>NC_053500.1:67265176-67572120 GCF_905171775.1 Rana temporaria | reverse complement strand
GAATCGGGAAATGAAGCATTGCGGCTTCACTGCCCGGTTCCCTACTGTGCATGCACGAGTAGCGCAGCGCACCGTCACTGGTTCCCCCGCTCTCTCCTGGGAACAGTGTGTTTCCCAGAAGACAGCGGGCGTGCGGGTAGGGGCATAACTCCTGCATGAGTCGGTTTCCAGAAGTGGGTGCAAATACCAGTCTTAGACAGTTATCTGCACCCCCCCTCCCCCCTGAGAGGTGCCAAATGTGACACCGGGGGGGGGGGGGTCTAAAAAGCGGAAGTTCCATTTTTGGGTGGAATTCCACTTTAACCATGAGATTTTACCTCCCTCCAACTGGAATATAAATGAGCCATGAGACTAGGCCAAGGTGGCCAGATTTTTAAAATGAAATCGGGGGATGCCTCGCTTGTCAAGTCTTACACTCTGGGCCCCGGAGGAAGATCACTCTGCCAGGGAAGGCAAGGAGGCTGGGACTTGCCCCGGTAGAAGAACATGCGAGCGAAGCTGAATGGGCATGCACCCGAAACTGAAGAAATAGTCCCTCTGCTCCGACCAGCACATGAGATCATCAGAAAGGGGCACAGATAATGGAAAGAAATAGACCCCCCTAAGCTAGTAGGAGCAGGGGGTGTGCAATTCAGATTTTATTAATTATGCACTGACTGTCTTTAAAAGTGCCTCAGCCTCTGTTCAAATCCAATCCGGGGACAGACTTGGTCTGGGGACAGTGTCCTCAATCCAGGGACTGACTTGGTCTGGGGACAGTGTCCTCAATCTAGGGACAGACTTGGTCTGGGGACAGTGTCCTCAATCCGGGGACTGTCCCCGGAAACGTCTGGTCACCCTAAACTAGGCGGAAGATCCAGAGTGGGGGGAGTTCTAAAAGAACAGTAGTTGCAGGTACAAATGGCTTATAATTGACTCCATTTACAAAGCATGCCAGGCTTTCATAGAAGAAAAGTTGGATTTTTACAAAGTCTAGGGGGGCAGACAGCGCCAGGAACCATCTATGTATAAATAAAATACATCGGGGTTGCAGTACAACGAGCATAACATATCAAGGCACAAAGCAACTCCCAACATCCTTGCTCTGTTTGATTACTAACCTGCACTATGGAATGAAACTGGAGATGTGTGCTTAGGTCCTAAATAAATTCCATATATACAACACCTGAGATACTAATGGGGCGTAGCCACCTATTAACCCTTACCTATAGCAAACTCTAGCTTATAAATTGTCAATGCTCTGTTTTCATATAGTGCAATACAACTGCATCCAATCGATCCCTCTCTGGCCATTCCTGCCCAGTCCCTAATCTTGCATATTTGACAACTTCTTATGTGGTAATATCGTGCACTCTTAGGAGGATGGTCATATAATGCCAATCCAAAGTTACACATCCAAAATGGAAAAATACACAAAGTCTAGGAGGGTAGACAGCACCAGAAACCATCTGTGCATGCAACCAGGTGTGTTCCCAAACAAGACGCCCAAATAAATAAAATACAAGGGGGTTAGCACAGTGAACAGATAATACAGTGACTTCAGGCATCCCGGTCCTTTTTTATTACTAACCTGGACAGCTGGAACATGTATGCCAATTAATACGCATTAAGAATGCTAAGTTAATAAGTACCTTCACCTCTTTAGTATCTTAAAGTGGAGTTTCACCCAAAAACCTTTTTTTTTAACATTAGATTGATGCTCGTTTTGTCAAGAGGAATCGGGTGTTTTTTTTACAATCGAAGCAGTACTTACCGTTTTAGAGAGCGATGTTCTCCGCCGCTTCCGGGTATGGGCTGCGGGACTGGTTGTTCCTACTTGATTGACAGGCTTCCGACGGTCGCATACATCGCATCACGATTTTCCGAAAGTAGCTGAACGTCGGTGCGCAGGCGCCGTATAGAGCCGCACCAACGTTCGGCTTCTTTCGGCTACTCGTGACGCGATGTATGCGACCGTCGGAAGCCTGACGGAAGCCTGTCAATCAAATAGGAGCGCCCAGTCCCGAAGACCCATACCCGGAAGCGGCGGAGAAGATCTATCTCTAAAACGGTAAGTACTGCTCCGATTTAAAAAAAACTACCCGATTCCCCTAGACAAAAGGAGCATCAATCTAATGTTCAAAAAAATTTTTCGGGTGAACTCCCGCTTTAAATGTTGTATACAGTAAAACCTTGGATTACGAGCATAAATCGTTCCAGAAACATGCTTGTAATCCAAAGCACTTGTATATCAAAGCAAGATTCCCCCTAAGAAATAATGGAAACTCAGATAATTCGTTCCACAACCATTAATTCATAAGTCCTTAAAGCGGGAGTTCACCCATAAAAATTTTTTTACCCGTAGATTGATGCTCATTTTGTCTAGGGGAATCGGCTAGCTGTTTTAAAATCCGAGCAGTACTTAGCGTTGTAGAGAGCGATCTTCTCCGCGGCTTCCGGGTATGGGTCTTCGGGAGTGGGCGTTCCTTCTTGATTGACAGGCTTCCGACAGGCTTCCGACGATCGCATCCATCGCGTCACGAGTAGCCGAAAGAAGCCGAGCGTCGGTGCGGCTCTATACAGCGCCTGCGCACCGACGTTTGGCTACTTTCGGAAAATCGTGACGCGATGGATGCGACCATCGGAAGCCTGTCGGAAGACTGTCAATCAAAATAGAAACGCCCAGTCCCGCAGCCCATACCCGGAAGCGGCGGAGAAGATCGCTCTCTACAACGGTAAGTACTGCTTCGATTTTAAAACAACTAGCCGATTCCCCTAGACAAAATGAGCATCAATCAGGGTAAAATGTTTTATTTCCGGGTGAACCTCCACTTTAAGTATATAGTCCATATAAAAAGATTATAGCAATGTGACCATCCACACATGGCAGCCTCCACAAAGGGATTAGAAGCAAAATCCATCAGAAGCTACAGAGTATAAAAGAGAAGAGCGGCGCCTCTAAGTGTAGCAATATGTTGCGGAATGTTGTACCTTTATTAAATGTAACAATATTGCTACACTTAGAGGCACCTCTCTTCTCTTTTATTCTCAGTTGTGACGTGACGCTACTCTTATATCAAGACATCACTTGTATATCAAGGCAAAATGAATTAAAAATGTTTGCTTGTCTTGCAAAACGCTCTTAACCACTTAACCCCCGGACCATATTGCTGGTCAAAGACCAGAGCACTTTTTGCGATTCGGCACTGCGTCGCTTTAACTGACAATTGCGCGGTCGTGCGACGTGACTCCCAAACAAAATTAGCGTCCTTTTTCCCCACAAATAGAGCTTTCTTTTGGTGGTATTTGATCACCTCTGCGATATTTAGTTTTTGCGCTATAAACAAAAATAGAGCGACAATTTAGAAAAAAATTAATATTTTTTGCTTTAATAAATATCCCCCAAAAATATATAAAAAAACATTTTTATTCCTCAGTTTAGGCCGATACGTATTCTTCTACATATTTTTGGTGAAAAAAAATCGCAATAAGCGTTTATTAATTGGTGTGCGCAAAAGTTATAGCGTTTACAAAATATGGGGTATTTTTATGGCATTTTTATAAAAACATTTTTTTTTTTTACTAGTAATGCCGGCGATCAGCAATTTTTTTTCGGTACTTCGACATTATGGCGGACACTTTGGACACTTTTGACACATTTTTGGGACCATTGGCATTTTTATAGCGATCAGTGCTATAAAAATGCATTGGATTACTATAAAAATGCCACTGGCAGTGAAGGGGTTAACACTAGGGGGCGGGGAAGGGGTTAAGTATGTTCCCTGGGTGTGTTCTAACTGTAGGGGGGTGGCCTCACTAGGGGAAATGACTGATCTTCTGTTCATACAGTGTTTACACACACAGCTCCCGGTCCCCGCTCTGTAACGAGCAATCGCGGGTGCCCGGCGCCGCCCCTAGTGGCCTGCGCGAGAGCCGACGTTATATTACGTGCTTTCGCGCAGGGGATCCGACCTGCCGCCGTAAAACTACGGCGGCTGGTCGGGAAGTGGTTAAACCAAGTTACTCTCAAACCAAGGTTTTATTGTATATGGAAGCTATTTAGGACCTCAATACATACCTCAATCTCCACTGCATAGTGCAGGTTAGTAATCAACAAGGGCAGGGATGCCTGAAGTATTGTATATATTTGATACTGTACAGTATTCTTTAATATAAGATATGCTTACTGTGCTGTAACCCCCTCGCATTATATACAGTATCTAACAAAAGTGAGTACACCCCTCACATTTTTGTAAATATTTTATTATGTCTTTTCATGTGACAACACTGAAGAAATGACACTTTGCTACAATGTAAAGTAGTGAGCGTACAGCTTGTATAACAGTGTACATTGGCTGTCTCCTCAAAATAACTCACTCAGCCATTAATGTCTAAACCGCTGGCAACAAAAGTGAGTACACCCCTAAGTGAAAATATCCAAATTGGGCCCAAAGTGTCAATATTTTGTGTGGCCACCATTATTTTCCAACACTGCCTTAACCCTCTTGGACATGGAGTTCACCAGATCTTCACAGGTTATCACTGGAGTCCTCTTCCACTCCTCCATGATGACATCACAGAGCTGGTGGATGTTAGAGACCTTGCGCTCCTCCACCTTCCATTTGAGGATGCCCCACAGATGCTCAATAGGGTTAAGGTCTGGAGACATGCTTAGCCAGTACATCACCTTTACCCTCAGCTTCTTTAGCAAGGCAGTGGTCATCTTGGAGGTGTGTTTGGGGTCTTTATCATGTTGGAATACTGCCCTGCGGGACAGACTCTGAAGGGAGGGCATCATGCTCTGCTTCAGTATGTCACAGTACATGTTGGCATTCATGGTTCCCTCAATGATCTGTAGCTCCCCAGTGCTGGCAGCACTCATGCAGACCCAGACCATGACACTCCCACCACCATGCTTGACTGTAGGCAAGACACACTTGTCTTTGTACTCCTCACCTGGTTGCCGCCACACACGCTTGTCACCATCTGAACCAAATAAGTTTATCTTGGTCTCATCAGACCACAGGACATGGTTCCAGTAATCCATGTCCTTAGTCTGCTTGTCTTCAGTAAACTGTTTGCAGGCTTTCTTGTGCATCATCTTTAGAAGAGGCTTCCTTCTGGGATGACAGCCATGTAGACCAATTTGATGCAGTGTGTGGCATATGGTCTGAGCACTGACAGGCTGACCCCCCACCACTTCAACCTCTGCAGCAATGCTTGCAGCACTCATATGTCTGTTTCCCAAAGACAACCTCTGGATATGACGCTGAGCATGTGCACTCAACTTCTTTGGTTGACCATGGTGAGGCCTGTTCTGAGTGAAACCTGTCCTGTTAAACTGCTGTATGGTCTTGCAGCTCAGTTTCAGGGTCTTGGCAATCTTCTTTTAGCCTAGGCCATCTTTATGAAAAGAAACTATTTTTTTTTAGATCCTCAGAGAGTTCTTTGCTATGAGGTGCCATGTTGAACTTCCAGTGACCAGTATGAGAGAGGGAGAGCGATTACACCAAATTTAACACACCTGCTCCCTATTCACACCTTGTAACACTAAGGCCCCGTACACACGACCGGATCTATCCGCTGGGATTTATCCGCGGATAGATCCGGTCGTGTGTAGGCCCGAGCGGACAATTTTCGGCGGACATCTGTCCAGCCGACGGATTCCCAGCGGATAAAAATTTCTTAGCATGCTAAGAAATCTATCCGCTGGAATCCTGTCCCTCGGACTTATCCGGTCGTCTGTACAGACTCACCGGATAAGTCCGTCCGATCCCCATCCCTCGCATGCGTCGGAAAGAATTTACCTTCCAGCGTCGCATGCGTCGGAAAGAATTTACCTTCCAGCGTCGCACACGTCGCCGCGTCATCGTCGCGGCAACGGCGCGGACACGTAGCGTCACGTGACCGCGGATGTTTTCCACGCGGATTTTGATCTGATGGTGTGTACAAGCCATCAGATCAAAATCCGGAGGAAAAATGTCCAATGGAAATGGTCCGGCGGACCGTTTCTGTACGAGGCCTTACACATCACATGACACCAGAGAAGGAAAATGGCTAATTGGGCCCAATTTGGACATTTTTCACTTAGGAGTGTACACACTTTTGTTGCCAGCGGTTTAGACATTATTGGCTGTGTAAAAACCACAACAGACAGTTTTTGACAATTCCTTTTTCAAAAAAAAATCTCCGATGGGAGGCAGCTGTTATATAGGCAAGGATGTAACCAAGTGACCCCACCCCATCTGACATCACGGGGTCATCGGCTACTTCAGCAGATGGCCCCGCCCTTGCCTTTATAAGAGCTGTCAAAGGGAAAAGACAGAAGTGGCCGGGAGGCCTCCCATGGAGGCAGAGTCCATTGGGCGGCGTGATTGACCATGGATGTACATTGTGGGACACTTTTTTTTCTTTTTTTTTATAAAGGAATTGTCAAAAACTGTCTATTGTGGTTTTTACCTTTTGACACTTTTCTTGATGAATGGGTAGGGTTTTATTGGGGGGGGACACCCACGCCATTTTTAAATAAAATTGGCGTGGAGTTCCCCTTAATATTCATACCAGATTCGAAGGGCCTGGTATGGACTAGGAGGGGGACCGCACGCTGTTTTTTTTCCCCTTGATTTTTTATCTATATTGCCAGGAGCCAGCAATGCATTACAGCCGCGAGCAAGTTTAAATGACTTTTTTTCCTTTAGAAATGTAATTTTGCTGTGGAACCTCGGATTCTGTTGCATTGTTCAGTATTTCCCTGGTGTACTATGCAGAACTGCAAAGATTGTGTGGGCGGAGCCACTTCTCCTCTCATGTACACTCTTACCAATGCCCAAGACCCGCAGGGGGTTGTGTTCATGTGAAAGTCAACATTAAAGCAGAGTTCCGGCCACAATTTCACTTTTTATATATAAATACCCCTGTAATACACAAGCATAATGTATTCTAGTAAAGTTAGTCTGTAAACTAAGGTCCGTTTTGTTAGGTTGTTACAGCATTTAGACACTTTATAAAATAGAAATTGACTGGGGCCATCTTAAGTGTGGGCATCATGAAGCCAGACTGTATGACTTCCTGGATTTCAGCCTTGCAGATCTCGCACATGCTCAGTGCTGCACAAGCAGACTGGGGGGTGCACAGACTCCTGGAAAGTTACACCCACTACATTCCCAGGAGTCTGTGCGGTGTAGGTTAGGAAGCTTAAGCACCTATTTGCAGGAAGTGGGAAGATTAACTATTCTGCCTAGCAACAACACTTTGAAGGCATCTTAAAAAAAAAAAAAAATTCTTAAAGGACTAATGACATTTTTTTAAAACTACTGATGTAATGTTATATTTATGGGTGGAACTCCACTTTAAGGCCCCTTTCACAGTATAGGCCCTCTCGGATCCGCCCGTCTGTTTTTCAGGAGGATCTGAGTGGGCCACCGATTGACTTGTATGGGCAGGCGGATATCAGCGGAGATGTGTCCGCTGACACCCGCCTGCCATCCGATTCGACAAGTTCTGCTGAAAACAGATAGATGGCGATACGTTCGTCATCCATCCAGCGGATCGGATGGGATTGGATAAAAACGGACAGGCGGATCAGTTTTCGTCTGATCTCCCATAGAGGACGGTGGGGCTCTGACAGGTCTGGCCCTGCACATGGAACAACGGAGCGATCTCTCGCTGAGCTGGGTGGCAGGGCCGATCCTAGGATCACAGATGCCTGGGTGCAGAAATATTTCTGGTTTCCCCACATGGGTGTGGTCATCTTACTAACTCCTCCTCTTTACAAATATTTCTTTGGGAATGACTCAAAAACAGAGATGCTCCGCTAAGGAGTCTTCATTACTCTGGGATCCTTCCATGATCTCTTAACAATAAACAAAATACAGGAAGAAAATACACTAATGGGACCTGGAGGGGGTCTCTCTAATGGACACAGAGAGGACTTCTGTTGGAGAGCCTGTTAGAAAGAGCCCCAAGACATACTACAGGAGATGGTCAGAGACTGCAGACATACTACAAGAGATGGTCAGAGACTGCAGACATGATACAGGAGATGATCAGAGACTGCAGACATTATACAAGAGATGGTCAGAGACTGCAGACATGATACAGGAGATGGTCAGAGACTGTAGACATGATACAAGAGATGATCAGAGACTGCAGACATGATACAAGAGATGGTCAGAGACTGCAGACATGATACAAGAGATGGTCATAGACTGCAGACATGATACAGGAGATGGTCAGGGACTGTAGACATGATACAGGAGATGATCAGAGACTGCAGACATGATACAAGAGATGGTCAGAGACTGCAGACATGATACAAGCGATGCTCAGAGACTGCAGACATACTATTGGATATGGTCAGAGATTGCAGACATGATACAAGAGATGGTCAGAGACTGCAGACATGATACAGGAGATTGTCAGAGACTGCAGACATCATACAAGAGATGGTCAGAGACTGCAGACATGATACAAGTGATGGTCAGAGACTGCAGACATGATACAAGTGATGGTCAGAGACTGCAGACATGGGCGTGGTCATCTTACTAACTCCTCTCCTTTACAATTTTTTCAATGGCAATGACTCAAACGCAGAGATGCTCCCCTAAGGAGTCTTTGTTACCCTGGGATCCTCCCATGATCTCTTAACAATAAACAAAATACAGGAAGATAATACACTAATGGGACCTGGAGCAGATCTCTCTAATGGATACAGAGAGGGCTTCTGTTAGAGAGCCTGTTAGAAAGAGCCCCTTGACATACTACATGAGATGGTCAGAGACTGCAGACATGATACAGGAGATGATCAGAGACTGCAGACATGATACAGGAGATGATCAGAGACTGCAGACACAATACAAGAGATGGTCAGAGACTGCAGACATGATACAGGAGATTGTCAGAGACTGCAGAAATGATACAAGAAATGGTCAGAGACTGCAGACTTGATACAAGCGATGGTCAGAGACCGCAGACATACTACCGGAAATGGTCAGAGACTGCAGTCATACTACAGGAGATGGTCAGAGACTGCAGACATGATACAGGAGATGGTCAGAGACTGCAGACATACTACAGGAGATGGTCAGAGACTGCAGACATGATACAGGATATGGTCAGAGACTGCAGACATGATACAGGAGATGATCAGAGACTGCAGACATGATACAGGAGATGGTCAGAGACTGCAGACATGATACAGGAGATGATCAGAGACTGCAGACATGATACAAGAGATGGTCAGAGACTGCAGATATGATACAGGAGATGATCAGAGACTGCAGACATGATACAAGAGATGGTCAGAGACTGCAGACATGATACAAGCTATAGTTGGAAACTGCAGACATACTACCGGAGATGGTCAGAGACCACAGACATGATACAAAAGATGGTCAGAGACTGCAGACATGATACAAGAGATCATAAGAGACTGCAGACACGATACAAGTGATGGTCAGTGACTGCAGACATACTACTGGAGAGGGTCAGAGAGTGCAGACATGGTACAAGAGATGGCAAGAGACTGCAGACATGATACAAAAGATGGTCAAAGACTGCAGACATAGTACAGGAGATGGTCAGAGACTGCAGACATGATACAAGAGATGGTCAGAGACAGCAGACATACTACAGGAGATGGTCAGAGAATTCAGACATGATACAAGAGATGGTCAGAGACTGAAGATATGATACAGGGGATGATCAGAGACTGCAGACATGATACAAGAGATGATCAGAGACTGCAGATATAATACAAGAGATGGTCAGAGACTGCAGACATACTACAGGAGATGGTCAGAGACTGGAGACATGATACAGGGGATGATCAGAGACTGCAGACATGATACAAGAGATGATCAGAGACTTCAGATATGATACAAGAGATGGTCAGAGAACGCAGACATACTACCGGAAATGGTCAGAGACTGCAGTCATACTACATGAGATGGTCAGAGACTGCAGACATGATACAGGAGATGGTCAGAGACTGCAGACATACTACAGGAGATGGTCAGAGACTGCAGACATACTACAGGAGATGGTCAGAGACTGCAGACATGATACAGGATATGGTCAGAGACTGCAGACATGATACAGGAGATGATCAGAGACTGCAGACATGATACAGGAGATGGTCAGAGACTGCAGACATGATACAGGAGATGATCAGAGACTGCAGACATGATACAAGAGATGGTCAGAGACTGCAGACATGATACAGGAGATGATCAGAGACTGCAGACATGATACAAGAGATGGTCAGAGACTGCAGACATGATACAAGCGATAGTTGGAAACTGCAGACATACTACCGGAGATGGTCAGAGACTACAGACATGATACAAAAGATGGTCAGAGACTGCAGACATGATACAGACATTGTCAGAGACTGCAGACATGATACAAGAGATCATAAGAGACTGCAGACACGATACAAGTGATGGTCAGTGACTGCAGACATACTACTGGAGAGGGTCAGAGAGTGCAGACATGGTACAAGAGATGGCAAGAGACTGCAGACATGATACAAAAGATGGTCAAAGACTGCAGACATAGTACAGGAGATGGTCAGAGACTGCAGACATGATACAAGAGATGGTCAGAGACTGCAGACATACTACAGGAGATGGCCAGAGAATTCAGACATGATACAAGAGATGGTCAGAGACTGAAGACATGATACAGGAGATGGTCAGATACTGCAGACATGATACAGGGGATGATCAGAGACTGCAGACATGATACAAGAGATGATCAGAGACTGCAGATATAATACAAGAGATGGTCAGAGACTGCAGACATACTACAGGAGATGGTCAGAGACTGCAGACATGATACAGGGGATGATCAGAGACTGCAGACATGATACAAGAGATGATCAGAGACTTCAGATATGATACAAGAGATGGTCAGAGACTGCAGACATACTACAGGAGATGGTCAGAGACTGCAGACATGATACAGGATATGGTCAGAGACTGCAGACATGATACAGGATATGGTCAGAGACTGCAGACATGATACAGGAGATGATCAGAAACTGCAGACATAATACAAGAGATGGTCAGAGACTGCAGATATGATACAAGAGATGGTCAGAGACTGCAGACATGATACAGGAGATGGTCAGAGACTACAGACATGATACAAGAGATGGTCAGAGACTGCGGAAATGATACAGTACAGGGGAGGGTAAGCAGAAACAGTACAGGGGGCAGGAGAGTACAGTAAATGGGCAGTAATGTATTATACAGATATGGTCTCCTCAAGCAGAGCTGCTCAGGGAAGTTGCTGTTACAGATCCCACCTCCTGATCCTAGCTGTCACTGGGCTAAATCAAACTGGAAAAACATCTCCCCCTCTACCTTCCCCTGCAGAGTTTCTGGCTCTCTTCTGGCACTTTTCAGGGGTTAAGGAAGAACCCGAGGTGGAGAATCTTATTACTGCTTCAGACAAGTATGGAGCCGTAGTGAAACGTAGGTGGAGTACAACATGACAGGGTGTAGGTAACTGGCAGTGGGGAAGAGGTTAAAGGAATGGGGGTGGTCAGTAGAGTAGGAGTCTTACTGGATTGGAGGATGCAGCAAAGGGGAGGAGTTGGCTGGATTCGTTGGGAGAGAGGAGGAGGGGGCAGCAGCAGTCTAGGAGAGGAAGCCTGAAGGGAAAGTCATCCAGCATCCAGCATCCTACAGCGGTACGTTCGGCCTGGTTAGACAGTGAGGGACCATGAGTGAGGTAGCTAGCCTGTTAGAGCAGCTGAAGGCTGTGGCGGAGGTTCATGGAGCGGACTGGCTACAAAGCCAGATTACCGCGTCTCTGCGGGGGGTACAGCAGGGCCCTCCCACCACGCGGCCTGCATCCACGCGCTCCAGGCGGTCTATTCCGCCGGAGCGTTTTAGTCCGGACAATACCCCCAGGTCACAGAGGAGGGTGAGGAGCCCCAGTCGGTCCCCGTCGGGCCCCCCCGCGAAGCAGGCCCAGGCATCCGGTTCCCGCGCGGGGGGGGGGGGAGGGCGCAGGGTGCACAGCGCGGCGATTTCCGGGGTTCTAGGCCTCCTTCCCCTATGGTAGTACGGGCGCAGATCCATTCGGCTGCCCCCACTGGCGATGCTCCGGTCGGGGGGGGCGGCCCGACGTGGGAAGGATCCTCCAGCAGGCGCCGGCCTAGCGCGATCCACAGGCGGCGGCCTAGCACGTGGCGAGGCCTCCACTAGCGGTGGGGGGGGAGCGGCAACAGTATATTCGCGCCAGTCGGGAGGTCCCGCCTCCAGGTCTCGGCAGGGGCCTGGGAGGGTTGACCGGAGAGGGGATGGTGCTCAGGCCGCGTCGGCGGTGCTGAGGGACGAGCTTATCGAGGAGTTCAGCAGCGATGGAGAGGAGAGCCCTCGGGGGGGGGGTCGCCCCCGCCCCTCTCACTACGCCAGCTGTGTCCAGCGGTCGAGGTGGAAGAGGAGAGGAGCGTCTGAGGCCACACGGGCAGGCGGCGGTGCTATCCAGCAGCAGTGAGGAGGGGGAGCTGACGGAGGACCCCCTGGAGGACGGGAGAGCAGCAGGACTTTCGGCTGGAGGACCGTCACGGCCGCGCCGACCTGGTAAGACCAAGTCTCAACGTTCTATGGGGGGAGGTGGGCCGGTTGGGTCACATGAGATTAGTGGGGGGGTGGCGGTGCTTAATCACACGGGGGAAGGGGGGGGTCTGGGATGCTTTGCGGGAGCTTCTGCGTAGGTTAGATGGGAGTGCCCCCCAAGTTCCAGCCCCGGTGAGTCCATGGGTCCCTCCCGCACAGGTGGGTCTCCCCACGGGGTCAGCACCCCTTTTGCAGGCAGCGCAGGTAACAGTGGTTACCCCCCCCCCACACAGACAGCACCCACAACAGGAGTTGCAGGGACGCAGACAGAGAAGGACAGCGAGGGATCTGCGGCGACGCGGAAAGACAAGGACAAGGACAAGGACGTCGAGAAAGTCCGGTTGGACGACGCGGCAAGGGGAGAGATTTACATTTGTTTTGAGGGGCCGCTAGGGGCCCACCTGAAGCCGGAGGTGAGGGAAAAAATTGGAAAAGACGAGTTTGTGGAAATTTTTTCACTGCTCCCGCTGGAAAAATTTAATCTCGACCGGGTAAAACCGGACGAGAGTAAAAAAGATGAGGAGGAGAAGCGCAGATACAGGCTGATTCCACGCACGTTTGCGAATTGGCTGCAAGCGTTTGCGATTTTTGCGAGCGTAATTGGGGAAAAGGCCCCCGAGAACTGCTCCGCACTGTTTTGTTACCTTGATGCCATTCATGAAGCGCATAGGGTTTATGGGGGGTTAGCGTGGCTGCGGTATGACGAACAATTTCGTCAGCGTAAGGCAGTGCGGCCGTCCATTCGGTGGGACCATAAGGACATCAGTTTGTGGATGAGGTTGATGACCAGGCCGGCGAGCCAGTCTTTTCCAGGGGGGGCCGGCGGCACTTCCGCCGCGGGATCGCCGGCCCTTAAAAAGAAAGGGGTCTGTTGGCAGTTCAATGACGGAACCTGTAGGTTTGGCGGGTCATGCCGATTCAAACATGAGTGTTCAGGATGTGGGGGGACACACGCCTTTAACAGATGTTTTAAACAAGGGAAAGGACGTTCCGGAGAGGGCGCTGGAAAAGGGACTGACGCCGGTGAGACTGGGAAGGATGCTGCCTTTTCTAAGTAAGTATCCGGATAGGGCGGCGGCGGGCTTGTTGGAAGCGGGTTTCAGGGAGGGTTTCGTGATCCCTAGTACGATGCTGGAGGTCCCTCCGGTGTCGGGGAATTTGAGGTCGGCACTGCTCCATCAAGGAGTGGTGTCGGCAAAATTGGCCAAGGAAGTGGCGCTAGGCCGGATGGCTGGCCCATTTCCGGAGCCGCCGGTAGCGGGCTTGATAGTGTCCCCGCTAGGGGTGGTTCCTAAGAAGGAGGCGGGGCAGTTTCGGATGATTCATCATCTGTCTTACCCAAAGGGGAATTCGGTGAATGATGGTATTGACCCGCAGCAATGTGCGGTTACCTATACGTCGTTCGATGCGGCTGTTTCCTGGGTTCGGAAATACGGCAGGGGTGCCCTGATGGCTAAGACGGATGTCGAATCGGCATTTCGGCTTTTGCCGGTGCATCCCGCCAGTTTGCGTTTGTTAGGGTGTCACTGGCAGGGTGAATATTTCGTTGATCGTTGCCTGCCGATGGGGTGCTCCATTTCCTGCGCCTTGTTTGAGGCTTTTAGTTCATTCTTTGAATGGACGGTCAGGGAGGTGGCGGGGGTGAATTCCGTCGTCCATTATTTGGATGACTTCCTGTGTGTGGGGCCCCCGGAGTCCCGCTGTTGCGGGGTGTTGCTAGGCACAGTGCAGTACTTGGCGGAGCGTTTTGGCATTCCCTTGGCGGCGGACAAGACGGAGGGCCCGACTTCGGAATTGGTTTTCTTAGGGATCACTATTGACTCCATGGCCATGGAGTGTAGGTTGCCGGAGGAAAAATTGGTGGCGCTGCGGAGTGAGGTAAGTGTAGCTCGGGTCAAGAGGAAGATTCGGTTGAAGGAGCTGCAGTCTTTGTTGGGAAAGTTAAATTTTGCCTGTAGAATCATTCCTATGGGGCGCATCTTCAGCCGGCGGTTGTCGGCGGCCACGGCGGGGGTTCGAGTGCCGAACCACTTTGTGCGGCTGACCGCTGAATTGAGGGATGATCTGAGGGTTTGGGGGACCTTTTTGGATTCCTTCAATGGTCGCTCGATGTGGCAAACAGGACCAGTCAGCAATGCTGATTTGGTGTTGTTCACAGACGCGGCAGGGTCGGTTGGTTACGGAGCTTACTGTCAAGGTCGGTGGAGCGCTGAGCCCTGGCCGGAGGCATGGAAGGAAGCTGGTTTCCTTCGCAACTTGGTGTTACTGGAGTTATTTCCCATTGTGGTGGCAGTGGAATTGTGGGGGGAATCTCTCAGGAATAGGAAAGTGCGGTTCAATTGCGACAACATGGGGGTGGTGTGGGCCATTAACAATATCTCGGCATCTTCCCCCCCAGTGATCAGGCTGCTGCGTTACCTGGTGCTTAAGTGTTTGAGGATAAATGCTCTGATTTATGCGGTGCACATTCCCGGAGTGGATAACAGATTGGCGGATGCTTTGTCTCGTTTCCAGTGGGAAGAGTTCCGGAAGTTGGCGCCGGAGGCCGAAGGGCTGGGAGAGCCTTGCCCGCAGAAGTTGTGGGCCATTGCACTGGAGTCGCCGCAGGACTGATACGGCAGTCGCTCAGCGAGGGAACATGGAGGGCATATTCCAAAGTGTGGCAGGAATGGGGCGCGCTGAGGGAGGAGGTAGGAGGGTCGGAGGACCCGGAGGAGGTGCAGGCGTTAGTTTTGTTTTTCATCTGCAGCAATTATGAACAAGGTACTTCGAGAGCAGCCATAGGTAAAAAAATGTCGGCGTTGGCGTTTTTATTCCAAATGGCGGGCCTCAAGGATTTTACGAAATCCTTTGTGGTGCGCCGGGCTTTGAGAGGATACGGGAGGGGCGGTCCTTCCAGGGATTCCAGGCGCCCGGTCTCATTTGCGGTTCTGGATACAGTATTGGGAAATCTGGGGCGGGTATGTTCGTCACCTTACGAGCAGATACTATTCCGGGCCGTTTTTGTGTTGGCCTTTTTTGGGGCATTCAGGGTGGGGGAAATAGTGTCTCCTTCCAAGGCGGTGGTGGGTGGACTACAGTTTCGGGACATCCAGTGCTCCGAGGAGTCGGTAGCGATCTGGATTAGGCGGTCAAAAACGGATCAGCAAGGGAAGGGAGTTAGGGTGGAGTTATTTCGGGGGCATTGCCCGTTAACTTGCCCAGTGGTGACGGTAAGACAATTTTTGGGGGTTCGCCCACAGGGAGATGGTGCCTTCTTTGTGCATCAGAAGGGGGAGTGCCTGTCGAGGTTCCAATTTACAGCGGTTTTTAGGAAGTGTCTAAAGGAGGGAGGTTTGGTACCAGGGGAGTATTCGGCACACTCATTTCGCATTGGGGCAGCGACGGAGGCGTCAAGGTGGGGTTTGCCTGCAGATTCTGTAAAGCGGATTGGCAGATGGGAATCTAACAGATATAGACTGTATGTTCGTCCTCACTTGTTATGAATATGTTGACTGATGTGGTTATGATATGTCATGTTATGTGTTAGTTGGGGCTTTTTTGCTGGGTATTTTCAATTTTGTCATTTCAGATCCCCAAGGATGCCTAGTCTGGATTTTGGGACATTCATTTGTTTTTTGGGGGGCAAGGCGGGCGGATGTCAAGCCCGGGGGTAGACAGCTGGGTTTGCCCAGGGAGGAAGGAAGGGTCAGGTGGATTGGTATCCGGGGCTTGATGTGGCAGAAGGTAGTACCGGAGGTTCACAGGGGCGCAAGCTTAGACCGGGTACCGGACATTTTGGTAATACATGCGGGGGGGAATGACCTGGGCATTCGTCCTATGCGTCAGGTTATTAAGGACATCCAATGGGATTTCCGGCGTCTCCGGGCCTCTTTTCCCGACTTAATCATAGTCTGGTCAGATATTGTGGCTCGTATGGCGTGGAGAGAGGCTCGGTCGCTGGAAAGGTTAGATAAGGCCCGTATAAAAGTAAACAGGGAGGTGGGCAGGTTTGTAGTCCAACAGGGGGGGGTGGCAGTTCGCCATCCAGAACTCGAAGTCGAGACCTGGAGGTATTTGAGAGGAGATGGGGTGCATCTCAACCCGATCGGGATCGATCTGTGGGCCCTGGGATTGGAGGAGGGCATCAGGAGGGCTTTTTTCGTTTGGCGGCGGGCACAAGTGTGAGGTGTCTCACTTGTGCCGCAGTGGCGGGGTGTGCCCTGACGTTTTTCTAAAGAGAAGGATGGTTGGGTACAACGGTAGGGGCACGTTTCAGGGATTGAGTCCTCCTCGGTGGTCTGGTGTCAGTCTGGACCACCAGGGAGAAGTGGGTGGGTCTGTGGTCAGCTAGGGTCCTCGAGGCGGTGGTTGCGACTGGGGACATGTTGTTAGCTACGAGGGTACCACAGGCCCAAAAAGAGTGATCAGTGGGTTGTCAGGGGGCTGACAACCAAGGAATGGTAAAAATGTTTATTTAAAATGTTGTTGTTTTATATATTTGGGATTGGGATATATATATATATATTTTTATATATATATACAATTATTTTGGTTATTTTGTTAAATAAAGGCCGAACAGGCCATTTTAATCCAGCAGGTGTCAGTGTGGTCATTTATAGAGAGTTAAGGGGTATATGTATTTGTGTTGGTTGGTGCAGTAAGTTATCCGGCTGCCCTAGTGAAGACAAGTATGGAGCCGTAGTGAAACGTAGGTGGAGTACAACATGACAGGGTGTAGGTAACTGGCAGTGGGGAAGAGGTTAAAGGAATGGGGGTGGTCAGTAGAGTAGGAGTCTTACTGGATTGGAGGATGCAGCAAAGGGGAGGAGTTGGCTGGATTCGTTGGGAGAGAGGAGGAGGGGGCAGCAGCAGTCTAGGAGAGGAAGCCTGAAGGGAAAGTCCCGCCCTCCCGCCCTACTTTTAGGAGGTAATTGGGGGGTTGTTGGTTATGGGGTAGCGGTGTGTGCCCTGACGTTTTTCTAAAGAGAAGGATGGTTGGGTACAACGGTAGGGGCACGTTTCAGGGATTGAGTCCTCCTCGGTGGTCTGGTGTCAGTCTGGACCACCAGGGAGAAGTGGGTGGGTCTGTGGTCAGCTAGGGTCCTCGAGGCGGTGGTTGCGACTGGGGACATGTTGTTAGCTACGAGGGTACCACAGGCCCAAAAAGAGTAATCAGTGGGTTGTCAGGGGGCTGACAACCAAGGAATGGTAAAAATGTTTATTTAAAATGTTGTTGTTTTATATATTTGGGATTGGGATATATATATATATATTTTTATATATATATACAATTATTTTGGTTATTTTGTTAAATAAAGGCCGAACAGGCCATTTTAATCCAGCAGGTGTCAGTGTGGTCATTTATAGAGAGTTAAGGGGTATATGTATTTGTGTTGGTTGGTGCAGTAAGTTATCCGGCTGCCCTAGTCATGCTTGTGTGGGTGGGATGTGCACTGCACCAATCACACAGGATGAATAGGAGAGGATGGTCAGTAGGGATTGGTTCAGTACACATCCCGCCCACACAAGCAGTAGCAGTAATAGAATGCTCCACCTCGGGGTTCTTCATTAACCCCTAAAAAAATGGGCTGGGTTGGGCTGGGAACAATGGGGTAGGGGAGAATGAAGAGGGGGTAAAAGGGGGTAGTGGGTAAAGTGGGGTGTGGGTAGAGGAGAATTGTGGTAAAACTGGGGGATCCTGCTCTGTATAGGGATACAGAAGGAGGAAGATTTGTCCTGGCATGAGGGAAGGGGGAGGAGAGGCAAATAGATGGAGGTCAAGGGGCTGGAGAGGGATGGATTCTGGCCATTTGCAATTTTTGTGTATGGGGGGAGTGGGACACACACCTGTGTGAAGGTGAAGTGCCTTCAGAGAAGAGGAGGGGGAGGGGAGTGAGGGACTATTTTTGGGAAGGTGTCAGGAAGAGAATTCCAGTCAGTCGGGGAAGAGGCTATAAATTAGCATGGCTGCTAAATATTGGCAAACCGGCTGGCTGGGAGAAGGTAGCAAGGGGTAACAAGGACCTGAGAGGGAAGCAGTGTGACTGAAAGAGACGGATAGATTTGTGTGAGGATGAAAGGAAAGCAGTATGAGATAGTGGCTGAGGCCGTGGGAGGGAGAGAGCAGAGTCTGGAGATATGAGAGATGGACAAGGTGACTGGCCTGACATGCAAAAGACCCGACCACAGTGAGGGGAACTATCGGCAGGACAGTGACTGCTGGGAGAAAACTTTAAGGCCCCTTATGCACCTAGGACCCCTGGGCAGTTCCTAGAGGTGCCTGAACATTAAGACAACCCCTCTCACTGCAGACACATCCCCCGGGACAGGAAAGTGCCCAGGCACTCAGCTGCCGGAGGGAGAGACACACAGGGCATTGTTGCTGTACTTGTCACACCACACTGATCTGCTACACTGTCCGGGTCCCCCCTATCAGCGTCCCTGGCGACGCCACTGCACACAGGGAGGGGAGTAGGAAGGTAAGCACTTTGGCGCCCACCGCGCGCACCTGCCCAGGATCGGCCCTGGCTGGCGAAGTCCACCGCGCGGATCCACCACGCGTGAAATGGGCCTTATGCCGCGTACACACGGTCGTTTTTTGTCTTGTAAAAAAACGTTGTTTTTTCTCATGAAAAAAAACTACGTTTTTCAAACTTCATTTTAAAAAACAACGTTGCCTACACACCATCGTTTTTTCAAAATGCTCTAGCGAAGCGCGGTTACGTTCAGCACGTACGGCGGCACTCTGTTCCATTCAAGCTCGCGTCATAACTTGCTTCTGAGAATGCGCGGGTTTAAAAACTTTGTTTTAAACGTCGTTTTAGCCCACACACGATCATTTTTTATGACACAAAAAACAACGTTTTGAAAAACGACCTAAAAAATTGAAGCATGTTCGAATTTTTTTTTTGGCGTTTTTCAGAAGACATAAAACAATGTTTTCCCCACACACGGTCACTTTAAATGACAATTTTAAAAATGCCATTTTTTTTCATCACAAAAAACGACCGTGTGTACGCGGCATTAGTCTTAGGCCCCTTTCACATTGAGGCGTTTTTCATGCGGTACCGCATGAAAAAATCATGCCCTGGAGGCTTCAATGTGAAAGCCCGAAAGCTTTCACACTGAAGCGGTGCGGTAGCAGGACCGCTCCAAAAGTCCTGCTAGCCGCATCTTTGGTCGAGCTGTTTAAAGGGCAGACATACAGCTACAACAATTTGCAGGAACGCGCTGACCTGGCGCAGTATAATGACAGCGTCTGGTCGGCAAGTGGTTAAAGTGGAGGTTCACCCTATAAACAATTTCTAACACTACATCCAGCACCGTGCTGCATATAAAATGTCACTGACCTTTATTTTTTTTCCCCGTAGATATCGTTTAGCTGTGGAATTCACCGCGGCTTCCGGCCCGAAAGAAGCTCGGGTCGGCTCGGCTCTATTCGGCGCCGAATAGAGCCGAGCCGACCCGAGCTTCCTTCGGGAAGTTGTGACGCGCTGTGTGCGCCGTCGTTTAGCATGCCAATTGATTGGCATGTCAATAGGAACGCCCACTCCCGCGGGATTCCCTACCCGGAAGCCGCGGTGAATTCCACCGCTAAACGATATCTACGGAAAAAAATAAAAAATGGTCAGTGACATTTTATTTGCAGCACGGTGCTGGATGTAGTGTTAGAAATTTTTTATAGGGTGAACCTCCACTTTAATGAGGCTGGGCATCATTCAACCTGGAAGAGCGCCAACCACGGGTAGATAGGGTCAAGGGGAAACTGAGTATTAGAGAGCTGATTTTTGTTTTTTTAAAACACTTGGCCAAAGTATACATTAGTATTCTACTTAATAGATTAACGTGTTTGTTAACACACATGACAGCTGCAGTGGGCGGGGCTGAGGATCCCCTTCTGATGTCATTCAGGAGGGGGGAGGAAAGGGGTGGCCCGCCCACTGCAGCTGCCACACCAAAGAGGAGAAAGGCAGGTCAAGTGATCACCGATCTCTGCTCTGTAAACAAGCTTTATAGCTGCATTTTTTATAAAGCACAGTCACAGGGGGACATTAGATTAATCAACTGAGAGGATAATGTAAATTGTACCTTAATTTGAGCAGCAGAAGGGGAGGGGGCAGGCACGGATACAGAGCTCACAGACAGGGAGGGGAGGGGGAGGAGGACAGAGGAGACAGAGAGAAGGGCTGCGGATGCAAAGGCACATAAACTGACCACGGTGTGAGGGCTCAGCAGCCATGATGAAATGTGGTCAGTGTACAGGGAGAGGGCATAAACTGGCAGGGTCAGACAGTTTTTTTACTTGTTGCAGGGGGCAAAATTACACAGCACAAGCACTGTGCTGTATAACATGCTTTAAAGGAACATGATCTTTAGTTAATTTTTTTGGTATAACAAATGCTTTAAAGCTGATCTGTAATGAATAGCCTTATATACTTTAAGCTTGTAGACCTTGTCTGAAGAGCATACATTCAAGCAAGCATTTACCGTGCCTTGAAAAAGTATTCATACCCCTTGAAATTTTCCACATTTTGTCATGTAACAAACAGAAATGTAAATGTATTTTATGTGACAGACGAACACAAAGTGGCACATAATTGTGAAGTGGAAGGAAAATGATAAATGGTTTTCAAACTTTTTTACAAATAAATATGAGTCAATACTTTGTAGAACCACCTTTCGCTGCAATTACAGCTGCATGTCTTTTTGGGGCTGTCTCTACCAGCTTTGCACATCTAGAGAGATTTTTGCTCATTACTCTTTACAAAATAGCTCAAGCTCTTTCAGATTGGAAGGAGAGCGTCTGTGAACAGCAATTTTTAAGTCTTGCCACAGATTCTCAATTGGATTTAGGTCTGGACTTTGACTGGGTCATTCTAACACATGAATATGCCTTGATCTAAACCATCCCACTGTAGCTCTGGCTGTATGTTTAGGGTTGTTGTCCTGCTGGAAGGTGAACCTCCACCCCAGTCTCAAGTCTTTTGCAGACTCTAATGCCTCGTACACACGACCGGTTTTCCTGTCGGGAAAACTGCCATGAGTGCTTTTGGCCGAGAAAACTGTCTGTGTGTATGCTCCATCGCAGTTTTCCCGACGAGAAAACTCACGAAAAAAAAGAAGAGAACCAGCTTTCTTTTTTCCCGTCGGGATTCCCAGCGGACTTTTTTCTGTTGTGTGTATGCTTTTCCGAGGGGAAAAAACGTGCATGCTCAGAATGAAGTATGAGACGGGAGCACTCGTTCTAGTAAAACTAGCATTCGTAATGGAGAAAATTATTGCATCGTTTAATTTAGCGCATTCTTTTCTTCTTAATAATGCTACAATTATTAACTTGTTTTGCTACTGATATTCACACAGAGTTCTGACAAACTTGTTTATTTATTATTTCTCGGGATCTCATGAATAATATTTTGTTTTTAAAACCAGATCTCCATAATAATTATTTTTTTATTTAATTTTTTTTATCAAGATCTGCATTGTTGTGTATTATTTTAAAAATAATTTCTACTGATCTCCATATATATTTTTATTAGTTTTTTGTGTCAAGTTACTACAACAACATTATTATCTTGTATTTTTTACCCTCAAGGTGGTTGGTTGGTGTCCCTTGTTAATTACACATTGTATTTTTTAAATGTACCTGCCTACTCACAAACAAACTGCCATATTTGAAGGAAAACACATAGGCAAGTATTTACTGTAAAAATTAATTCCATTTATTCTGGCTCATAAGAAAATAAAGAGGACGGCAACGCTGGAGAACCTGCTGCAATTTGTGCAGCCTTTGGATCCCAGGGCACACATCAAAGAATAGAAAACTAAAATTGGGAGCTTGAGAAGCACATATAATTGGGAGCTTGGAATCCCAGAGGTCAGGAACAGCAGCAGGTGATATGTATATCCCCAGTCTGTGGTACTACAACAGCCTGTGTCTTCTGTCAGACCAGACCATCACTTTTTAGACTTCTTTGTAGTCTTCCCTGCAGTCTTCTTTGCAGCCTTTTCTGCAGCCTTCTCTGCAGCCTTCTCTGCAGCCTTCTTTGCAGCCTTCTCTGCAGCCTTCCCTGCAGCCTTTCCTGCACGCTTCCTCGGAGCCTGTGGCTCTGGAGGTGGACTTGTGGCAGGAGGAGGAGGAGGTGGAGGAGGATGGCCGACCTCCGAAAGGTCAGTATATTGGGTAAGTTGGCCCATCAAACCCTTGTTTAGGCCTTAAATATTATGGACTCACAGAGGAGGCGTTAGCCCGTCTTTATATCCTTTATTTTGACTGCAATTAGGGTGGCATAGCCCTCTTGAGTGGTGGGGGGTTCTCTGAGGGCCGCAGTAGGGGAAAGTGCATCCTCCTCCGTGTACCTACCCCTCTTGGCCCTTCTTGTTGGAAGGCAGAGGCGAGGCATCTGTAATGTTGTGCTGCCACTGGACCTGGCCACTTCCTGGCTGCCACTGGGCCCAGCCGCCTCGTGGCTGCCACTGGGCCCGGCCTTCTCCTGGCTGCCACTGGGCCCGGCCTCCTCCTGCCTGCCACTTTTCAGCTTCTCATCCGGGCTGAGGTCTTCCTGTGTATAAAAAAGGGACATAGTTTTAGTTTTTGATTCATCAATCACACACAATTTTCAGCTCATGACTGTTGCAAATTTAATGTTAATAAATAGTAAAGACTATCATTCTGACACCAGCCGTTTCCATTCTTGTCCCAATCATTTTTGGCCACTACTGTCTATTGATATGTAAAACACTTTTTGTTCAAACATTATTTTGTTATCAATAGTAACATCTAATTCACATCATTAATTTTAGGACAAAAAATCTTTAGAAAAATACTATACTGGGCTCCAGATGTGTGCATCTGGTTCTTCTAGGATCCCAGGTTGGTCCTCAGCTGGGGTGAAAGGCTGGAGGGCCTCACTTCCAGATGGTCGTCCAGACAGATCAATTTGCTGTAGTACAACAGAGTAGGCACATAAACATCCGCTGCTTCTGCTCCTGACCTCTGTGATTCCAGGACCTTATTGCGATACTTCCTGTATGTGCCCCCCAAGGTCTCAATTTTAGTGTCCACATCCTGAATGGTTGCAGTGGGGACCCGTGTTTGGACAAATTGGAGCATATTCTCCAGCGCTGCCTTGCTTCTCTTTTTTTGTTGATGTTTCTTTTTGTTTCCCACAGAGCAGGCAGCTCCCTGAACCTGTCCAGGAACTCACACATGAAATCATGATCTTTAAAAACATGAATTCTTTCTGAAAGTCAAAACACAAGACAAAAATACTATTGTCAGTCCAGATTCTACTAATCTTATCCCCATATAGGCCTCAATCTCAAAGCAGTATATGCCACTGATGACCAGTGGCGTATCTAGGGTATGGCAGCCATGGCAAGTGCCATGGGCGCCATATGAAGGGGGTGCTGTTGAGTGGCTGGGCAGCAAGGCACTTACCAGGGTCTGAGGGTCTCTTCTTCCCTCATAGGCAGGCTCTCCTTTTCAGCACCTTTGCTAATGGACAATGGCAGGGCTATCCCTGCTGCGTTCAGCCACAGCCCTCCCCTGTTCTCCCAGGCTCTCCCATTCCATCTGGTCGGATTGGCAGCGCACAAAGAAGAAGGAGGAACATCAGTTTCTCCCTCTCCTCTGTGAAAACTGAGGCCTTAACTGATGAAGATTTCATCACTTCCAGTATAGGTTCTCCATTTACCTGGCCTTGGAGGGCAGAGGAGGGATCAGGGGTCTAATAAACCCCATATTTCTCCATAAAGAGGATATGTCACTACCCAAGGTATCACAAGGGATGATAAATATCACTAGTTTTGTTAGCTGTTTTTTTTGTTAAGGTTATCTGAAAGATGGGGTTCAAATGTTTAGACAGGGGCACAGTTTTAGTGCTTGCCATAGGCGCTATTTTCACTAGATACGCCTCTGCTGATGACCCTAGTTAAAATGTTACCTTCGGTCTCACGTTCGGCGCTTACTCCTTCCTCTGCACACAGAAAGTAGGTACGACACATGCATGTTAGCTTTATATACACTGCGCATGCGTGAAACTCTGCACACGTCGCCCGCCCATGACGTTCTTTCTAGAATATTCCCCGCTCCTTCTCTTTCAACGTGCAGTGGGAGACAACATGGTGGAGTCACAGCAGGTGTCTCATAATTCCACTAACGATGAGAGAAGCCCAGAGCCAGAAACATCCCGATCCAGGAGGAGATATAAGTCCTCAAATATGTCCTTTGCAGAGATGTTGGAGATGGTAGACATCTTGAAGAGGATGGATTACGATGGCAAGCATAGACCGTACACCAACCCCAATGTCAGAAAGGCATGAGTAAAGTTGTGAGAAGTCTGCACAAGAATTTTGGGGTACAACAATCCAAGGAGCAATTGAGGGAATGCAGAGGTGGATGGAAGTCACTTGGTTCCTCTATGACTTTCTGCATTCACCAGGGGGACAGCTGATTAGATACTGGAGCCTATGTGACCTTGGTGGCCATCTTGGGTCAGGGAAGCATCTATTTAAGACTCTGGCTCCCGAGTTTGGCAAGCTTTGGCGAGTGGGCAGCATGGGAACAGGTACCCTGTCTGGCAAGGACACTGGATAGCGACATGGAGAGGTTCCAGAGGAGTATGGAAAGTTCAGGGACTATCTCCACATAGGAAGCCTCTCATTTGGGTGTGGACTAGCCAGGCGACAATCCCGCTTTTCGCAGAAGCAGTTTGCATCATCTCAGGATACACTCCTCTGCTACTGTTTTGTAAGTGGCTCCAGGTGGCTGTGCTTACCATCAGGGCCTAGCTGTACATTGTTGGGATTTCCTTAATACATTGTTCTTGTTCTCTCTCATCTCAGTCTCTGTGAGATCTCTGCCCGCCAACACAGCATTCTTCACCCTGTCCAAAAGCACATCCTGATCTTGCTGATCACTCATTCATTAAAATGAAAGTTCACACAGCACTGCAGTGCTATTTCATCCATTGTCCGGGCTGTGCATGTGTACAAGCAGCCCTGATAGGCACATATTTCAACAGGCTGTATAATCATTTTTTTGTGAATAGCAGCACTGGTCTCCAGAGTACCTCCTGCTGCCAGAGGCCAGCGCTGTCATTCACAAAATTGTCTTCTTCCTAGCAGTGTTGTTGGACAAGGGAAGGGGGGGGACCGGTCAAACCACACTGCTAGGAAGAAGACAATTTTAAAGCAGACCTCCTGCGCTTCTGGCATGTCCCTGTTTAGGCGATTACGTCACGAGGCGATTCACAAGGGCTCATGGAATAGTGGCGTCATGTATCCCTGGTTTACTTGCGAATCACCTACTGACGAAATGTTGCGTTATTTGCAGACAGGAAATGACGCGAATATGTCTGATTGTAAGGGTAATATAGCAATGGTACGGGAACTTCCGCCAACAGGACATTGCTATTGCAACCTGTCAGGAAGACGAAGAGCCACGCAGTGGCTTTACTGCGCATGCGCGAGATCGAGAGGTGCATGCTGGGTAACCAGCTGCATGGAAATCCCAGAAATAAAGACAGGAGGGCTTGAGATGCCCACAGCTAAAATGTAACCCGCCTGCTTCTGAGATCAGTAAGTAAAAAAATATTTTTAATCCCTTCCCTACCGGCGCATTGTGAAATGACGTCGGCAGGAACCCTCCCTCGATCCGGGTGGACGTATGACGTCCTATATTCCCGGCGTTCTAGGTCGCGCGTGCATGACCCGGCCGGGCACCCGCGATTGCTGGTGATCACGGCAGGAGTGTGGATCTGTGTGTGTAAACACACAGATCCACCTCCTGTCAGAGGTGAGGAGACCAATGCTGTGTTCCCAGTACAGAGGAACACACATCGGTCTCCTCCCCTTGTGAGTCCCCTCCCCCTTACAGTTAGAACACACTATAGGGAACATTTTAACCCCTTCAGCGCCCCCTAGTGGTTAACCCCTTTCCTGACAGTCACATTTACACAGTAATCAGCGCATATTTATAGCACTAATCTCTTTATAAATGTGAATGGTCCCAAAAACGTGTCAAAAGTGTCCGATGTGTTCGCCGCAATGTCACGGTCACAATAAAAAATCGCAGATCGCCGCCATTACTAGTATTTTGTAGACGCTATGGCCCGGATTCACAGACAACGGCGCACATTTATGCCGCCGTAGCGTATCTCCTGTACGCTACGCCAACGCAGGCTGAGGCCAACAGCGTGCTAACACGCATTGCCGTAGCGTTGAAGGGCATGCAGGCAACATCTGCCAGGAGCGACAGCCCGGGGGATGCACCTCCTCCTGATGCCCCACCCCCCCCACCCCAGTCTTCGCCACGACTATTGAGGACCCGAACCCTGGGCACGAGGCCTGGCCCACGAGAGGGCAAATGACTCTCCTCTGGATGTATGCCGCTCAGACTATGAGCTTTATTTTTGTTTTGAGAGATGTGCACAGATGGATGTGCCGTCCTCCTGTAAGGGCATGCCATGTCAGACAATGGCATGATCCCTATTTAATTTTTTTTAGCCACTGCACACGGTCAGGAGTGCAGGCTACAGTGTGACTGGTGTGTGAATGTGTGTGTGACATTCCTGCCAGCAAGGCGTGTCACCTTGGATCATCAGGGAGAGGTTATCCCCACGACCGTGTGAATGTGGTATGAATGGACAGCAACATCATTGGGGCCTTGGCGTGGCGTTGCTGCTCCAAAGTCCCGTGCGGTGGACTTGGGCTAAACCAATGTGAGGTGGATGTGATGTGTGTGAGCTAGGGACAACAGAGGTGTGCATGCGTGCATTGTCCGTGTGCCATGATGAATGTGTGTGTGTTTAACGTGCAAAGATGCGTTCCACGAGGCAACTCCTGACTGCTGTTCCCTCAGCAGACGGGGTAGCCTCAGGCGGGTGGGGCACTGTCTGGTTCGGGGGTCAGTTCATCACATATGTCAATTTCCAGGCCCTTTCTCATGGCGTAGTTGTGCAGCATGCAACATGCACCGATGATCTGGCACACAAAGTTTGGGGAATGCAACAGGGTCCCCCCGGACTTATCCAGGCATCGGAAACGGGACTTCAGGATGCCAAATATGCGCTCCACCACTGCACGGGTGCGTATGTGTGCAGTATTGTATCTTCTCTGGCCTCTGGTTTGGGGATTCCGGTATTGAGTCAGGAGATGGGGCCCAAGTGCATATGCAGAGTCACCTGGTAGGGAAAAGACAGGAGGATGTTAGTCGTGCATGTGCCCCTCGTGATGTTTGCATCATGGGGTCGGACAGTCATGCCTGACTCCCATGTCACTCACCAACCAGCCAGCTGTCCCTGTACACGTTCTGTTCCAATTCTGTTGGGATGTTGCTTTGACGGTATATGTAGCTGTCGTGGCTGGCCCCGGGGTGTTTGGCACGGACGTGCCATATGAGGCATTGGGCATCGGCTATCACCTGTACTTTGATGGAATGCCACTGCTTACGATTGCGGTATATGTGCTCTGTGGCACGGGGGGGCCGTAGTGCCACATGTGTGCAATCAATGGCCCCGACGGTGCGTGGGAATCCGGCAATGCTGTAGAAATCCTGCATTGCCTTCTGCCGCAGATGCTCATGGATGGGTTTGATGATGTGGTGGGACATGTGTGTGAGGATTGCCGGGACAACCTGGTGCACGCATCTGCTCATGGTGGATTGTGAGATCCCAGCCACGACTCCACTTGTACGCTGAAAAGATCCACTTGCAAGGAAATGCAGTGTTGCCAGTACCTTGACCAGTGGCTGCACTGCTTGTGAGCGTCCCGTCTGGCTGGTGATTTCATCATGCAGGGCTGTGGCTAATTCCAGGATGGCAGCAGGGCTGAATCTGAAGATGCGATACACCTTCGATACCCCCATGCCAAAGGAGTTCATGCGCGTTCGGTATATCCTCTCCTGCGCCCTCCTCCGTGCCTGTGGATGCAGTAGTGCTATGACCATGTCTGCCCCTGGCATGTTGGCATACAGATGTGTTGTCTTGCAAGTGTGGTTGCTCAGCTCGTCCGTAACGGTGCTGCTGCAGCTGCTCTCCAGCTGACCTGTGCACGTCTGTTGCTGAGTTACACCTCCTTTATGGGGAATAACCTTGCGCCGGACGTACAACTTACGCACACATCGCGTAGCCTGCGTCGGGCGCATGTACGTTTGTGAATCTTTCCCATCCCTTTGCCCCTTGGGCCCATCTGTGCCCCCGCCCCCCGTTCCACCCCACCACACATCCCCCTAACCACCCCCCCCTCCCTCCCTTTACGGTCCCTCCCTCTTCCCTATTGTTTTTTCCACTAGTAGTTTTTCACAGCGCATCATATCATTTTTTGTATTACCACTTTGTCTAAAATAGGATAGACCTTCTTTTGTTTGCTGCAGTGTATACATCCACATTTACCATTCACACCCTCCCCCCTCCCCCTTTTTTAAGTCACATATCCTACACAGCGCAGGAGTTTCACTTACCATTTTATACGTTTGTGAATCGCCGTATCTCGCTCATTTGCATATTTGAACACAAAATCAATGGGAGCGCCACATGCGTCCAGCGTAAATATGCGACCACTCTACGCCGGCGTAGGTAAGTTACGTCGGTTGGATGAAGCCTGTTTTTAGGCGTATCTTAGTTTGTGGGTCCGGCGCACAGATACAACGGCGCATATTTGCACTTAGGCGGCGTATCTGGAGATACGTCGGCACAAGTGCTTTGTGAATCCGGGCCTATAACTTGCACAAACCAATCAATATACGATTATTGCGATTTTTTTTTTTAAGTAAAAATATGTAGAAGAATACGTATCGGCCTAAACTGAGGAATTTTTTTTTTTTTTTTTAAATGTGATATTTATTAAATAAAAAAGTACAAAATTGTGGGTTTTTTTCCCCGCTCTTCTTTTGTTTATAGCGCAAAAAAAAAAAAACGCAGAGATGATCAAATACCACCAAACGAAAGCTCTATTTGTGGGGGGGAAAAAAATAAAGATTTAGGGCCAGATTCACGTAGGGCAGCAGCGGCGTAACGTATCGTAGATACGTTACACCGTCGCAATTTTTCATCGCAAGTGCCTGATTCACCAAGCACTGATGAAAACCTACGCCTACCGCACATGCTCCGTTTCCGAACTCCCGCCGTGCTTTGCGCCAAGTCACGTAATTTTTTCGAACGGCGACGCGGGAACGACGGCCATACTTTATACAGCAATACGATTGCTGTGTAAAGTTAAGGCACCAAAAAAAACTACTAACTTTGCGACGGGAAACTAGACTAGCGTCGACATAGCGAACGCAAAAAACCGTCGGGAATCGCCGTAACTCCTAATTTGCATAGATACGACGGGCCTAAGTCAGAGATACGACGGCGTATCTCTTTGTGAATCTGGCCCACAGTGTGTATGGGGCTTAAGAGCTGTGAAAATGTGGAATAGACTCCCTCAAGAGCTGGTTCTGGCAAGCTCAGTAGATTGCTTTAAGAAAGGCCTGGATTCTTTCCTAAATGTACATAATATAACTGGGTACTAACATTTATAGGTAAAGTTGATCTAGGGAAAAGCCGATTTCCTCTCAGGGGATCGGGAAGGATTTTTTTTCCACTGCTGGACCAAATTGGATCATGCTTTGCTGGGGTTTTTGCTTTCCTCTGGATCAACTGTGGATATAGGATTGTGTATATAGGATTTTGTGATTTTTTTCCCCTTTTATTGGTTGAACTGGATGGACTTGTGTCTTTTTTCAACCAGACTAACTATGTAACTATATGTACTTGGTTCCACAGGGGAGAAAAAACAATTAAACATTTAAATGATAGGGTCTCTAGAAAGTTGCTTAAAGCTTTTTAAATGTTTTACAAACAAGGCTTAAACCCAGTACATATGGGCTAAATGCCAGGTGACATTGGTCAGTTTGATAAAAAAACGTCCAACATTCGGCCTGTGTGTATGGCAAGCGGTCCAACAGTAATTGGCCAAACAGTTTGGCCAGGGGTCAAGTCCTGGGGAAAAAAGTGTGGGAACTCCCACCCAAGATCCACTCCCCCACCAAAAAATATAAAAAATTATACACTCATATGCCTAATTACTAAACCGCAAGTTCTTTCTAAATCCCGAGATAACTCGCGGCAGACCTCCGCAATGTCTCCTGGGAACAATGACAAAAGCTCCCAGGAGACATTGCGGCATCGAGGAAGTGACGGAATACTCGCACACTACCGATGAATCCATATACAGGAAGCGGCCAGTAACATAAAGGATTACAAAGGTTCTCCTGCCCCTGACAGTGACTCGAGCTGGGCATCGCCGCTTAGTGAAGAATTGGCTCGGGCGGCTCGGCTGCTTGAGGCTGCTCTAGTCCTGCAAAGAGAACTGCGTTCCTGCTGTGAAAAAAGTGCAGGAACTCCGTTCCCATGCGTTCCCGCAGGACTTGAGCCCTGAGTTTGGCTGGCTTCTGTCAAACAAACATGTTGGAAAACCAGCAGCCAAACGGCTCCTGATCAGCACTCTCAGCCAATAACTGAATATATGGAAAAAATAAATATCATTAAGTGCGCAACCAAAAATAACAAACAATAAATATATTTATAAGTAAATCAGTATCAAGAGTTCTGAAAAAGTAGGAAATCAACTGAGTGATTCATACATGGTGAGCATGGAGTCCCATAGGAGCTTCCCATAAGTGGCAGGGAAGGGGTTAACACTGTAGGTGATCAAAGGGTTAAGTGTGTCCCTAGGGAATGCTTGCTAACTGTGTGGGGATGAACTGACTGGTTGAACACAGAGATCTGTTCTCCCCTCTCAGAACGGCGCTCTGCCTTGATTGCTGTTCTGCCTCTCTGGGGAATGATTGCAGGTGGCATCTGTCCAATCAGTGCCCCACAGAGGTTACTGCATGGAGTGCGCACAGCCGGTGCGCCCTGACGCAGTAAATGTGCGGAAGGCGGTCCTGAAGTGGTTAAATTATAACCAATAACTTGCCATTGTATTGTGTTGATAAGAGTTAAAAGAATTTCCCGTTGAGTGCCCAACTATTCTGAGAATCATTTATAAATTGAGCAGTTTGCTGAACATACACAATTAGATTATATGTACTGTAAGTGCATTAGCCAAGCAAGATCCTTTAAGCAGAGTTCAGGCTATAAGTAGACAGCTGTAAATGCACAGCTTACACACAAAATATAAAGCTGCTGGGGAATCTCTTATGGAAGACCAGAGCGTTTAACCTCTTTGAAGAAAACAGCCACTGACACATCACCCTATTAGGGTACAAGGCAATGAAAAGGAGAACAAAATCATAAACATTCAAATTAATCAGCATTAAAGAGACATCAGTGTGAGGGAAGTTAAGGTGAAGCCACTTTTAGAATCTTGATAACAATGGTAAATGTTGTAACAATGGCATAGACAGGGCAGGACTTAGGGTGGTGGGGGCCCCTGGGCTTGAGTGTTGAAGGGGCCCCCTGGAGCCGAGAATTGGGGGGGATCGAAGTTGTTGAGCGGGGGGGGGGCCAATTGAAGTTGTTGAGTGGGGGGGAGCGCATTAAAGTTGTTGAGCGGGGGGGGATTTTGCGGTTGTTGAGGGGGGAGTGCCTCTCACCTGTGCCAACAGCCGGGGCCACAGACTGTCATTTAGCCCGGCTGTCGGCTTTCTTCCCTTCAGCAGCCACAGTCCTCCACACACCACTCCGGTTCCTCCTGCTTCCGTGCTGCCTCCTCTTGCAGTGCGGGAAAATTAACCCTTTTGCGGGACTGCGGGAAGAAGCTGTCTGTGCGGGAAAGTCCCACAGAATCCGTGCGTGTTGGGAGGTATGCGCAGGGCCGCCATCAGGAATTTTGGGGCCCCTTGCACAGCTTAAGGCATGGGCCCCCTGAAGCAGAGAACCTAGGGGGGGTGGGGGTGCTGCCGCCTGAAATTGAGAAGCGTGGGGGCTGCCGCAAATTGAGAAGCGGGGGGGCCTTTACAAAAAAAAGAAGAAATAAAGAAGAAAACAAATATGTATAAATATATGTAGCCATCCGGGGCCCTGGGGACCTCTGGGCCTTTTAATAAAAAGAAAAAATAAACCTCTGGGCCCTTTAATAATAAAAAAAAAAACATTTATAAAAAATACATAAAAAAAGGGAGGTTGCCAAACCCGGGGGCCCTGGGGACCTCTGGGCCCCTGGGAACCTCTGGGCCTTTTAATAAAAAATAAAAAAATAAACAAAAATAAAAAAATAAACATTTATAAAAAAAATAAAAAAGGGGGGGTTGCCACATGGGGCCCTGGGGACCTCTGAGCCCTTTAATAAAAAAAAATATATATATATAAAAAAAAAATGTAATTTTTTTAATAAAAAAATAAAAAAGGTGGGTTGCCATCCGGGGGCCCTGGAGACCCCTGGGCCCTTTAATAATAATAATAAAATTATATATATATATACACATATATATATATTATATATATATAAAAATAAAAAATATATAAAAAAAACATTTTTTTACAAAAAATAAATAAAAAAAAGGGGGGTTGCCGTCCGGGGCCCTGGAGACCCCTGGGCCCTTTAATAATAATAATATATATATATATATATATATATATATATACATATATATATATTATATATATATATAAAAATAAAAAATATATAAAAAAAACACTTTTTTACAAAAAATAAATAAAAAAAAGGGGGGTTGCCGTCCGGGGCCCTGGGGGCCTCCGGGCCCCTGGGGACCTCCGGACCCCTAAAAAAAAAAAAAAAAAAAAAAAAAAAATTTTTTTTTTTTTTTTTTTAAAGGGGGCCCCCTATTGGGTGGGGCCCCTGGGCTTGAGCCCAGTCAAGGCCAATGGTAAGTCCGGCCCTGGGCATAGAAACCATCAATAAAGTATAAAAAATATCTAAAAGGTCCTAAATAGTGACCAGGTTCAAATGTACTAAGATCATAACAGCTTGAGAGTGTGAAATAATTTCTCAATTTTAAAACTTGTTAAAAAAAATGTAGCAAGGTCTCTGGCCTCCTTCAGTCTAATGAGGACCTCCAGGGCCAGAGATAGCCGACATCCTTCTGTATATGGTGGGTTGTGAGTCATAGTGGGCGCAAGGTGGAAGTTATTTGGCGCCAGACACTTCTTGAATGCAAAAGAGATGTTTCTTTCTCTTACAAACTTTAATGGGGGAAAGAGGGTTAGGGCCAGGACACCTTTGCGTAGTTGCAAGTTCAATTAGCAGACTCCTAGGCCTCGTACACACGAGGGGACATGTCCGATGAAAACGGTCCGCGGACCGTTTTCATCAGACATGTCCGCTCGGAGATTTGGGTCTGATGGTTGTACACACCATCAAACTGAAATCCGCGTGGACAGGATACGCGGTGACGTGGCCGCGCCGTCGCCGCGACGATGACGCGGCGACGTGCGCGACCCTGGAAGGTCGAACGGACATGTGCGGTAAGTCGTACAGACGACCGAACATGTCCGACGGACAGGCTTCCAGCGGACATGTTTCTTATCATGCTAAGAAACATTTGTCCGCTGGAAACCTGTTCGATCCGCCGGAAAATTGTCCGGTCGGCCGTACACACGACCGAACATGTCCGCGGACCAGTTTCAGCAGACATGTTCGGTCGTGTGTACGAGGCCCGAGACTTCAATAAGAGAACAGTCATGCAGGGAAAGGCCTCCAGCAAGAAGCCACATCTGCACATGCAGGAATGCTGTCTCCTATGTCAACAGTATTTAACAGTTCCTAACACAAAGCGTAACAGTTCTTTCACCTTCACTACAACTTCTCCTTGTAGTTCTTCAGCCCACCGAGCTGTCGATCTCTCAATAGACCCACTTATTCAATGCCATGGGGTCAGTGGGAAGAGAAGTGCTCTATAGACTGTTTCAGTGGGAATAGTGCCCCTTCCTTAGTATAATTTGGAAGAGTTGTGTCCCATTATTGGTGTAAGTGAGAGCAATAGTGCCTTGCCATTGTGTAGCACCCTCTAGTGTGCTGTTAGTGTTGGTAGATTTATTTTGGTATGACACATGGTAACGGTGTGAGTCTGTAATTAGGTCAGGTTACTACAGGTCAGGCTGGAAAGCTGTGCAGACCAGTCCTCTACTGCCTTCCCATGCTTCTGGAGGTCCCTGGAAACTTTTAAAAGCTAGTGGGAGGAGGTAAAGCGGCTGGGTCTGAGTGTTGATGGGAGTTTGGACCAATCCCCAGGCAGGAGGCCTGACAGGGTGGCTGAACCTGCCTATAAATATGGTAGAGCCTGAGCAACAGGGGAGTCATTTGGAAGATGGAGTCCAGAGGAGGCTGTCAGTGGCCTTGGAGGGGACCCCTGGGTCTGCCTCCAGGCTGGGGCTCAGGCTGGCTTGGAAAAATCCTTTCAGCATCTGGTTTGAGAAAGAATCCTGCCTAATGCCTCTTACACACAATCAGTTTTCCCGACAAGAAAAGTGTGTATGCACCATCACACTTTTTCTGTGAGAATTCCTGCCAAGAAAAGATTGAGGGCAGGATCTCAATTTTCGTGACAGGAAAAATTCCTATCGGGAATCACGGTCGTCTGTATGCATTTACGACATGAAAAAAACATACATGCTCAGAATCAAGCAGAAGAGCCGAACTGCCTTTTGAACTTCATTGATCTCGGCTCATCGTACGTCTTGTACGTCACCGCGTTCTTGACGTTCGGAATTTCAGACAAGATTTGTGTGACCGTATGTATGCAACACAAGTTTCAGCTGTTTTCCAGCTGAAAAAAAAAACACTGTCAGAAAAACTGATCGTGTGTACAGGGCATAAGGGTAGCAGGGAGCAAGGAGGACATTAGCATACCCAGGGATTCACAAGCAGAAAGACTGCAACATGTAGCAAGCTTTTAAAGGACAGCGCTGTACTTAACCCTTTATACCTTGTCCTGGGAGATCTTCGGAACAACCAGGTGGGCTGGTAGACAAGCAGCCACATGGGGTTGTTTTTTTTTTCCACTACCAAATTTTCCACAATGCCAAAATAAATATGCTAGACAGCATGTATCAGTGCCATTTTGGTTGGAGAGAGAGAAGAGTGAGAGCATCTGAAGCCCCATACACACTATCTGTTTTCTTGATGGTTTTCTCTTCAGGTTTACCAAAACCATCTAATATGAGGTCAAACCTTAAGAGTTTCAATTTGAATGCAATCAGGCAGGTCCTTGTACTACATGGTTTTGGTAAACCTGAAGAGAAAACCAGCAGGAAAACTGATAGTGTGTATGGGGCCTGAGAGTATCTGTGAGTTTTTGGAGTTTTTGATTGCTGATATGGATCCCGTCATTCAGAAAATCAATGAGGCCATCCTGCTGATTGTCTTACTGAGGCAGCAGAGAAGGAGATAACTGGAGGAGGAGAAAAGCAGCACTCGTCGTATTTTTTGGATGCACCCTATGGTATCCCAGCATCTCTCTTTGGGGTACTTGAACAACTTGTATGCCCAACTTCGCATGCATCCTGCAAAATTTCAGAACTTCATGCAGATGTCCGTTCCTGCCTTTGACGACCTGCTGGAGAGGATCAGACAAAGGCTGGCGAGCAGGGCAGGACTTAGGGTGGTGGGGGCCCCTGGACTTGAGTCACTTTCTATACATTACAACAAATGGGCGTGGTTCACGCGAAATAGTGGGCGTGGCTCAAATGGGCGTGGCTCAGAAGGGGTTGTGGTTAGAGTCTGAGATGAATGAGGGATGGAGGGAGAAATAAAGAGGGAGAGAAAGAGAGAAAGAAAGGGGAGAAAGAGGGAGAGAAAGAGAGATGGGAGGTCAGTAGGCCCAAATCCTACACCACAATAAAAATATGTCTATCTATCTATCTATCTATCTATCTATCTATCTATCTATCTATCTATCTATCTATCTATCTATCTATCTATCTATCTATCTATCAATTCAGCTATCCATCATAAACATATAACAAGCTCTTTAATGCCTATTTGCTACCCCCTGCACACCAATGACTCTGCCGCCGCTAAAATATCCACAACCAATATTTATTGGTCCAAAAAGAAACAAAAGGCCCACTTGTGCACTCACCAGAGTTTTTGGAAAAACAAGAGCTAAATAATAAAAATCAATCATTAGTCATTACAGAAATATTCCCTTTTTCCTATACTTCATGTCCTAGTAATTACCATCTGACCAGCCTAATAAAAAATGTGACAAAACAAAGGTCAACTAGCAGGGACACGTGTTCATTATACAATAATTCAATTGTGATTGTGCAGACAGAGCCTTAAAACTGGTTTACCTTTCAACAGCCTCCGGTGTTCTGCCGAATAAGTTCCCCCGGCGGATAAGGACCCCCCTGTACTGCACAGGCATGGCGCGCGGCTTGCCGTCTAGACTCCGTCTCAGAGCAGTACAGCGGAGTTCTTATCTACCGAGGGAACTTTTTAGGCAGGACACCGGGGAACTTTTTCGGCAGGACACAGTCAGCGTCAGACAGTCAATAGCTCAGGGCGGGCGCTACCTATTTACGTCACGTGTATGGAGAAGGACACGAGGGGGAGGTGGGGGCCCCGAGTACATTGCGGGGGCCCTACGCAGCTTGCGTAGCAAGCGTATAGGGTGGATCGGCCCTGGGAACGGCACACACAGAGCGTGCCACGACTCAGTGGATGGGACGCGCATGCGCTGGAGAAATAATCAAAGAAAAAAGTAAGGAGACTTTAACAGGCAGGGGCCCCCTCTTGGACAGGGCCCATGGGCTTGAGCCCAGTCAAGCCCAATGGTAAGTCCGGCCCTGCTGGCAAGCATGGACACTCAGATGTGAACCGGTGTGTCACCGGAGGAACAGCTGCTTACCTTTGAACCAGGTAAGTTAAAAAAAATATCATGAAAAATCTTTACTTTAGTTACATTTTTTTTTTCTATGATAATTATTTTTTTATGAAAAAAGGGGTGCCAAATATAAAAACACATAGAGAAGTGGTATCTATGTTCTATTGAATGGAGAAAAAAGTGGTTTGAGGCTATTTTGGACTTTCATGGTACCGTACAAAGGCTTGACATAACCAAGGTATATATATTAAAAAAATTACTTTATTACTGTAAACAAATCCCTAAAACAAACAAAAAATCTAAAAGTTATCGACTGGAAAACGTTTCTTGCACATTCAGTTGTACAGAATTACAAACACTTATGATCAACAGTTATCAAGCAAACCATATACCATCTGTATATTAGATGCTCAACATGTTTTGCTGAGGAACACCACGGTGCTCTCTCCAAATATCTATGACCTATTCCACATGCTGCATAGCATGCATGCCATTGCGCTGTATTGAACTGTCCTTGCCTCATATGACAGCCTAAATGTGCTGCACAGTCTTTAAAGGGTAACTCAGATTTCACAGGAAAAAAAAAAAGGATAGAGATCATATATTATGCACACGCACAATGGAACACACTTGTTTTTTTGTAATATTATATATATATATATATATATATATATATATATATATATACACACATACACACACACTATATTATCAAAGGTATTGGGAAACCTGCCCTTACACGCACATGAAATTTAATGACATCCCAGTCTTAGTCATAGGGTTCAATATTGAGTTGGCCCACCCTTTGCAGCTATAGCAGAGTCAACTTATCTGGGAAGGCTGTCCACAAGGTTTAGGAGTGTGTCTATGGGAATGTTTGATCATTATTCTAGAAGAGCATTTGTGAGGTCAGGTTTTGTTATCTTTACCTCTCTTCTGCTAAACTGAGGGATGTGCTCCCCCTATTGTGGGACTCCCATGTTCACCAGGGCAGACTTGTACTCCCATTTGGGTCCTCTGCAGTTTGTTAATGTTCTGGGTAAGATAGCATGCACAGGATTTTGCCATATATGTATTTTACATTATTTTGGAACCATTTAGCTAATGTTTTCTTCTTTTTCTAATTTCTTATGATGTTTGCTCTATAATAATACTGTACTACAAGCTCCTGAAGAAGCGGTGATGTTCCCTGCGAAACATGTTAAGCATCTAATATACAGATGGTATATGGTTTGGTTGATAACTGTCATCTTCTACTGATCATCCCATCTGTAATTCTGTAGAGCTGAATGTGCAAGAAACGTTTTCCAGTCTTTAACTTTTAGATGTTTTGTATGTTTTAAAAAAAAAAAAAACTTGTAATTTTTATATTATTTTAAGTTTCTTGCTACAGAACAAACCTTTGTGTCCTTGCACCACTACTACCTCCTTTGTGTCTCCACAGTGGCCAAGGTAACCAGGGAAACCTGTGTGGCAATATGGGTAGAGTTGAAGGAAGTAGTAATGCCTGAGCCTACCAAAGACCTCTGGGAAGATGTTGCCGATGAGTTTTGGGAGAAAACAAATTTCTCCAATTGTATAGGTGCCCTTGACAGCAAGCACGTCATGGTAAAGAAGCCTCAGTCAGGATCACTATACTTCAAAATATTTTTCAGTGGTCCTCCTGGCATTCAAATCCTCCACCGTCAAAAGTATACACAAACTATTATGTTCATTTAGGTTGATTTAGAAAGAGTTAGGCCGGCCTATCTACATATACGCGGCGTAAGTGTAAAAATGCGCCGGCGCATTTTTTTTCCGTACCCACAGAACAAGATACGCCTGAAAATAGGCTTCCTCCGAGCGACGCAACTTTTCTACGCCGGCCTAACTTGGGCGCATATTTAGGCGCGACGCATCTTGCGCTCACATTGATTTCCTATTCAAATATGCAAATGAGGGAGATATGCTGATTCACGCATGTGCGCCCGACGCAGGCTAAGCCCGGTGCGCGCAAGTCGTACGTCAGGCCTAAAGTTATTCCATCAAAAAGGTGGAATAACTTTGCACCAGACGGGCACAGGTCAGCTGGAGAGCAGCTACAGCAGCAGCGTTACGGACGAGCTGAGCACCCACACTTGCAGGACAACACATCTGTGTGCAAACATGCCAGGGGCAGACGTGCTCCTAGCACTACTAATGGGTCCACCGACTTGTAGGAGGGAACGGGAGAGGATATACCGAACGCGTATGAACATCTTTGGCATGGGGGAATCGGAGGTGTATCGCATCTTCAGATTCAGCCCTGAAGCCATCCAGGAATTAGCCAGAACCCTGCATGATGAAATCACCAGCAAGAGACATCGTGCACATGCAGTGCAGCCACTGGTCAAGGTCCTGGCAACACTGCATTATCTTGCAAGTGGATCATTTCAGCGTACAAGTGGAGTCGTGGCTGGGATGTCACAACCCACCATGAGCAGATGTGTGCACCAGGTTGTCCCCGCAATGCTCAAACGCATGTCCCACCACTTCATCAGACCCTCCCAGGAGCACCTGCAGCAGAAGGCAATGGCAGATTTCTACAGAATTGCAGGATTCCCGCGCACTGTGGGGGCCATTGATTGCACACATGTGGCACTACAGCCCCCCCCGTGACACAGAGCACATATACCGCAATCGGAAGCACTGGCATTCCATCAACGTACAGGTGATAGCCGATGCCCAATGCCTCATACCCAGGGTCCAGCCACGACAGCTACATATACCGTCAAAGCACCATCCCAACAGATTTTGAACAAAACATATATGGGGACAGCTGGCTGGTTTATTTATTTTATTTATTTATTACTATTTATTTGGGAAGCGCGCATATACCACCGGTCGGTGGTGCCAAAGCGCTTTGTGACAAAATAGCCCGGATGTTCTGGCGTGGGGAGCATAATTAAAAGAGAAGGAAGAAGAAAAAAAAAAGAAATCAGCAAAGAAAAATTGGCCTAGGATTGAAATGCTTGGCAGAATAGCCAGGTCTTCAGCTTCTTCCTGAACGCATATAGGCTTCGGGAGATGCGAATGTTAAGCGGGATTTGGTTCCAGAGAGTCGCCCCCGCGGAGCCAATCCGTTTTCCTCCTATAGAAATTAGCCTGTCAGTATTGCCAATGAGTAGAGCATTGTCGGCTGAGCGAAGACAGCGTCTAGGTATATAGTGTGGAGTCAGATCTGATAGGAACTGTGGGCCCAGCTGGTGGTAGCCCCTGTAGATCAGACAGAGGATTTTAAAATTGACCCGTTTTGTAACAGGGAGCCAGTGAAGTTCTTTGAGCACAGGGCTGATATGGTCTTGCTTTTGGAGATTGTAGATAAGCCTGGCTGCTTGATTCTGCACCAGCTGCAGTTTCTTAGACCATTTCATTGGAATGCCTAGTAGGACTCCATTTGAAAAGTCAAGGCGAGAAATAATTAGTGCCTGGACTAAGTCTTTCCTCTGGTCTTGGGTCAGGAGATGTTTTGCCTTGCGGATAAGTCGTAGAAAATAGGAGGCTCTCGAAACCGATTGTCTAACCTGGGGAATCATACTTAGTTTTTCGTCCAGGATAACCCCCAGGACCGTCACCTTATCTTTCGGATTAGGTGTCAAGCCCAACTCAGTGGGCCAATTTTGAAGAAAGTCAGTCTTGCCTTTTCCGACTATCATGACCTCCGTTTTGTTACCATTGAGGCACAGTTTGTTGATGGTCATCCAGTGGTAAATGTCGCGCAGACAATTGGCCAATCTTAAGGGCATGTCAGGGTAAGTTAGATCATCGGCTACCAACTGGACGTCGTCCGCGTACAAATGGAACCAGAGACCATGTTTAGCAATAATGTCGGGTAAAGGCCTAAGATAAATGTTGAAGAGAATGGGGGACAGGGCTGATCCCTGAGGAACCCCATTCTCCACTGTGGTAATCGGGGATAGAAAAGAGCCCATCTTAACTTGGTGGGTGCGAGCTGTTAAAAAATCACGGAACCAAGCAAGGGCGGTATCTCTCAGCCCGAAAGAGGACTCGAGTCTGGAAAGCAGGATGGAGTGATCCACGGTGTCAAAGGCTGCAGACAGGTCGAGCAGCACCAGGGCTGCCAACCCGCCCGCATCCACCACGTTAAGGAGCTTCTCTCGAGTGGACAAAGCTACCAGCTCGGTTCCCCTCCTAGGGCGGAAGCCCGACTGTAGATCATGGAAGAGCAGGCCATCCTCACAATGAGTTTGAAGCTGGAGAAGAGCCACTCTTTCGATAACTCTAGCTAAAAAATGAGAAGCTAAAATGGGTCGGAAGTTGTTAGTGTCGGTCGAGTCCAAGCCGGCTTTTTTTAGAAGTGGAGTTAGAAAGCCGTGTTTTAGAGTTGTTGGAACAATCCCATGTTGGAGTGAACGGTTGACTAGGTAGCGTAAATCATCAATAATGGTGTGTAAGTTCTCCTGGATGAGCCAAGCAGGGCAGACTTCTCCGGGGTAGTAAGTAGTTTTTAATTTCAAAATCAAGGCTTCCAGGTCGTGGGTCTTTACCAATTCGAAACTAAAAAGTTTTTTTGGGCAGTGATTCGTGTTAAGAGGGGCTTGAGTGGGGAGGCCTGAAGAGTTGTTGGCACATTGTGTGAGGAGTCTTGATACTTTGCTCGAGAATCCCAACGAGATGTTGTTACATAGCTCTTGGGATGGCACAATGTGTGGCTGGAATCTTTTAGGGGCACAAAGTTCCTTCATAACTTTGAACAATTCAGATTGCTTGTTGTTTGCGTTCCTAATCTGTGTCTGGAGGAACGTTCGTTTTGCTGAACGAATACTTTTAGCATAGCTTTTACTAACAATTTTATATGCCGCAAGATCTTTGGTAGATCTGGTTTTAAGCCATTTTCTTTCTTGACGACGGCAGATGGTTTTATTGAGATGGAGAGAGTCGTTATACCAGGGTCTAGATTTTGTAAGTCTAGGTCTGTTTTTATGGATAGTCAGAGGAGCTAGGATGTTAAGTGTAGTAGTTAGTTTTTGTTCGAATAGTGAAATAGCCTTTTCCAGCGAGTTTGTGTCCCGTTCTGAGTCGTCCAGCGTGGCGTCTTTGCGGTTCAGGCGGGTTGACAAAACGTGCTGTTTTTGATAAGTTCGGGAAAATGAATTTGTGGTAATCTTTTTCAGATTTCGACTAGGGGGGCCTGAAGTCATTGGTTTTTTTGACATAGGGGAGCGTGGGACAAATTCGGGAAATTTGCAGCTCACCATTTTATGGTCAGACCAGGGGATGTCGGTGATAGTAAGATCCTCATAGGTGCAGTTTAATGTGAATAAGACGTCGAGCTGATGGCCTTTGTTATGTGTGGGTCCATTGACGAGTTGGGAAAAGCCAAGTTCCGTCATATCCTGTAGAAGAAGGTTGGCGTTGGAGGCCGAGGGACATTCCAGCCAATAGTTTAGATCGCCTTGGACTATAATCCTGTCGGCCATGGTTAGTGCCTGTAGAATGTAGGCGTTGAAGTCTGCAATAAAAGTGGCATCTCCTAAACCTGGAGGGTGGTAAATGGTAAGGAGGAGGACACTGTTGTTGTTATCGATCGGGTAGCCAGCGCTTCAAAGGAGGAAGCATAGGGGATGGACAGTTCGGTACATGCAATGGATTGGTCGAAAATGACTGCGACCCCGCCACCCCTGCGGGAGCCTGGGCGGTTTTTAGTGATAATGTTGTAACCCTCTGGTAGCATGTCATCCAAAAGGGCCGGGTAGTCGGCTTTGAACCATGTTTCGGTGATAGATATAATATGAGGATGCAACCGAGAAACTAAAGATTCTATGTCGTGACGGTTTTTCCCGGCTGATCGTACGTTAAGGTGTGCTAGATGTAAGAGATCGACTGATTTTGGGATGACTCTCCGGTTACTTGTTTGTGTCATAGTGGGGCATTTAACTTTCCCTATGCCTTCAGAGGCACAGAGGGTGGAGATGTGCAAGGGTAGTACGGTCATGTGATTATTCAACAATCGTAGTTGACTAAAGTCATAATGCAATTCACCTTTGTGTATCTTGGTTACGCAACAGGATGGTGGCTGTAAGTCCTGGCAAGGTGCCCCGAGAGCAGTATAAGCAGTATAGTGGGCTGAAGGCTGTACCGGCTGGGCCCGGAGGGGCACAGAGGGGCTCGCCTCTGGCGAGCCTCCGGCACGCCTGCCGCGCGCGGCACGTCGGCGCCATTTTATGGGCGGGAGCCGAGTCCTGATTGGCAGGCGTCCTAGTTGCCTCTTCACATGCACAGCGCTGCCACCAAGGGAGACGCAGCAGCAGCTGGGGGAGACCAGGAGAAAGCTGGGGTGAAATAGCAGCAGATGTCAGCAGGAAACAGAAATCTTTTAAAACAGGAGTCCAGCACAGCAGGTAAAAAGTCACTGTTTGTCAGAAGGGCGTCGGCGCCATTTTATGGGCGGGAGCCGAGTCCTGATTGGCAGGCGTCCTAGTTGCCTCTTCACATGCACAGCGCTGCCACCAAGGGAGACGCAGCAGCAGCTGGGGGAGACCAGGAGAAAGCTGGGGTGAAATAGCAGCAGATGTCAGCAGGAAACAGAAATCTTTTAAAACAGGAGTCCAGCACAGCAGGTAAAAAGGTTGGTGAATGACATGGGTGTCAGGCATGACTGTCCACCCCTATGATGCAGACATCACGAGGGGCACATGCACGACTAACATCCTCCTGTCTTTTCCCTTCCAGGTGACTCTGCATATGCACTTGGACCCGATCTCATGACTCCATTCCGGAATCCCCAAACCACAGGAGAGCAAAACTACAATGCTGCACACATACGTACCCGTGGAGTGGTGGAACGCACATTTGGCCTCCTGAAGTCCCGTTTCCGATGCCTGGATAAGTCTGGGGGGACCCTGTTGTATTCCCCAAACTTTGTGTGCCAGATCATCGGGGCATGTTGCATTCTGCCTAACTACGCCATGAGAAAGGGCCTGGAGATTGAGCTACGTGATGACCTGACCCCCGAACCACACAATCCCCCCCTTACCGAGGCTACCCGGTCTGCTGAGGGAGCAGCAGTCAGAAGACGCCTCACAGAAGACATCTTTGCACGTTAAACACACACATTCATCATGACACAAGGAGAATGCACACCACTGTGGTCCCTAGCACACACACCCCACATTCTCATCAAATTTGATTAGCCCAAGTCCACCTATCAGGACTTGGGAGCAACAACGCCGCGCCAAGGCTCCAATTATGTTGCTGTACATTCATACACCATTCACACGGGTCGTGGGGATAACTTCTCCCTAACGACCGAGGGTGATAAACCTTACTGTCAGGAGTGTCACCCCCCCACATTCACACACCAGTCACACTGTAGCAGCACTCCTCACCGTGTGCTTTCCAAAAAAAAAAAACTCATGACCTGAGCATATAAAAATAAAATAACTCATCACCTGAGCATATAACTAAAACTCCTCAGCAGCCTGGGGGGAGCCTGGGGTGGGGGGGCTGGGACATCTGGAGGTGGCTCATCCCCGGGTGGGCCACTCCTGGCAGGTGATGGCTGCCTGCCCTCCAAGGCCACCGCAATCCGCCTCAGAAATCCATTGGTCTGGGCCTGCATCCTCAGCTGCCGGGTCAAGTTATGCCGCTGAGTGCGTTGCCGCTGTCTCCCCTCCTCCTGGATGGCAGCCGTGTTGGCGTTTACGGCCTCAATAAGGCTATCTACCTTGTCCACCAGGTTGACAGTGGTGGCCTGCAGGTCCACCACACAGGTGGCCACTGCAGAGCTGTTACAACTGCCATCCATCACTGCCTCATGGATTTCGGCAGTGTTATGAGCCATCTGCTGCAGGTGCCCGGCTATCTCCCCCATATGCCGGGTCTGCTGGCTCTGGTCCAGGGCTATTTGGTCCTGGACACTAATGGGTACACCCCTCGTCTTCCGCGTCGCCTTTCTTGGGGCAGAAGACTCAAGGGAGCGGGTGTATGGGGAGCCCCTTGAAGTGGTTCCCCTGCTGGTGGGAGACGCAGAGGGGCTTCCTCTGATGGGGGTGGAGGTATGAGAGGGCCCAGCCATAAAACTGGACTCCTCTATAATGAGCCCGATCTGCCCAAGGTCCACCGACTCCTCCACCACCTCCTCGAGAGGAGAAGTGTGGACACTCCCCTCCACCGCAGCATCTTGGGGGTCTTCCTGAGGCTGCTCCGGGGAAGATGTGATGGGACGGCCACCGCCACCAGATGGGCCCGCTCCCTCCTGCACATCTGTGGATGACACAAAGCAGTCACATTTTGGCGGACCCACACACTTGTCACATGTTCCCTTCCACCCCCTCACATGCTACACACCAAATAGGGGATATAAAACACTTACCTGTCCTCGAGGCATCATCCCGGGAATCAAACCCCTCAACTCCCTCCAAATGCTCCCTCTGCATGCACCAGGCGACCTTCTCCTCATCCGGGGTCAGTGCAATGTTGCAGGGTGGTCCACCCCCCGTGCCACTCTGGTGCTTACGAATAGTCGAAAGCTTCTCCCGCACACGGAGCCGCAGGTCATTTATTTTTTTGTTAATGTCCTTGCCGCTGCGGGTGGCATTGCCAAGGGCATTAACCTGAGTGGCTATTGTGTCCATTATCTCTTGCTTCCTGGCGCGGGTGGTATCCCGACTCTCCGCACCATGGAGGAAGCGATCATACTGCTCCATACAAGCAATAACTATTGCCCTCTCCTGTGGAGAAAAGTTCTTCTTCCTTTTGCTGACGGGAGCAGCCATCGTACAGCAAAAGAAGCAATACCAAACGAACAGCAAAATTACCTTGCTCAGGGGGGAAAAGCAGGATGTAATTTTGCGTCGGACGGACGCATGTCTGGGCGTATTTATGCGCTCGGCGCAAGCCGGTAGGCCGGCGTACAACGGGAAGTTCAGCTGGCATAGTTGTGAGCATGCGCACAAGGAAGCGATCATACTTAAACATCATTGCGCATGCTCTGTTGAAGATAGGCCAGGCGTAATCTACTGCACCACGCTCAGACAATCATTTGCATAAGTTCACACCCACTTACACTTACACCGGCTTACGCCTTCAAATTTAGGTTCGGCCAGGCGCAAATTGGAGAGCAATGGCCAGATTCTCGTACATCGGCGCATCTTTATGCGGGCGTAGCGCATCTTGGATGGGCTACGCCGTCGTAACTTAGAGAGGCAAGCTCTGTATTCTCGAATCAGAAGCGTTCATTTTTGCGCTGGCGCAGCGCAAATTCGTTGGCGTAAGTGAAAGTAGGAAGGAAGTGGGCGTGATACATTTAAATGAACCGTGACCTCATGCAAATGAAGGTCTGAACGGACGGCGCATGCGCCGTCACGTGATCGTGTGTCCCCCACCCCTATGCGCATGCGCACAACGTGATTGGTGAGTTGCGCCGACCAATTGATTACGCCCAGTGCATAAATACGCCCAGACATGCACCCATCGAGTGCAAAAGTACACCTGTTAGTTTTGGTTTGGTGATCTAACTTTTGCTGTGCTTTGAGAAATGTCTGCTGAGCGTTCTCGGAGCAGGAAAAAAAATTCTCTGCTGATGAGAGGGCCATCATTCTTGCTGGCATGGAGAGGCACTATGACCGCCTCCATGGGTCCCGCAGAAAAAACACAAGTAAGGGGAAAAGGGACGAGATCCTGCAGAGGATCACAGATGAGGTGAATGCTGTAGGCAATGAGGCAAGGAGGCCCAAAGACATAGCCAAAAAGATCAATGATCTTTGCCGGAGGGTCAAGGACAAGATGGCCCTCATGGCGAGGCATGTCAGGGGCACTGGTGGGGGACCTGCCTCAAGGGTCCGTCTGACACCTGATGAGGAGGTTGTTGCCCGGTGCCTTACCAGGGTGCAAGTTGAGGGAATGCCGGGCTATGATTCTGTTCACCCGCCCTTGAGGACAGGTAAGTGCTTATTTCTACTATCTGGTGTGTAGCATGTGAGGGGGGAAGGGAATATGTGACAAGTGTGTGGGTCCACCAACATGTGAATGTTTTGTGTCATCCACAGATGTCCAGGATGTAGCTGAGGAAAAGCAGTGGGGTTTCCGATTTGCTGCCTGTGACCCTGACCACTGCGCAGGACAACCAGACCCGCCTTATGGGTGCAATGGCCCAGGACATCAGTCGAGTGTCTGACAGCCTTGGGGAGAGGGGACATGTCACCAATGTTCTGCAGGACGTTGCAGGCAACACTACTGCAACAATATCATGTTTGCGTGATCTACAAACCACCACGGCAACCCTTGTGGCAGAGGTGCGGTCCCTAAATGAGGCAGTCCAGGGCCACACAGCTGCCATTGTCGGAGTACAGACAGAGACCAAAAACCTCCTGAGGAGGATAGCGGTGGCATTAGAGGGCAGGCCTCCAGCCCCGGTGGATGCTCCTCCGCCTGATGCAACCAGGCAGTTGAGGAGCCGTGGCCGTGGCAGCAGCCAGGGCAATTCGTTTTTTTTTTTAATTATTGCTCTGGTAAAGAGTTTTATTTATTTTTTATTGCTCTGGTAAAGAGTTTTATTTTTATTATTTAATTGCTCTGGTAAGGAGTGTTTTATTATTTTTGTTTCAGAATAGTGTGACTGGTGTGTGAATGGGGGGGGGGGGCGACACTCCTGCCAGCAAAGGGGTGTCACCCTCTGCCGTGTGAAAGGTGTATGAATTTACAGTGACATAATTGGAGCCTTGGCGTGGCGTTGCTGCTCCCTAATACCATGTGGTTTACTTGGGTCTAATCCAATTCGATGAGGATGTGGGGTGTGTGTGCTAGGGACCACAGTGGTGTGCATGCATGCATTCTACTTGTGCCATGATTAATGTGTGTGTTTAACGTTCAAAGAGACATTCAACGAGGCATCTCCTGATTGCTGATCCCTCAGCAGACGGGGTATCCTCGGTCAGGGGGGGGATTGTCGGGTTCGGGGGTCAGGTCATCACGTAGCTCTATCTGCAGGCCCCTTCTCATGGCGAAGTTGTGCAGAATGCAACATGCACCGATAATCTGGCACACAAAGTTTGGGGAATACAACAGGGTACCCCCGGACTTATCCAGGCATCGGAAACAGGACTTCAGGAGGCCAAATGTGCGTTCCACCACTCCACAGGTACTTATGTGTGCAGCATTGTATCTTTCCTCTCCTGGGGTTTGGGGATTCCGGAATGGAGTCATGAGATGGGGTCCAAGTGCATATGCAGAGTCACCTGGAAGGGAAAAGACAGGAGGATGTTAGTCGTGCATGTGCCCCTTGTGATGTCTGCATCATGGGGGGGGACAGTCATACCTGACACCCATGTCACTCACCAACCAGCCAGCTGTCCCCATACATGTTCTGTTCGAATTCTGTTGGGATGTCGCTTTGGCGGTATATGTAGCTGTCATGGCAGGACCCTGGGTGTTTGGCACGGACGTGCCATATGAGGCCTTGGGCATCGGCTATCACCTGTACATTGATTGAATGCCAATGCTTCCGATTGCGGTATATGTGCTCTGTCTCACAGGGGGGGGGGGCTGTATTGCCACATGTGTGCAATCAATGGCCCCCACAGTGCGTGGGAATCCTGCAATTCTGACAAAATCCGCCCTTGCCTTATCCTGCTGATGCTCCTGGGTGGGTCTGACAATGTGATGGGACATGCGTCTGAGGATTGCGGGGACAACCTGGTGCACACATCTGCTCATGCTGGTTTGTGACATCCCAGCCACAGATTCACTTGTCCGCTGAAAAGATCCACTGGCGAGGAAATGGAGTGTTGCCAGGACCTTGATCAGTGGCTGCACTGCATGTGAGCGTTGTGTTGGGCTGGTGATGTCATCCTGCAGCATTGTGGTTATTTCCAGGATGGCTTCAGTGTTGAATCTGAAGAGGCGATACACCTCTGATTCACTGATGGCAAAGACGTTTACTGGCGTTCGGTAAATCCGCTCCCGTGCCCTCCTCCTTCTCCTTCTCCTTCTAAGCGCCTGGGCGCACACTAGTTGTGCTATGACCATGCCTGCCCCTGGCATGTTGGCATACAGAAGTCTTGTCCGGCAAGTATGGTTGCTCAGCTCGTCCGTAAGGGTGCTGCTAAAGCTGCTCTCCAGCTGACCTGCACACGTCTGGTGCAAAGTTGCCCCTGCTTTTATGAGGGGCAAGTTTAGACCGGACGTACAGCTTACGCGCACCGCACGTAGCCTGCGTCGGCTGGTCGTACGTTCGGGAATCGGCATATATCCCTCATTTGCATATTTGATTAGGAAATCAATGGGAGCGCTGGGTGCTCTCGGCGTAAATATGCGCCTACGCTACGCCGGCGTACATAAGTTGCGCCGATCGGAACAAGCCTATTTTCAGGCGTATCTGGTTCTGTGGGTACGGCGCATAGATACGACGGCACATCTGTACACTTACGTCGCGCATCTCAAGATGCGCCGGCGTAACTCCTTTGAGAATCTGGCCCCAAGTGCTTTGTGAATCATCTATTTTGCTCTCCGACTAATGCCGGCGTAGCGCATATACGTTGCGTTACGCCGGCACAAATATGCACCCATCTACCTGAATCTAGCTAATAGATATATACTGCAGATATTCTTCAGAATTTTTTCTCCCTTATGTCCCGCCTATTCTTTGCATACCGCAATGTGCTGTAAATATCACATACAATAATACAATCCAACATCATAATGTCAGAATACATAATGTTTAAAATACTTTAAAACTTATACAGCCATTTTGTACCGCTAATCTGTAGTGAATGGAATTATTTATACTGGGAGAGAGTACACGTGAATTGGACCTTATTTGTGTTTTGGAAAAATACAATAGAATAATGTTATTGTAGACCCTAAAATTTTTTATTATTATATATGAGTAATAAATAAATAAATAAATAGGAATAAGGGTAAAGTGAATGAGGTAAAATAGATAATTATATCTATGTGTGTAAATGGGGCCGTAAAAGGTTGGTTAGGAGGTACCTATATTAATTAAAATTATATTATATTCGTTAAATAATGTATGAGTATATAGTAGAAGTGTATAAATTAGAAGTATGTAAATTGATGGTGGATAATTAGACGACTTTGAACTTATTTAATAAAATTTGTTAAAATATAGAAGATTTAAGTAAAAAAATGTAAAATAAAAAATTAGTTAAGAAACAGTTTAAATCTACATCTATATTCATGCCTAGGGGCTGGAAAGTCTCTAATTGAAAAATCCGTTTTGTCTCTTCTAGTCACAAATCATGCCTAGTAATCAACTATTTATTATTAACCACTTTACAACCGGAGGCCGTCTTTTAACGTCCTCGGCTTTGTGCAGTGATATCTGAATGATGCCTGCAGCTACAGGCATCATTCAGAAATCACCGTCTTCAGCCGCCGATTCTGTGCACTATAAGAACGATCAAAGCGGCAGTTCCACTGCTTGATCGTTCTTATAGGTGGCGGCCATCCAGTGCTCCCCTGGGCTCTCCCGTGCCATCGGGGGCCCGGAGAGCGAATCGTCCGGAAGCGTAGGAAGCATAGAGATGAATGGTGACCAGATGGTGACCAGTCATCTCTATGACCGTCGGAGGCCCGGGCGCGACGTTATGATGTCACGCCCAGTACCCGCAAGTAAACAAAACCGAAATTGCGGCTGTCGGCATATGATCAGTGAATTTTTTTTCATCGATTTCATGCTTGTAAGCCTGGAGGAGAGATGTGGGGTCTTATTGACCCCACATCTCTCCATAAAGAGGACCTGTCACAGTGATTCCTATTACAAGGGATGTTTACTACCATGAATTATCCCTAGGCGATTGTGACACTTAGTTTATTTATATTCTATACATATATTATTATACACATCTACATGCGTCACGTAAAGTCTCAATCTTACCCCCCTAAAACTTTTTCCTGCAGGTTAGCTGCACTGAGCCATAGGCCCAGATTCACGTAGATCGGCGCATCTTTATACAGGCGTAGCGCATCTCATATGCGCTACGCCGACCTAACTCAGAGAGGCAAGTACAGTATTCACAAAGCACTTGCTCCCAACGTTGCACCGGCGTAACGTAAATTCATCGGCGTAGGCCGGCGTAATTCAAAGTAGGAAGGAAGTGGGCGTGATCCATTTAAATGAAGCGTGACCCCGTGCAAATGAAGGGCCGAACGAACAGCGCATGCGCCTGAAGTGGTCGTATGTCCCGCGCCCCTCTGCGCATGCTCACAACTACGCCCGGCGTAACCCCTGAAATACGCCGGCCCACCGCCTACGCCCAGTGCATAAATACGCCCAGACATGCGCCCGTCAAGTGCAAAAGTACACAAGCATTTTTTTATTTTTATTTTATACTGAGTTTATTTATTTTTTAAAAGTATGCACACGGTCAGGAGTGCAGGCTACAGTGTGACTGGTGTGTGAATGTGAAGTGGATGTGGTGTGTGTGAGGTAGGGACCCCAGATGGCAAGCCCCCTTTTTTAAAAATTTAAAGAAAATATAAAAAAAAATGATATTTTTTAATTTCTTTTTTTTTATCTTTTTAGTTCCTTTTTTAAAATATATTTTTCTTTAGTTCGTCTTGCTCAATTCGAGGCAGTACCCCCCAGGCACATGCCTGAAGCTGTGTAAGGGGCCCCGTAATTCCTGATGGTGGCCCTGCCTGGCATGTTGGCATACAGATGTGTTGTCCTGTTGCTCCATAGAGGGGAGGGGCCCGCAGCAGTGGCTAAAAGCCGAGGATGTCATATGACGTCCACCCAGGATGGGAGATCCCATCTGTGGTCGTCATTTGACTATGGCTGGGTATTGAAGTGGTTAAGTCCTGCTAGATCACTTCAGGCTGGCCCATTTTACAGGTATAGCTATGCAATACATTAAAAATAAGTGCCTATACTGTTTAAAATCCAGTAATACACTGTTTCACCCTGCTCTGCACATGCTCAGTTGTTCTCCATGTTTAGGCACTGCTAAGTTTTGCAGAATTAAACCCTCCTATCCTGTAGGCCCCTTTCACACAGGCTTGCCGTTTAGGTTTGCCTGTCAGTTTTTCAGGTGGACCTCATAGTTACATAGTTACATAGTTAGTCAGGTTGAAAAAAGACACAAGTCCATCCAGTTCAACCACAAAAAATAAAAAAACAAAAATAAAAAACACAGTAAAATCCTATACACCCAACTCCATTCCCACAGTTGATCCAGAGGAAGGCAAAAAACCCCAGCAGAGCATGATCCAATTTGCTACAGCAGGGGAAAAAATTCCTTCCTGATCCCCCGAGAGGCAATCGAATTTACCCTGGATCAACTTTACCTACAAATCTTAGTACTCAAGTTATATTCTGTACATTTAGGAAAGAATCCAGGCCTTTCTTAAAGCAATCTACTGAGCTGGCCAGAACCACCTCTGGAGGGAGTCTGTTCCACATTTTCACAGCTCTTACTGTGAAAAAACCTTTCCGTATTTGGAGGTGAAATCTCTTTTCCTCTAGACGTAAAGAGTGCCCCCTTGTCCTCAGTGTTGACCGTAAAGTGAATAACTCAACACCAAGTTCACTGTATGGACCTCTTATATCATCGGACTCTCCATGCACCTCTTTGGAGCAGCGGATGTTAGCGGTGACATGTCCGCTGACATCCAATCCTGTCCGTGAAATCCAGATGGATGGAAGCCATATTTTCCATCCGTCTGGAGAATCGGATTGGATAGGATCAGATCCGATCTCCGTAGGGGCTTTGACAGGTCCATCTCAGTGAGCTGCGTGAGCGGAGACGGACCTGTCATGCGTCTGCTCAGCGGGGATCAGCAGACAAGCCCATGTGAAAGGAGCCTTACCGCCAAGGAAGCTGCTTTTGTTTGATCTTCAACTGCCATGATGCTGCACATGTGATCAGCCATTTGATGGTTTGACAGTTTGGTTGAGGACACAAGCAAATGGCACAGTTAGCAATCTCATCATTCCAGTAATGTAACTGTTTTTTGAAACTGTTAAATCGATGGGTTTAGTTCCACTTTGTTATTTATTGCTGTTCAGGGGCTCTGGGCTTCAGCACAATGGCAGACTCCAGCAAAAAGAAACAGGAGCAATGCTGGAGGCAATTTACAGCATAATTATTAATGTGGAATGCATGTTCCTTGCTAAAAAAACATAATTTTTTTTATCAAGTTGTTATGGGTAAAGTTCCACTTTAAGTGGCCCTTACTCATGAAAAGATTGAGCACCCCTGCTCTAAAGGACTTGGTAAAGTCCTCATAGGCTAGGAGGGGTCTAAACTTATCCACTGTTTAAGGGTTTCAAAAGTGGTCTTTTTGAGGTTCATGCCATTGGGCCTGAATGGATGACAATACTCATGATGGGTAGGCTGTGCACACAACAGCTGCTTGAGGGGTACTTTGATATAATGTGCATATAATACACTACCAGTCACAAGAACGAGAGTAATTCAGTCACGGTTTTGGGGCCTTCCAATTTTGCACGGCTTGTATGTTGTATTTTTAACGGTGTTAGGTAACACCCTCATGGCCTCCACTACATGCCTCAAGTATTGAAGTGATACAAAGTTTCAGATTCGATTTGTACTGCATAAGCGAATGAACACGTGGTGCAGGTGCTGGCTGTGCAACTCAAAAGACTTAAAAAAGATGATAATATCATCTAGATAGATGAGTACCATTTTGTAGTTAGCCCCCGAATCATTGCTCCATCTGTCTCTAAAAGGTACTGGGGGCATTAGTCAGCTGAAAGGGCATCTAATTGAACTCATAGAGCCCTAAAGGTGTTATGAAGGCAGTCTTTTATCAATCTTGATCTCTGATTGGGACTTGCCAGTAGTGGCTTGCTAGGTCCAGGGTGAAGAAATAGCAGACTTTACCCAAAGTTATAAGGAATTCCTGTACCTGGGACAATAAGTAAGCATCCCTATCCACATAGTAATGCATGCTGCCATCCTTCATTTAAACCAGGACAATGGGTGTGGCCCGGGGTCTACGTTTTTTCCCTCACAATTCCACCCTGCAATATGTTGTAAATCTAACACAGAGTGGCAGGTATATTTCTATACCACTCTCGGATGGGTGCTGTGTCCCCCTTGTGGATAAGATGGTCTAGTGTCTCTGTGCAGCCATAGTCCTCTGACATGTTTCTTCAACAGTTAATGGAGCATCTGCTGCCAGGGCAATGAAAACTCCTATAAGAAAATAGCCAGTTGCTCTAATAGCTATTGGTACTGCAAGTCTTCCAGTATAGGCATGGTGGCTTGCAGGGGGGCACAAATAGTCTCTACCATTAGTTGGAAACTGCACCTCTTGGGTACCACATACTGTAGATGTCTGCAAGAATTATTTGACTTGGCAAAAGAACAGGGGTGACCCATAAATTGATCAACTGAAAGTGCACCTTGTGTCAGGAAAGGTAGTACCAGTGTTCACCAGCGGGTGTCTTATAACAACCAGGACCTGTAGTAAAGAGTTTCACCTGCTGGTGACACTGTTGGATTTGTGGGTCGTAGTACAGGTGCCCTGGCCTGGCTTACATTATTGATTACAGTATTCCACATCTACTGTATATAGTTATTTGTATTTGTGGGTCACTGTTTGGTTTATTGTCACTGTTTGGTATTGGAGGTGTTTGTGTATTTATATGTCACTAATCTTAATAAACGTTTATATTCACTTTACATGCGTTTTGGTTCTCTCTGTGCAGTACATACAGTCAGGTCTTACCAATTCATGACACTTTGCCCCAATGGACCTTGGAAAGACTCCTGGTTGTTAACCAATCCCCTGACATCTGCCACCATGATGGAGGCTCCTTGTAGCTTTGTCTGGGGTTCCGGCATGGAGGGAGCAGACTAACTTTTATTTTGGGGGGTAGCTGCAACCTCTGTTTTGGATGCAGGCGGACCACACCAACTTTCTCCGGTTGGTGCTGGCTCTTCCATCGGTGCAGCTCACAAGCATGGATCATATTCTGCCACACCACCCGATCTTCGCATCCTTTGGCGGAACCATGGGGACTTTTGGTTAAGAGCCAGGTCAAGTCCAAATTCTTGAGGATGTTCGTCCCTAGAACCACAGGCACAGTGGAGACAACAGGGCTGTGGGTCACCAATATTCCCACCCACTTCCCCATCTAGTCAAACACTTACACTGACATCCATGTGACCCTCTTCCACCACAATGGGCAGGTTGTTGGGTGCTTTCAGGGTTTGCCATGAAGGATCCAATAGGTTCCATGACCTAAATCGTTTCAGGTACAAGTCATATCCCATGGTAGTAACTTTGGATTCTGCGTTGAATAAATATGGAACTTGCTGTCCATTTATCATTGCCAAAAGTACAGGACTTGGAGAGACCATGTTATCATCAGACCTGGGACAAGTTGGTGTGGTTCCAGAGGGTTGCCCCTCTCCAGTAACTGTTGGTAGCTCCTGGTTTCTTCTTGGCCACAGTTTCTGGTGAGGGGCCCATAGCGTCCACACTGCCAGCACTTCAGGTCCTCATCAGGGTTCTTCCATAGTGGATTTTCACCTTGGGAGACCTGAGCCAGTTACTGATTGACCATAGTTATCTCTTGTTGCACGAATGTCATAGACCACGTCAACTAACTTACGGCTACCTCTAGTGCAGAGATGGGGGAAGGGGCTAAGGCCTGTTCCCTAAAGAATAGCAGCTTACTCATCACCGTTATGGTGGCCTCTTGCTCCCTTGCCAACACATTGTCATTGAAAGCAAGGTGGAATGGGATCTCACCTGTTCTTGCGGGATCCTCTATACAGGTCCAGCAGCTCACTCTTTCCGTATCCACCATGACACTGCTTACAACACATTTTCATTGAAAGTAGGATGGGATGGGATCATTCTTGTGGGGCCCTCCATACAGGTCAACAGGTCCAGAAGCCACCCTTGCAAAAAACTGGTCCTGTAACATATTATCTGGAGCACCTATGTCAGCACACCCCTGATAATAATTATTTTCCAACCACTTCCATAACGTCTGCATGATCATGGCAAAATGAGTTTGATTCTCGCCTTCTTGATGTCTGCACATGATATATTCCCACCAAAGATAGCCTCATGACTATTTGAGCCAGTGTCGAACAATCCTCATCAGGCAACATCTTAATGGCTTGTTATGCATCTTCTTCTAAAGCAGGGGTCTCAAACTCAAATTACCTGAGGGCCACAAGACAAGTTTCCATATGCCATGGGGGGCCGCATGCAAACTTTCAAACTTCAAAAACAACAGCACTGGTGTCAGCGAGCGCATTATTAACCCCCAGCACTGGTGTCAGCGAGCGCATTATTAACCCCCAGCACTGGTGTCAGCGAGCGCATTATTACCACCAGCACTGGTGTCAGCGAGCGCATTATTAACCCCCAGCACTGGTGTCAGCGAGCACATTATTAACCCCCAGCACTGGTGTCAGCGAGCGCATTATTAACCCCCAGCACTGGTGTCAGCGAGCACATTATTACCACCAGCACTGGTGTCAGCGAGCGCATTATTACCCCCAGCACTGGTGTCAGCGAGCGCATTATTACCACCAGCACTGGTGTAAGTCAGGGTTTGACAAATTTGCTTGCAATCTAGGAGCCAGCTAAAAAAGTTAGGAGCCAGAAAACGCACCCCGTCCCGACGAGCTTGCGCGCAGAAGTGAACACATACGTGAGCAGCGCCCGCATATGTAAACGGTGTTCAAACCACACATGTGAGGTATCGCCGCGATTGGTAGAGTGAGAGCAATAATTCTAGCTCCTCTGTAACTTAAAACATGCAACCTGTAGATTTTTTTAAACGTCGCCTATGAAGATTTTAAAGGGTAAAAAAGTTTGTCGGCATTCCACAAGCGGACGTAATTTTGAAGCGTGACGTGTTGGGTATCAATTTACTCAGCGTAACATTATCTTTCATAATATAAAAAAAATGGGGATAACTTTACTGTTGTCTTATTTTTTAATTAAAAAAAGTGTAATTTTTTCCCAAAAAAGTGCGCTTGTAAGACCGCTGCGCAAATACGGCGTAACAGAAAGTATTGCAACGATCGCTATTTTATTCTCTAGGGTGTTAGGATAAAAAAATATATATAATGTTTGGGGGTTCTAATAAGAGGGAAGAGGATGGCAGTGAAAATAGTGTAAAATGACATTAGAATTGCTGTTTAACTTGTAATACCAACGGCTCCCCTCACTTCCACCTTGCCTGCGGGCCATTTATAACTGGTCCGCGGGCCGCAAATGGCCCGCGGGCCGGTACTTTGAGACCACTGTTCTAAAGAGTTTACTGCCAACTCTGAAAATAACTTGGTAGGCACATGACTTCATCCCCTGATGAAGTCATGTGATGTGACGCCACGCGTAGGTACAGGAAGTACCAGACCCCACACATCCTAACGGGAGGAACACGAGCACGGCGCTCGTTTTGTTTGGAAACACCTTACCACTGGAAATGTGAGTTTTTTTTACCCTTTCTTTTATATTAAACCTTTTATGCGGAGCTGCACCATTGCCTTCCTCTTGTTTTTTGTTTACATACCCCTCCGAGCACCCAACACCCAGTGGATGCCTAGGTGGTAACGAAAGATAGAGGAAGTGCACCTATCAAGACGGATCGCACGAACTCGCCGTTCTTAGAGATAGGCCCACTGCTATAGGCCTCCATGTGAGTGCATGTGCATGTGATATATTATCTTCCATACCCGCAGTCACAGTATTATGCCATATCTGCCCTTGTCTTTCACTTTCAACATGACCATTTGATGTGGAGATTTTGATGGCACCTCTACCCTGCTGAGCCTGTGAACATACAGTGTGTAAATTGGTTTTAGGCTGTCCGTGCTATGGCCTGGAGGTGAGCCTTTTACACCACTAGAGGTGTGCGCACCGAAGTCTGCTCTTCTACCACGGGATACCCCCTTGGGCCTCTATTATCGTTCACAGTGCACTTTAAGATTTTATTTGTGTTATTTGACTTTTTTACCTTATTACGGTCCCACATCTTCCCTCTTCTGGGACTTCTGGGACTCCATTTGGATTGTGTTATATTTGAACTTTCTGGCACTATCCACATCAACTAAGCTGTTTGGATTTACATGCTTCTCATGTTTGTGATGTTCACTATTTAATTTCATTATAGTGTATGTTAATATTTTATTTATGCTTATTGCTGTTCACCATTACTGACCCACAGACCTCCCACCCCCACTGGTTTTAGCGATTACTCAGTGGTGGGTTTTAAGACTTTATTTGTGTCATTTGCCTTTTTTACCTTATTACAGTCCCACATCTTCCCTCCTCTGGGACTTCTGGGACTCCACCTGGATTGTGTTATATTTGAACTTTCTGGCACCATTCACATCAATTAAGCTGTTTGGATTTACATGCTTCTCATGTTTGTGATGTTCACTATTTAATTTAATTATAGTGTATGTTAATATCTGATTTATGCTCATTGCTGTTCACCATTACTGACCCACAGACCTCCCACCCTCACTGGTTTTAGCGATTACTCAGTGGTGGGTTTTTGCTATTCACTTCCCTGTGCATCTGCTCTTTCCACTTCCTCACACAGCGCAGTCACCATCATTTATTTCACTTGATATAGGTATATTGTATTCTCCAACCTTACTTTCTAGTCCATCTGGATATTGGAGCCATTGAATTTTGGAACTAGTGCTAGGGATGTTCCTAAGGGTACCATGGTGGTAACTAGGCCCTTGTCCAGGTAAGTGGATGAGTTAAGTATATATCCTGCTGAGTATGCAAAGTTGTGGGCCAGCTGTATGGTACCCAATAAGAGGAAGCAGCATGCTCAGATAGGTTGGCTGATACTGGGAGGTTGTAGTCTAGTGCAGTTGTACAGAGGTATATTCTCAGGCACTGTGGGTTACAGCACAGACTGAGTTGGTCTTACCATGGCAGCATCTGCTAGAGGGGTAGAAGACTGGCAGGAACCTGACATACAGTGGGGATCGAAAGTTTGGGCACCCCAGGTAAAAATTTGTATTAATGTGCATAACGAAGCCAAGGAAAGATGGAAAAATCTCCAAAAGGCATCAAATTACAGATTAGGTAGAGAAAAGGGAAACTGCTGCTCTAGGTGAGTGCACTCAGCAATCAGTGTCCTCTTAGAAGCGTGGGTGCTGGCAATGCACAAAGGGAAGACCGGAGAAAAGACTGGACAGCCGCACTTCCACGAAATTCTTAAAAAGTTGCTTTTAATTGTAAAAAATGGAAACAGTACTACAAGTCACAGCAGACAGTGGGGTGGATAGCTGACGCGTTTCGCACTGGAGTATCAGCGCTTAGTCACAGCTATGACTAAGCGCTGATACCCCGGTGCGAAACGCGTCAGCTATCCACCCCACTGTCTGCTGTGACTTGTAGTGCTGTTTCCATTTTTTACAATTAAAAGCAACTTTTTAAGAATTTCGTGGAAGTGCGGCTGTCCAGTCTTTTCTCCGGTCTTAAATTACAGATTAGACATTCTTATAATATGTAAAAAAAAGTTAGATTTTATTTCCATCATTTACACTTTCGAAATTACAGACAAAATGGCGTCTGCAAAAGTTTGGGCACCCTGCAGAATTTATAGCATGCACTGCCCCCTTTGCAAAGCTGAGACCTGCCAGTGTCATGGATTGTTCTCAATCATCGTCTGGGAAGACCAGGTGATGTCAATCCCAAAGGTTTTAAATGCCCAGACTCATCTGACCTTGCCCCAAAAATCAGCACCATGGGTTCTTCTAAGCAGTTGTCTAGAAAACTGAAACTCAAAATAGTTGACGCTCACAAAGCTGGAGAAGGCTATAAGAAGATAGCAAAGCCTTTTCAGATGTCAATATCCTCTGTTCGGAATGTAATTAAGAAATGGCAGTCATGAGGAACAGTGGAAGTTAAAGCAAGATCTGGAAGACCAAGAAAAATATCAGACAGAACAGCTCGCAGGATTGTGAGAAAAGCAATTCAAAACCCACGTTTGACTGCACGATCCCTCCAGAAAGATCTGGCAGACACTGGAGTTGTGGTACACTATTCCATTATAAAGAGATACTTGTACAAATATGGTCTTCATGGAAGAGTCATCAGAAGAAAACCTCTTCTACGTCCTCACCACAAAAATCAGCGTTTGAACTTTGCAAATGAACATATAGACAAGCCTGATGCATTTTGGAAACAAGTTCTGTGGACCGATGAGGTTAAAATAGAAATTTATGGCCGGAATGAGCAAAGGTACGTTTGGAGAAGAAAGGGCACAGAATTTAATGAAAAGAACCTCTGTCCAACTGTTAAGCATGGGGGTGGATCAATCCTGCTTTGGGGTTGTATTGCAGCCAGTGGCACAGGGAACATTTCACGAGTAGAAGGAAAAATGGATTCAATAAAATTTCAGCAAATTTTGGATGGTAACTTGATGCCATCTGTGAAAAAGCTGAAGTTAAAGAGAGGATGGCTTCTACAAATGGATAATGATCCTAAACACACCTCAAAATCTACGGGGGATTACATCAAGAGGCGTAAACTGAAGGTTTTGACATGGCCTTCACAATCTCCTGACCTCAACATAATTGAAAATCTATGGATAGACCTTAAAAGAGCAGTGCATGACAGACAGTCCAGAAATCTCAATAAACTGGAAGACTTTTGTAAGGAAAAATGGGCAAAGATACCTCAAACACGAATTGAAAGACTCTTGGCTGGCTGCAAAAATCATTTACAAGCTGTGATACTTGCCAAAGGGGGCAGTACAAGATATTAACTCTGCAGGGTGGCCAAACTTTTGCAGACACCATTTGTTTGTTTTCTGTAATTTTGAAAGTGTAAATGATGGAAATAAAATCTAACTTTTTTGACATATTATAAGAATGTCTAATCTGTAATTTGATGCCTTTTGGAGATTTTTCCATCTTTCCTTGGCTTCGTTATGCACATTAATACAAATTTTTACCTGGGGTGCCCAAACGTTCGATCCCCACTGTAGGTTATAGCTCAGATAGGCTTGAGGCAAGTGGTGGCAATGGTGCTGGAGATTGGTGCTGACTACAGTACACAGCAGAGTGCCCTACTCTGTCCCTCCTCATACTGGAACTTTTCCCTGGCTCTACTTCTCTGTCCCTGTCATATGGGGTTCCTCGCTCTACACTAACCATTCACAAATGAGCACCGAATACAGTGAGGCACTGCTATTTATTAACATTGTTCTAAGCAAGAAAGCCACAGAGGAGTGTCCAATCGGACTGCTGCTCTCTTTTGTAACACCTATGGAGACTGTAGGGGAACATAATTCAACTTAGGTCTCCACTCCATCCCTAAGGTGGCAAGGTGCCATCTGCTGGGTGGAGTAGGAACTACACCACTCAACACACAGCTGACACTGTGGCAGCTCCTGCCCACCAGTGACAACACAGGGTACATTTGTTTCAAGAACATCAGTTCCTGAAGCAAATTTCTAAACTTGATATATGTTGAAATGCTGTTGAAGGATTCTTTAGTCTATGAATCATTTTCACACCAAGTGCCAAGTATACAGCCATAGGAATCTATACCATTTATACTGTGTTATGGCAACCTACTGTCCATTTAGTATTGTTTACATAAATTATAGCAAGTACTCACAAACCAAAAGCGTTTTATTTATTTATTTCCCTAATGCCGCGTACACACGATCGGATTTTCCGTCGGAAAAACCTTGGATGATTTTTCCGAAAGAATTACGCTCAAACTTGGCTTGCATACACACGATCACACAAAATGTATCCGAACTTTCGTCCGTCAGGAACGTGGTGACGTACAACACTATGATGAGCCCAGAAAATGAAGTTCACTGTTTCCGAGCATGCGTCAAATTGTTTCCGAACATGTGTCAGACTTTTGTGCATCGGAATTGCTACAGACAATCAGGATTTTTTTCCGTCGGAAAATTTGAGAACCAGCTCTCAATCTTTTGTTGGAGGAAATGCCGACAGCAAAAGTCCGATGGTGCACACACACGGTCGGAATTTCTGTTCAAAAGCTCACATCGGACTTTTGCTGTCGGAATTTCCGATTGTGTGTACGGGGCAGTACAGGTGCAGTCTTGTGCCATTTCATTCTTCTGTGCTGGTAATGGTGTAAAAAATAACTTTTTTATTTTTCCTGAGACAATCCTTAGATAATATGTAATGTATGATGAAGTATTTATCGGGGTATAGCGCGCTCCCGCGTATAGCGCGCACCCCTAAAGTTGCCCCCATTCCTGTGGAAAAAAATAATTTTTTGTACTTACAGTTTTGGTGTCTTGCGCGGCGTCCATCGGCGAATCCGGCGTCCGTCTGCGGCTTCGGGTGTCCTCTTCGTCGGGTCCGGCGTCCTCGCGTCCTCCCCGCTCGTTTCCCGCGCCGAGTTTTGAATACTGCGCCAGCATATACCGAGCGCAGTACACTCGGGCAGGCTCGGCAACTGTCGCGCTCACGTCCTGTACGTCCAGGACGTGAGCACGGAAGAAGCCGAGACTGGCCGACTATACCCGAGTGTACTGCGCTTGGTATATGTCGGCGCAGTATTCAAAACTTGGTGCGGGAAAGCGGGTATCGGCGTATATCGCGCACCCACGATTTTGCCCTGATTTTCAGGGCAAAAAAGTGCGCGATATACGCCGATAAATACGGTATATTAACATTGCATTACCAGTGTTAAGTTGTGTAAAAATATGATGTCACCAACATACAACAATTCCAAAATCACTCATGGAAGAGTCTACAAAGTATTTGTATTAACTAATGTACATATTTGGCAGCTCTAAGGCTCTGTTTTTTTTTTTTTTGTTTTTTTTTTTTTTGTGTAATTTTACACTTTTTTTTGCTGTTTTCTTAATGGACTCCTTATCCTCTTCGTGGAAATGCAAAATCTTGTGTTACTCCTGTATCAATGGCTTCATTCATCTCTGTATGGTCACACATTTGACTTCACTGAGCAATTAAATCTCTATAAATCTGCTAAAAACATTTAGAAAAACATTGCATTGATATGTGGAATGGAGGAAAGGTAGGAGAGACAGGCCAAAGAGAGGTAACTGTAAGATGAAATCTTTCGTGGTAACTTTCAGCAGGATTTTGTAAACTGACAGGGTCCCTTTTAAAGCAAGTGAGGTTATTCTAAGCCTAGATTTGGCCTTTTCTTCTAACAAAATCACACGGGAAATGATTATCTTCAGGCTCATTTGAAATAGCATGACATTTATACAGTTATACAGTATTACGCTAATGTGATTCAAAAGGTCGGACATTTATTTGTAGACTGGTGATTCTGTAAACACTTTTGAAATGACAAGTAATACACTTTTGAACAAAGGTTCCTGTGGCCAGTTTCAGGATGTTTGCCCATGGGACCTAAAAACACACTAAGATGCTACTACATTGCTACATACTACTTGACAAGCTGTAAATACTTTTTTTTTTTTTTACGTTTGATGCTAATTACCATTTTGTGATGACCTGGATGGGTCACTTGTCATCGTAGTTTAAAAAAAAAAAATTTTTGTCTATTCTGTTACAATATTGCTTAACCACTTGCCGACCACCGCACGTCGATATACGTCGGCAGAATGGCACGGGCAAGCAAATGGGCGTACCTGTACGTCCCTTTGAATTTGCCACCCAGTGGGCCCACGTGCGCCTGCCGCGTGCCTCGTGAGTGTGCCCATGGGTCCCGGGAACTTAATGTTCCCGGGCGGCCTGCGATTGCGGTCAGCAAAGGCAGAACAGGGGGATGCCTTTATAAAAAAAATTTGCTCTATTTTTGTTTATAGCGCAAAAAAGTAAAAGCGCAGAGGAGATCGAATACCACCAAAAGAAAGCTCTATTTGTGGGAAAAAAAGGACATCAATTTTGTTAGGGCGCAACATCGCATGACCGTGCAATTGTCAGTCAAAGCGACGCAGTGCCGAATCGCAAAAAGTGCTCTGGTCTTTGGCCAGCCTAATAGTCAGGGGCTGAAGTGGTTAACTATTGCATGCTGCACATGACAAAGCAATGTAACTCTATAAAACAGTGGTGATTAGTTAACTAAGTTTGCAGTGATAATGGTGAATGACCTACATGGGTTATTCTCTTTGTCAACTGTTCATTTGTGGAGACTATGCAGTGTGGAACTCCTGTAACTACAAATAAAGTATTGTCTGTCCGTCATAAAGAAATAAATATCCGGTGACTGTAAAAGTTTGGCTATATGGTGCTTATTGTCCATATACTGTATATAAATATATATATTTATGATGAACCACAACAAAATGGATGACAAATTCTTACCATTGCCACCCCCATCCTAATCTCAGACACTTCCAAAAAATTCCAGTTATGAGTATATCACCTACTACTGCTAAAACTATCAGAGGGGGGAAAAACTATAGTATGGATGGCATCAGCATATGCCTGTCATAAATCTTATGAATATGAGCAATCTGAAAGAGTTAACTGATGACAGTGTCTCTTTAAAGGGTAACTCCGCTTTCATGGAGGGAAAAAAATAGCAAACAAAGAAAAATTATTATAGCCTATATAATTCCGACACAAGTCATATTGTAATTGAATGTTATTAAAAATCACCTTTCCTTTTCAACCTGCAGCCGCTATAATTTTCAAAAAATGCATTGCAATATGGCTACTTGAAAGTGTTCTGTACACTGGAACCTTGGATTGCGAGAAAAGCGGTTTACGAGTGTTTCGCAATACAAGCTGTTTTTGTTTTAAATCCTGACTAGCTTTGCAAACGTTGTCTCACAAGACAAGCAGGATTCAAGCCTCTGGGGTTGGCAGTACCACATTTGGTTGGGGACACTCAGAGCCGCACGGAGACACTCGGAAACACTCAATTCCTGAGTCTCTCCGAGCATCTCTGAGTGGTCTCCGAGCATCTCAAGTATCTTCGGCACCCCCGCACCTCTGGCCACATGTGGTTAGGGTTAGTGTTTCCTTTGAAGAGCAAGGCTAGGACTCAGGGATTGGAATATGAACCTCCCCAAATGTCAAAGGTCATGATGTGGGCTCCCAGAGGTCAATGGTCAAGAGGCGTGGCTGACCCACCCCCACCGAAGTGTACCGCCTACCCCAACTAAGTCGGGGAATGAACAAGTCAGGATTTTAGGGTGGGGAGTAACTAAGTGGAGATGCACTTAGGGGTAGGGTTAGAGCTAGTGGAGATGCACTTAGGGTTAGGACTAGAGGGTTGGGGTTAAGGTTAGGGGTAGGGTTAGGGTGGTAGGGTTTCCCTTAAAAAAAGGGCTAGGACTCAGGGAATGGAATAGGGACCTCCCCTAAGGACAAAGGTCATAAGCCAGGTCCCCAAAGTTCAATGGTCAAGAGGCTGACCCACCCCCACCAAAGTGTACAGCCTACCTGGTGACAGGTACTCAGATTGGCTGGTGACAGGTACTCGGGTACTTAGATGGGCTGGTGACAAATACTCGGTTACTCAGATGGGCTGGTGACAAGTACTCGGTTCCTCAGATGGGTTATTGACAGGTATTCGGGTACTCAGATTGGCTGGTGACATGTACTCGGGTACTCAGATGGGCTGGTGACAGGTACTTGGTTACTCAGATGGGCTATTGACAGGTACTTGGTTACTCAGATGGGCTGGTGACAGGTACTCGGGTACTCAGATTGGCTGGTGACAAGTACTCGGTTACGAGATGTGTATGAGGAGGAGAACCCGGTAAAAGCTTGTTACCATGGTTTGTTGACATTGTGTGAGACCGGCTGTAATTCTACACAGTCAGTCATGTGCTAGAAAGAGCCAATTTCATTGGCTCTTTACCGCGATTGGCGATGGGCTGTGTCAGGGTGAAAAGCCTCATCCCGATCGCCACTCTGTGCGTTCCTAGGGGTGTGGATGAGCGCCGTGCATGAGTACAGTGCATGTGACTGTCTGTGATTGAACACAGCCGGTCACATGGTAAAGATCTGATCTCTATTGGGTCTTTACACTGATCTGGGATGGGCTGTTTCCGAGGGACATGCCTAATACCCGATTGCCGCACAGGTGTGGCGAATAGCAGAGCACATCATATGACGCCTGTCAGAGTGCTCCTGCAGACGTCATATAACTATAGGCTGGTAGGGAAGTGGTTGAGGATGGCCCTGATTGGGTTGTCCAAAAAATAAACATTCGAACAGTGAGATGAGAAACACAACAAACGAAAGCTAAAAGTCCCACAAAAACCGGTTAACAGAAGAGGCTCAACCAAACCTACAGAGTCACCTGACGGACCTTATGACCAGAGCCAGCATCAGCTGAGGCCTGAATGTTTACCTGGTAAAAATTAAAAAATAAGTTAATCTTTTTTTTTCTAAGTTCCAGCTCTGTACCAATATTATACCATTAATGTACTTATTTTGCAGAAGTAAAAAAACTTTATATTTATATTACACACGCCTTACCTCGGTTTGTATAGCTGGCTGTATAAAAAAACATCTCTTTTACTATCTGGACTTCCTTAGGACACGACACAGGAAGGAGTTTACCAGCCGACCTCATTAGCACACACCCTGCATCATCCACCCTCTCTATTCCAGTAGATCTATACCACCCTTCATCAGGTACATGTTTTTTCTATGCAATCAGGGAATATCGTTCTAATTAACTACACAGCCATAGATTGTTCATTTGGAGAGTGTGCAGGAGCTGAGCGATCAAATAACAGCCTATGTGGATAGAGTTGTAATATTGAAAACAGGAGAAGCGTGTCCTGGGTTCTGTAAGGCTCACTATACTATACAATCTGATTGTACAAGCTCCTTTAGATCCACCATCATCTATGTGGTGCAAGGGTCTGCCTAATTGGATACAGACTGATTGGATAGATGGTGTGTCCTATTATATAGTTTTGGTTAATCTAAAGCAGATGCCGCAGGGATTGTACAGTCAGATTGTATAGTGCATGCCCTATGACAAACAAAAATGCTCTAAAACACCCCCCCCCCAAAAAAATGTGTGAATGGATAGATAGGTGGGTCCTCTTATTCCATAGTATGAATGGGCGATGTTCGGGCTGAACCTATGCTCGGTCCGAAGTGCCAAATTAATTTTAATTAATTTAATTAATTTTACCCAAATTAATTGGCTGAAATCTTCTGCCAAACACGTGCTATGTCCAATCACAGCAAGGGCCAGCAGGGGGCCAAACAAGGACCAGTATGATCATGTGATCATGCCTGAACCTGCCGCCCACTCGCAGTATATAATCACACAAATCTCTACAGTATATGCCATTGTCACAGGCTGGAACTTTGTTACCTGTGGCCCTAGAATGGTTCCCAAAAGGATTAATTTTCTTTGATGCTTATACTACATGAGACTGCTCAGAATAGCAACTAGATTGCACCTCACAGTTTATACATTGCCTAGTGACTAAGGGGACCAGATTTTTAAAATGAAATCCTGGGACATATATTTTTTTTTTTATTGGTTAATGGGTATGCTTTAAGAGCATATTAAATTAGGGCATTAGCCAGTGCATCCCAATGGGAAATAAATTTAAAAGAGCTAATAAAAGTCCTGGGTGGCTTAAGTCAAACGTAAAAATGCATATAAAATCAAAGGAAAAGGCCTTCAAAAAATACAAGTCTGAGGGATCATCATCAGCATTCCAACTTTACAAAGAATGCAAAAAGAAATGCCCCGACATTGGACAAGTGTGCTGTCTGTCAAAGGATCCACACTAGGAGGCGGGACTATATGTAGCAATTCAAATTAAAGCTGACAAATGAGGAGATGCCGGTCTGACACCCCCCAGTGTGTGTGGTTAACTCCCAAACGGCAACAGTCATTTTCACAGTAAACAATGCATTTTAAATGCATTTTTTGCTGTGAAAATGACAATGGCCCCCAAAATGTGTCAAAATTGTTCGAAGTGTCCGCCATAATGTCGCAGTCATGAAAAAAATCGCTGATCGCCGCCATTAGTACTAAAAAAAAAGAAAATTAATAAAAATGCAAAAATGTAAACGCTATAAATTTTGCGCAAACCAATCGATAAACGCTTATTACGATTTTTTACCAATAATAGGTAGAAGAATACGTATCGGCCTAAACTGAGGAAAAACAATAATGTTTTTATATATTTTTGGGGGATATTTATTAAAAAGTAAAAAAAATTGCATTTTTTTCAAAATTGTTGCTCTATTTTTGTTTATAGCGCAAAAAATAAAAACCGCAGAGGTGATCAAATACCACCAAAAGAAAGCTCTATTTGTGTGAAAGAAAGGACACCAATTTTGTTTGGGAGCCACGTCGCACGACCGTGGAATTGTCAGTTAAAGCGATGCAGTGCCGAATCGCAAAAACTGTCTGGGTCCTTTAGCTGCCTAAAGGTCCGGGTCTTAAGTGGTTAAACGTTAGTATGCAACCACTCTTTAATAGGGATGAGGGTGTTCGCGGCAAATTCAAAAGCTGCTGATTCCGGAACACCCTTTAAAAGTCTGTTGGAGAAATCAAAAGTGCTAATTTAAAAGGTTAATATGCAAGTTATTGTCATAAAAAGTGTTGCGCATGTTTCCAGTGTTTATAACAGTCCCTACACAAAATGACATTTCTAAAGGAAAAAAAGTAATTTAAAACTACTCGCGGCTATAATGAATTATCGGGTCCCGGCAATACAGATAAAATTCATTGAAAAAAATGGCATGGGTTCCCCCCCCCAGTCCATTACCAGGCCCTTTGGGTCTGGTATGAATATCAAGGGGAACCCCGAACCAAAATAAAAAAAAATGCATGGAGGTCGCCCCAAAATTCCATTACAAGGCCCTTCAGGTCTGGTATGGATATTAAGGGAAACCCTGTGCCAAAATAAAAAAAAATGGTGTGGGGTTCCCCCCAAAAATTCCAGTCCAGACCCTTATCCAAGCACGCAACCTGGCAGGCCACAGGAAAAGAGGGGGACGAGAGAGCGCCACCCCCTCCTGAACAGTACCAAGCCACATGCCCTCAACATGGGGCCTCATTCCCACAACCTTTGCCCGGTGGTTGTGGGGGTCTGCGGGCGGGGGGCTTATCGGAATCTGGAAGCGCCCTTTTAGAAAGGGGACCTCAAGATCCCGGCTCCCCCATGTAAATTGGTAAGGGGTACATACCTCTACGATTTCACCCAAAAAAGTGACAAAAAAATGAAAAAATTTTTATACATATGTTTGTACAAACATTAGTAGCTTTACCCCCTAGGGCAGAAAATACCTGACCAGATGCCAATCATTGTACTATAGCATGCAATTAATGGGTCGGGAACAGATCTATATACAGTAAAATTAAAATTGCTTAGAAATGATTACACTTTGCACATTATCATTGTTGTTACTATGGCCTTCCTGAATATCCCGGAATGCATTGCTCACTATGTGTTTTTGTAGTCCCGTGTCTACCAGGGCATAGAAACCATGAAAACAAAAGTTTCTATTAACTTCTAGGTTTCATGTGTGTAAAAACATGTTAGACAGGTTGTCATGTATACTGCAGAAGGGGCTGTGAGGACACCGTGGGTGGATTAGGAACAGGACACAATAGAAATGCGTCCAATTTCCATGTGAAAAGATACAGGAAGCGCTATTTCCTACTTGCAAATTAGAGATCAAGGTTATCTAACAGGAGGTGTGTGACAAATGCCTCAATATCTAATGATACTAAAGTGGCTGTAGGGTATTTCTACAATGCTGAGTCTACTCCTAGGGAAAGGCCCGCTGGTGAAATCCACATAAGAACTGAACTGAACAATTGAATATTAGAAATTGTACATGATTTAAATTCCCAACCCCCAATACAAACAGCCATAAAGCCATAGGTCTATTTATAAAATATCCGCACAGCTACTCATTCAACGAAACTGCTTGTACTATACATTCCAAATCATAGAGTGAATTACCAAGCATTTGCACCTTTATTTATAGGGATATTCCCAACAATGTAAAAAGCTATACGTCTTGTGAAAATAATGAAATAATGGAACGTTCTTTGGTTACATGCGAATGTTGCTGTTGGGCAAATTTTGCAAATTCAATTGTTTGTTTTAATGTGAATAATGATATATCCGTAAATTAAAGACAAAAGGTAAAATCTCCACATTGAATGTTGGTTAGTCCATTTTGTGGAATGCTGGGTAATTGAATGTTCTTAGATTTCTTAGATTTTGGCCAGCTGTGCTAGACAAATCCTAGGAAGCTGTTATCAATATTCATTGATTTTCGATGGTTCAAAAAACATAATTATTGGAAAATATACTGTACCTGTTTTGATCATTCTTCTGTTTTAGGGCATTTTCTCAAATGCCGCGTACACACGATCATTTTTCTGGTTGTAAAAAACAAAGTTTTTCAGGCTCTAGAAAAAACTTTTTTTTTTCAACTTCATCATTAAAACGGCCTTGCCCACACACGATCGTTAAAAAAAAAATGCTCTAGCAAAGCGCGGTGACGTACAACACATACGACGGCACTATAAAGGGGAAGTTCCATTCGGATGACGCCACCCTTGGGGCTGTTTAGCTGATTTTGTGATAGTAAAAGACGATTCGCGCTTTTCTGTCTGTTACAGCGTGATGAATGTGCTTACTCCTTTACGAACGGTAGTTTTACCAGAACGAGCGCTCCCATCTCATAACTTGCTTCTGAGCATGTGCAGGTTTTTCACATTGTTAAAGCCCACACACAATCATTTTTTACAACCCGAAAAACGACATTGTTTAAAATGTTGTGAAAAAATAGAGCATATTCGAAAAAAAATTGGCCCGTTTTTCAGAACCCGAAAAATGCTCTGAAGCCCACACACGATCATTTTAAATGACAATTTTTAAAAAACATTGTTTTTTACAACCCGAAAAATTATCGCGTGTACGCGGCATTAGGATAGAATATGCCATAAGCAGTAATGTATTACTCACCAGAGAAATTCATACAATAACAATTTAATTACATTCTTTTTGACAACACTGAATAAAATAGGATTTATAAATGAATGTTACATTCGCCCTGAGTAGGGCAGCTTGAAGTGGAACTTTACTATTGTTTAAAAAAAATAAAAAGTCAGCAGCTACTGTTATTGTAGGTGCTGACTTTTAGCTCTCAGCTCTGATGACCCTTTGAAATGTGTTAGATCCTCTGCCTGCTGTGGAGTGTTTGCCTAGGTCCCCCCATTGCCAGTGTATGTGCTGTGTTCTACACTATAAGGCTGGATTCCTGGTGATTTCTATGGGCTAGATTCAGGTAGCAGCGCGCGCAGCGTATCGTACTTACGCTGCGCCGCCGTAAGTTATAGAGGCAAGTGCTGTATTCACAAAGCACTTGCCTCCTAACTTACGGTGGCGTAGCGTAAATGGGGCCGGCATAAGCGCGCCTAATTCAAATGAGGATGAGGGGGGCGTGTTTTATTTAAATTAACGTTGACCCCACGTATTTTACGTTTTTTACGAACGCCACATGCGCCGTTCGTGAAAGAATCCTAGTGTGCATGCTCGAAATTCCGCCGCAAATCGTCATTGCTTTCGACGTGAACGTAAATTACATCCAGCCCTATTCACGAACGACTTACGCAAACGACGTAAAAAATTCAAATTTTGAAGCGGGAACGACGTCCATACTTAACATTGGCTGCGCCTCCTAATAGCAGGAGTAACCTTACGCCGAAAAAGCCTAACATTAAACGACGTAAAAAAATTGCGCCGGGCGTACGTACATTTGTGAATCGGCGTATCTAGGTCATTTGCATATTCTACGCTGAAAACAATGGAAGCCCCCCTAGCGGCCAGCGTAAAAATGCACACAATTATACGCCGCCATATTCAAGTTACGTCGGCGGAGGAAGCCTATTTTTTCTACGTATCTGCCTTTGAGAATCGGCGTAAAGATACGACGGCGCAGATTTGAAATTACTAATTATTAATTATGAGTCTATGATCAAGCTGGTTTGCGAATATACTACTTAAGCTTGATTCACACAGTTAGACTTGGTTTATACCTGTGTGGCATTAAAATTGTGCTACTTCAGCATTACATCAATGCAATTTTCACTGCCGATTTCATTACAGCTTGCAACTTAATTTAACAGAAGTCTATGCAAGTCGCTTTGAAATTGATAAGAAGTAGTGCAGGAACCTTTTTTCATAATCACTGCAACATGAGTCACAGTGAAAGGAACGGTTCCATTGCCGGCAAAGGGATGACTTGTCATGCGATTTTAAACTGTCCAATAGCATGACAAGTCGCAGCAGTGCATATATTAATAAATGAATTCAAAAGTGTGGTTTTTCACATATTGGCATAATCAATATTTTGAAAGGTGGATTATATAGTCAGGACCACTGGCCTAAATACCCTCATTACTTTTTGTCTGCTTCTACATTCTCAGGCTGTGAAAATTAATGCCACTGTATCAGAAACCTCCAGCAAAATTCACTAAGTTTCACTTAAAAAAAAAAAAAAACAGAATTCTACAATGCCTGTTCATCAGCTAGCTTTCCTCTCAAGCAAGATATCCTAGTCCAGTGGTTCTCAACCTGGGGTTCTCAACCTGGTCAAATGACGATTTTCCAGGGGTCACCGAATCCTGGGCTGTTCCTGAAGCCCGCACAGCTCTCCTAGTCTTTTTGCAGCTGCCCAGCAGGGCTGTCCCTGGAGCCTGCGGCCGCCCACTCGGCCTCTTCACAGCCACCCATTCAGTTCATGGCATGGCTGGGGGGCAGAGACTAGAGGTTAACTGACTGGTAAAGAATGAAGTGGGATGGGCTGGAGGAGACCCTATCTCCTAATTTCGGCATTGGTGTCACAGCTGCGAGACACCACAAAGTCGGAGACACAGTGAGTAACACTACCTGTGATTATAGTTGCCATTAAACAACAAGAAAGACTGCTAGAGAGAGTGATGGGGGAAAAAAAAATTAGGATAGAGAGATAAAAGGGAAAGAAATGAGAACAAAGAGAAAAAGTGGGACATCCTAAAATGTAGCATAAAGGGATTTAATACCGTATCAGCTAAATGTCCGTGGGTTAGGGGCACAAATTACTTGTCTTGCCTTGGGTGCCAACAACCCAGGCTACAAAATAATTTTACTGTTAGGGGTCCCCACAGCTTGGGAAATTTTATCAAGGGGTCACGGCACTAGAAGGTTGAGAACCACTGTCCTAGTCCTTATCTTACTCTCTCATAAGGGGACTAGCTAATCTCCAGCTAATAAATCAGGGGTGCCCAACCTTTTGAAGAGCGAGGGCCACTTAAGCGACTTGGTAACCGGTCGCGGGCCACAATTAGCGGAGCAGGTGGATGGCATGTCCGTGTCTGCTCTGCATATGCAGAGCGGACACGGACATAGCCCACGATACTTTTTAGCGGATCATATTGAGGTAGAACACAAGTTGGTTTATGTCTGCCAATACTTAGGCCCCTTACACACGACCGGATCTATCCGCTGAAACTGGTCCGACGGACCAGTTTCAGGGGACAGATCCGGTCGTGTGTAGGCCCGAGCGGACAATTGTCCGGCGGATTGGACAATTTCCAGAGGACAAAAATTGCTTAGCATGCTAAGCAATCTGTCCACTGGAAACCTGTCCGTCGGACGTGTTCGGTCGTCTGTACAGACTCACCGGACACGTCCGACCGACCGCCATCCCTCGCATGCGTCGTACTGATTCGACGCATGCGTGGAAGCTTTGACCTTCCAGGGCCGCCCACGTCGCCGCGTCATCGTCGCGGCGATGGCGCGGCCACGCCACGCGTATTGTTTACGCGCGGATTTCTGTCTGATGGTGTGTACAACCATCAGACAGAAATCCGGCAGCCGGACAGATCCGGCAGCGGACAGATCCGATGGTGTGTACGGGGCCTTAGAGGTGAATGGAGGGTCCAATTGGTCAGACTGTCGGACTGACCATGTGAAAGGGGCCTACAGCTGCTTTCACACTGATGCGCTGCAGTTTGCCCGCATCATGGGTGCAACGCAGTGTACCTTTGGCTTCCCTGCACTTTGCAATAGACTTCTATCATATTCTGCAGGTTTGGGGCACTTTTAGAAAGCTCACCAAACTCACAGGTAATAACAGAAGTCTATGGCTCAATGCAGGTAACCCGCAGGTAAACTGCTCTGCACCTGTGGATCAGTTTGAAAGCAGCCCAGTAACCACTGCAGAACAGATATGCCCATATATACACTGTGATTTTAGTAATAAACTGACCTTTAATAACAGTATTCTATTCCATCCCAGAGCAGGAGGTCGCGGGCCACATCAGAGGGCTCCGCGTGCCACATGTGGCCCCCGGGCCACTGGTTGGGCACCCCTGTAATAAAGGATCCATAGTCCACCCTGTAAATAAAAACCAAATGGGAATTCAATTCTAAAAGTTTTATGTAAATTAAAGGCACCTAATTAAAAATGTTTTTTCCATTTAATTGTATTTAAAAAAATAATAAACACGTTTTACTTCCCTGATCTACAATAGTTTTATACAGAGCAGTCCCAATTCTTTTTTTTGGGGTCTCTCGCCAGCGGTCCTGGCTCCTCCATCCTGCTGAGTGCCCCCATAGCAAGCTTCTTGCTATGGGGGCACTCGAGCAGGCTTGTTCCTGTCCATTTACACACAAAGAGCAGCTCGGCCCTGCCCCGCCCCACTCTCTCCTCAATGGCTCACCGGCTGTGATTGACAGCAATGTCTCCAGCTGCTGTGTGGGCTAATGAAGAGAGAGAGACCCGGGGGAGCCACTACTTTCATGTATATCACTGGATCGAGATGGGGCTTAGGTAAGTATGTAGCGCTACCCCTGAAGGAGCCGCTGATTAGTTTGGGATCGGCATATTGAGTTACCTTCTTGGCTTGGTCTAGGAGTGACATCCGTGTGTGTAAATGAAGAGCAAGTGTCCAGACACAAAATTTGTTTTCAATGCTTTATTCCAAGGCCCAACATGACCAACATCAACATGGCACACAATAGAGAAAGGTTGATGAGCGTAGAGAAACTTTAGTATCAGGCCTTGGATATGAGAAAGAGCAAACCTGCTCTTAGCAATAATGTAACTCAATTCCTCGCCACCCCGATCAGGGTGGGTAAAGTGCCCCCGGACAGACGACTATCTCAGTCCTGGCAGCCGGAGCGCCACTTAAAGATCACTGGGAGGAACAGGCCTTTACCACTGTCCTGACTCAGAGCCTCTAATACAGGCTTTGCACATTTGAGATGTGTGAGATCAGGATGACTGAATCCTCCCAGTCAATTCAGATTTTTGTGTCACCAACTGACAGCTTAAGCATACCTGTCATGCAGTGTGGTGACCGGCAGGGCAGGACTTAGGGTGGTGGGGGCCCCTGGGCTTGAGTGTTGAAGGGGCCCCCTGGAGCCGAGAATTGGGGGGGATCGAAGTTGTTGAGCGGGGGGGGGGGGGGCGAATTGAAGTTGTTGAGCGGGGGGGAGCGCATTAAAGTTGTTGAGCGGGGGGGGATTTTGCAGTTGTTGAGGGGGGGAGTGCCTCTCACCTGTGCCAACAGCCGGGGCCACAGACTGTCATTAGCCCGGCTGTCGGCTTTCTTCCCTTCAGCAGCCACAGTCCTCCACACACCGCTCCGGTTCCTCCTGCTTCCGTGCTGCCTCCTCTTGCAGTGCGGGAAAATTAACCCTTTTGCGGGACTGCGGGAAGAAGCTGTCTGTGCGGGAAAGTCCTGCAGAATCCGTGCGTGTTGGGAGGTATGCGCAGGGCCGCCATCAGGAATTTTGGGGCCCCTTGCACAGCTTAAGGCATGGGCCCCCTGAAGCAGAGAACCTAGGGGGGGTGGGGGTGCTGCCGCCTGAAATTGAGAAGCGTGGGGGCTGCCGCAAATTGAGAAGCGGGGGGGGCCTTTACAAAAAAAAGAAGAAATAAAGAAGAAAACAAATATATATAAATATATGTAGCCATCCGGGGCCCTGGGGACCTCTGGGCCTTTTAATAAAAAGAAAAAAGAAACCTCTGGGCCCTTTAATAATAAAAAAAAAAACATTTATAAAAAATACATAAAAAAAGGGAGGTTGCCAAACCCGGGGGCCCTGGGGACCTCTGGGCCCCTGGGAACCTCTGGGCCTTTTAATAAAAAATAAACAAAAATAAAAAAAATAAAAAAAGGGGGGGTTGCCACATGGGGCCCTGGGGACCTCTGAGCCCTTTAATAAAAAATATATATATATATATATATATATATATATATATAAAAAAAAAAAAATTTTTATAAAAAAGGTGGGTTGCCATCCGGGGGGCCCTGGAGACCCCTGGGCCCTTTAATAATAATAATAATAATAATAATAATAATAATAATAATAAAATATAATATATATATATATATAATATATATAAAAATAAATATATAAATTTTTTTTTTTTTACAAAAAATAAATAAAAAAAAGGGGGGTTGCCGTCCGGGGCCCTGGAGACCCCTGGGCCCTTTAATAATAATAATAAAAAAAAAAATATATATATATATATATATATATATATATATATATAATTATATATATAAAAATAAAAAATATATAAAAAAAACATTTTTTTACAAAAAATAAATAAAAAAAAGGGGGGTTGCCGTCCGGGGCCCTGGGGGCCTCCGGGCCCCTGGGGACCTCCGGATCCCTAAAAAAAAAAAAAAAAAAAAAAAAATATTTTTTTTTCTTTTTTTTTTTAAAGGGGGCCCCCTATTGGGTGGGGCCCCTGGGCTTGAGCCCAGTCAAGGCCAATGGTAAGTCCGGCCCTGGTGACCGGATCCCCGATGGTTCGTCTAGGCCTCCTGGACAACCTCTAGTTCTAGGTTACATAGTTACATAGTTACATAGTTAGTCAGGTTGAAAAAAGACACAAGTCCATCCAGTTCAACCACAAAAAACAAAAAAACTAAATAAAAAACACAGTAAAATCCTATACACCCAACTCCATACCCACAGTTGATCCAGAGGAAGGCAAAAAACCCCAGCAGAGCATGATCCAATTTGCTACAGCAGGGGAAAAAATTCCTTCCTGATCCCCCGAGAGGCAATCGGATTTACCCTGGATCAACTTTACCTACAAATCTTAGTACTCAAGTTATATTCTGTACATTTAGGAAAGAATCCAGGCCTTTCTTAAAGCAATCTACTGAGCTGGCCAGAACCACTTCTGAGGTTCTCCCCGAGCCGATCCCCCATCGCACAGCTCCCAGCTTAGGATCCTTTCAGCAGAAGGTTGGGACCCAGCAAGTCGCCCCTCTCAATATTAGGATGAGGCTCCGCATGGTGCGTAACCTCAGTGAAGCAGGTCACGGTGGCGGGCCCATGGATGCGCGTACCCTGAAGGTGGATACCGCACCTGAAACTGGGGCCCCGCACAGAACAGAGAACAATGGCAGTTGCCACAGATATATCCCCCCCCCCCCAGCATGCCCAACGAGTGTAAAACTCCTCTGATTGGCTGCTGGGGAAGGTGGGTCTGTCAGAACCCCTCTAGCACCACCTGCCGCCCGGGGGTGATAACGCACCTCCGGAGCGCAGACTGACCTAAAGAACATTATGAATAGGAGTAAACTAATCCTCCCATTCCACAAAATTTTAGTGTAATTTTAGCGTCCCCCTTACTGAAAGTAAGGGGGACGCTACAAGTATAAGGGGGGCTGGGGATGGAAGCTGCACCCAGAAGATTTACCTTATTCCATAGAATGAAAACTAAAGTGCTCGAGGTCGGGGCCGCTGATAAGCCAGTACAACTGGCTTATCAGCGGGGCAGCAGGGGCCCGGATGCAACCCCCTTTCTCCCAGATGACAACTCCCCTTTTTTTTATTTATTTTTTATAAAAAATATATATATATTTTTTAATATATTTTTATTTTAATTTTTATTAAAGGGCCATTTTTTTTTAGAGGTCCAGGGGTCCCCAGGGGTCCGAAGGCCCCCAGGGCCCCGGTTGGCAAACCCCCTTTTTTTTATTTATTTTTTATAAAAATATATATATTTTTTCTAATATATATATTTTTTTATTTTTTATTAAAGGGACAATTTTTTTTCTTAGGGGTACGGGGGTCCCCAGGGGCCCGGAGATCCCCAGGGCCCGGGATGAAAACACCCCTTTTTTTAAAAAAAAAAAAAAAAAAATTTATATATTTTTTTTATTTCATATATATATATATATATATATATATATATATATATATATATGTTATTATTATTATTATTAAAGGACCCAGAGGTCCCCAGGGCCCCGGATGGCAATCCCCCTTTTTTTATAAATTCTTTTTTTTTTCATATTATTTTATTTCCTTTTTTTTCCTTTTTATTCCATATATATATATATATATATATATATATATATATATATATATATATATATTAAAGGGCTCATGAGGTCTCCATGTGGCAAACCCCCCCTTTTTTTTTTTATAATTTTTTTTTTTTTAAATTAGAGGGCCCAGAGGTCCCCAGGGCCCTGAATGGCAACCCACCCCCCCCTTTTTTTATAAATGTTTATTTATTTATTTTATATATTTTTTTATTTTTATTTTTTAATTTTTAATTTGTATTAATAATTTGTAAAGGGCCCCCCTCCGCTTCTCAATTCGCGGCAGCCCCCCCCCTCCCGCTTCTCAATTTCAATTTCAGACGGCACCCCCCCCCCCCCCCGGTTCTCTGCTCCAGGTGCCTACCAATGCCGCCAATCCCGTAACGTGCTGCAGAGACAGTTTCAAGGCGGGGCCAGGGGTGGAGCTAAAGGAGGGACCAGGGGCGGGACCAGGGGTGGAGCTGAAGGGGGCCCCGTCAGGTAGGCTGTATGGGGCCCCATGATTTCTATCAGCGGCCCTGCTCGAGGTACTCATGCCCTCAAATAAAAATTAAATAAACCAACATTTTTGATTGCCCCATGTCACTACGTACTGTACGTGTATTGCATTAGAAGGGACATGCTAAGCCTACGCCCACTCCACCAGTCCTGGGTACCTCTGTTACCTCACTCCCAGTAACAGAATAGGGTCCCACCGAGCACCTCTTGCAAACCTCATACATGCTCTGATTTAATTCTGTCCTCCCTGTTCCATGTGACTAGGCCATAGATCTACGTAATGCTAGTCTGATTCTGGTTACAATGGGAGACAAACTGCTGGGGAGGAAGCCAGAACACTGACCCCCTCGCTACCAGAGGACCTATCACCTTACCAGGTACCATGCTAAACGACTGGTGGCCTGCATTTAGTTACCCATAGCAATTGCACTCCTCTTTTTTGTCTTGCCAAGTTTACCTTTTGTAGCAGTTTGACTTCTTACCCCTTTGTGCTATTATTGACCCAGGTTCTTTGGAATATGCCATAACCAACATGCACTTCTTTGAATAACTTCAGACCAGGCTTAAAACAGTAAAGGTAACGTTTACTGTAGAAATGCAGCATCATAATACAGAACAAACAATGTAATTTTCCTAAACCTAGCTAACATGATGTAGTAGCCTTGGCATGCCGCCATAAGGCAAGAGTTCATATAGGCATTGTCCATGACTTGAAGGCTGTCCGTGGCTCCCGGGATCTTCATCTCTTTTCCCAGGTTTCTGGCTCAGCAGCAGAACTTTACGGCACCCTACAACATTCTCCGATCATAGTGGTCCCCCTCTTTATAGAACAGGTGGGCCAGCAAAAATCATGAAGCTCAGGGACTAGGCTAAATATGCTTTCCCCAACCTTGGCCCCCTGCTAGAAACTAACTACACGCATTTCAACCTGCTTACCAGTGGATGCTTTGCTATGGGTTTGGTTTACTATTAAACCATGGATGCACTGAGAATAGCACATTTTGAGTAAGGAACATAACTAGTTTATAGTCAACTAATCATTTTTACACATGTGATATGGATTGTAAAAAGGATGGTAAAAGTGCTAATGTAGCACCCCCCTGACCCCCAGCATCAGGGAGGGCTGACATTTCACCTCAGGGTGCTGGTTCTTAGGCATGGTGGATGTGGACATTTGTAGATAAACATGGGCACCAGTCACTTTTAGAATGCAAAAGTTAGTTGATTTCTCACAACAGAAGAACAATGTGGAAGAGAGGGTTAGGGCACAGGACACCCCAGAACAATATGCAAAAAGAACAGCAGACTCCAAAAATAACAGCACAGGTACAGTAGGCAGCAATACAGAACAAGGGCCTTAGGACTGCACCCTATGTTCTGTATCTACTTAGCCACAGCTGTCTCCTACAGCAACAAAACTCACAGAACTGTACAGAGTTTCCTCATATTAGTTCCCCTTGATGTTTCCCCAGCCTCTTCACAGTCCCATGAAGCATCTCCTCTGGTACTTCATCTCAGAACTCTATCATTCTCCGTCTGTCCCCAGGCAACAAGAGGTCCTTGCTCTCTGGCAGATCCTCTCCCATGCCCCCAGGCAGTGACCAAGAACGCTCCGGCAAAGCCCCCGGACACATTATAAGGCTTTAGGCCTACCCAGCTGCAGCTGACTTCTTCCAAATATGTACCATCTCCCTGCATCCTCAGCAGCCAGAGATTGGCTGAGAAAAGTATGCATATCCATAACCTGAATTCACTGTAGTCCATCATACTAATGCCAAAGGCAACAGTGCCACCTACTGACACAAGGGAGAAACCACAGCTAAACCAGGCTTAGGAGAAAACCCAAATGATCACAAAGACTATAATTCAGCCAGGCTAGTTACAACCCAGCAAAGCTAAATTTACTAGCAGCCCTGTTTAAGACAAGGGTGCTATACTAAGGCCTTGTACACACGACCGAACATGTCTGCTTTCAGCAGACATGTTCGGTCGTGTGTACGGCCGACCGGACAGGTTTCTAGCGGACATTTGTCCAGCCGACCGTTTTGCAGCGGACAAATGTTTCTTAGCATGCTAAGAAACATGTCCGCTGGAAGCCTGTCCGTCGGACATGTTCGGTCGTCTGTACAGACTCACCGTACATGTCCGATCGGCCGCCATCCCTCGCATGCGTCGAAGTGATTCAACGCATGCGTGGAAGCTTTGAACTTCCAGGGCCGCGCACGTCGCCGCGTCATCGTCGCGGCTACGGCGCGGCCACGTCCCCGCGTATCGTGTACGCGGGGATTTCTGTCTGATGGTGTGTACAACCATCAGACAGAAATCTCAGAGGGGACATGTCCGCTGAAAACGGTCCGGAGGACCGTTTCCAGCGGACTGTCCCCTCGTCTGTACGAGGCCTAAGATAATTGCTGATTTTGGAAATATATTTTTTTGTTTATACATCATTACCCCCAGTGGAGCTGCTGGATTTTTGGGCGGCGTGATACCTCGTGGCTCCTCCGAAATTCCTAGGGGTGAATGATGCGTATTGCATGTAGTAGAAGTAAAGGAATGTCCAGATAGGTGCTCTTTGCTGTGCTCTTTTATACCCAGCCAGGTAAAAACAGTAAAACTTGTGGTGAGGAAAGTAAAGCTGAAGAAGATAGGAGAATAGCAGATTCAGGCGTAATGATAGGAAACAGTCCTGCTTTCAAATGTAACACTCCTTTTCACTACTCCCGCCGGAGTGGGTTTAGTGTACCCGGACAGGCCTCTCTCACTGACCTGGCAGCCAGAGTATCACTTGGACAATTGTAGGATAAGTCTTTGCCACAGACCCTCCTTGGTGAACTTGAACTTGGGAGAAAGTCTTTGCCACAGACCCCTCTCAAAGAGCCTCAGAAGATACCTCTGCCACAGGTCCCCTGGGTTGAATTATTGGAGATATGCCTCCTTAATTGAGTTACGTATGGATCTCCTTCAACTTGTCGCCCAGGTACCGACCGACAGGTGATCAATCCCTCGGTGTCCGGCTACCTTGATCCACGGTGGTTTATCCTGGACCTGTTGGACCGCCAGCCTCTCAGTGGCGCTCCTCAGATCGACTCCCCGCCGAACAGCAGTACAGCTTGGGATTTTCAAGAATGGCAACCCAGTCACTCACTGGGTCCCCGTCGCTGTTCAGATGCTCCGGGACAGCATGGCCCAGCCAGGTAGGCCATAGCGCTGGGGCGCCGTGGTGTGGCCACCCTAAAGGTGGGTGCCACACTCGACGAAGAAGAACCCAGAAACAATGGCGTGTGCCTCATAAATACCCCTCCCCAGCATGCACAGCGGGGACAAACCCCCGTGATTGGCTGCTGGGAAGAGCACCCAAACCTTGACTCCACTGCTGCCACCTGCAGCACCGGGGCTGGAAGAACACCCCAGCACAGCAGAATGACCCACAGCACAGCCAGGCTGAGACAGAAACCACATTTTGCTACTAACAATCTGGATCAGAGTTTAACTATACTCTGATCTACACATAAATTTAGCTAGCACCAGTACTGTAAAGTACATAGGCGCTACATTTATTTAAAGAACAAACCTTTTTTTTTAGCTGTAAAATTTGAGGTATAGAACAAAACATCTGTAGCTTGTATAGGCATCATATTCAGAGACCCATGGCAGGAGCTTTTCTACAATAAAAATTATATCTTTGCAGCTGAGACACAGCTCCGAAAGAATAAATGAATAAATCACAGGAGGAGGCAACATTTTTACAATGATTCGACCTTGAATTTAAAGATAAGTGGCAGTAGTAGTAGTAAAAACAATTATAGCTTTGCAGCTGAGACACGTTACAATTAAAAAATGTATTTTGCGGCTTCTGCATCAGATGTTTCAAAATCTCCTGTAATCCAGATCCGATGTCTGAGGACAGGTGGACTATCTTCTTTGCGAAAAATCCTCCTTGTGTGCTGAAGGCGATCTCAGACATCACATCATTGAATGCAAAAATAATAAACGGTACATCGCTAAAATGAACAACAAAGTGAAAGAAAGATCTTAAATGAATCGATCTTATAGTGTGATACTGTGGTAACAGATAAGTGATAAGTGATATAACACCTAGTATCTAAAGTTCCTTATGAAAAGCATAAACAGTTAAGTGATACAAAAACATATGGGGCTAGATTCAGCAACGATTTACGCCGGCGTATCCATAGATACGCTTTGTAAATTCAAAGCTGCGCCGGCGTATCTTCTTTCTGTATTCAGAAAGCAAGATGCACCGACATTAGCCTAAGCTACGACTGGCATAAGTCTCTTACGCTGTCGTATCTTAGGGTGCATTCTCACGCTGGCCGCTAGGTTGCGCTTCTGTCGTTTTTGGCGTAGAGTATGCAAATTACCTAGTTACGCTGATTCACAAACGTACGTGCACCCGGCGTTCGTTTTTTACGTAGTTTGCGTAAGGCTTTTTCGGCGTAACGTTGTGCCTGCTTCTATGAGGCGCACTCAATGTTAAGTATGGACGTCGTTCCCGCTTCGTTTTTTGAATTTTTTACATCGTTTGCGTAAGCCGTTTGCGAATAGGGCTGGACGTAATTTACGTTCAAGTCGAAACCAATGACGTCCTTGCGATGCACACTGGGATATGTACACGGACGGCGCATGCGGCGTTCGTACAAAACGTCAATCACATCAGGTCAACACACATTAACATAAAACACGCCCCCTTACACATTTGAATTACGCGCGCTTACGCCGGCGCCATTTACGCTACGCCGCCGCAACTTACGGAGCAAGTGCTTTGTGAATACTGCACTTGCTCCTGTAAGTTGCGGCGGCGTAGCGTAAATACAATGGTATGCGCGGCCCTACATGAATCTAGCCCATGAAAGAAAAATAAGTGCATGAATGAAGTCCCACAACACTGAGTTGACAGATGGATCACAAAAGAAGATGGTATAATTCAAATTCAGTCCTTAAAGGGTTAATCCGTATTGGTGCTTAAAAGGAAACTTAGGATAGAGCAAACTTCATCCACCAGGAAGACACCCAGAAGTGGTAATGTAGTCTCCTTACCCTAACTGCATGACCACCGTGACAGTGGTCTCAGCAAACATGGGGATTTTAGGTCTCCCTCCGGACCCACTGTAAAATATCTGGGATGGTATCTAATGTCTCGAAACAATCAGAACAAAAAGAGGACCATAGCGTATATATTTATTTTGGCAAGAAGATTTTGCACTTACAAGATCGTAGAAATTTTTGCACAATGTAAAGAAATCTGATGAGAACGCGGCGGCTTCTCCTGTTTGTTTGTGCTCCGTGCTTCTCCGTCTGGAGAGGTGTGGTGACATCAAACCTGCAAGCCACACCTATGCTTTTCGTCACCAACTGACGCAGCCAATCCCAGGTGACGAAACGCGTAGGTATGGCTCTCGTAGGTGAGACATTAGATACCATCCCATATATTTCACAGCGGGTCCGGAGGGAGACCTAAACTCCCCATGTTTGCTGAGACCGCTGTCACGGTGGTAATGCAGTTAGGGTAAGGAGACTACATTACCACTTCTGGGTGTCTTCCTGGTGGATGAAGTTTGCTCTATCCTAAGTTGCCTTTTAAGCACCAATGCGGATTAACCCTTTAAGGACTGAATTTGAATTATACCACCTTCTTTTGTGATCCATCTGTCAACTCAGTGTTGTGGGACTTCATTCATGCACTTATTTTTCTTTCATATGTTTTTTTATCACTTAACTGTTTATGCTTTTCATAAGGCACTTTAGATACTAGGTGTTATATCACTAAGTACTTATCTGTTACCACAGTATTACACAGAAATTTTTTGTATCACAAATTTTGGTACTGGCAGCTTTTAAATTTATCACGAATTTTGGTGTCTCAATATCACATTTATTTGTATCTAGCGCAGTGTACATTATTGAATACATTGGGCTTTTGATGCACACATCTTTTCGAACAACTGTTCATAAACAAAAGGTACAGTGGGGCAAAAAAGTATTTAGTCAGCCACTAAAAGTTCTCCCATTTAAAAAGACGAGAGAGGCCTTTAATTGTCATCATAGGTATACCTATGAGAGACAAAATGTGGAAACAAATCCAGACAATCACATTGTCCGATTTGGAAATAATTTATTTTGCAAATTATGGTGGAAAATAAGTATTTGGTCAATATCAAAAGTTCATCTTAATACTTTGTTATATATCCTTTGTTGGCAATGACAGAGGTCAAAGGTTTTCTGTAAGTCTTCACAAGGTTGTCACACACTGTTGCTAGTATGTTGGCCCATTCCTTCATGCAGATCTCTTCTAGAGCAGTGATGTTTTGGGGCTGTCGCTAGGCAACACAGACTTTCAACTCCCTCCAAAGGTTTTCTATGGGGTTGAGATCTGGAGACTGGCTAGGCCACTCCAGGACCTTGAAATGCTTCTTACGAAGCCACTCCTCCGTTGCCCGGGGCAGTAAGTTTGGGATCATTGTCATGCTGAAAGACCCAGCCACATTTCATCTTCAATGCCCTTGCTGATGGGAGGAGGTTTGCACTCAAAATCTCACAATACATGGTCCCATTCATTCTTTCATGTACACGGATCAGTCGTCCTGTTCCCTTTGCAGAGAAACAGCCCCAAAGCACGATGTTGCCACCACCATGCTTCACAGTAGGTGTGGTGTTCTTTGGTTGTGTTTGTTGTGTTTCTACCAAACTTCTACTTTGGTTTCATCTGACCATATCCCAATCCTCTTCTGGATCATCCAAATGCTCTCTAGCAAAACTCAGATGGGCCTAGACATGTACTGGCTTAAGCAGGGGGACACGTCTGGCACTGCAGGATCTGAGTCCCTGGTGGCATAGTGTGTTACTGATGGTAGTCTTTGTTACGTTGGTCCCAGCTCTCTGCAGGTCATTCACTAAGTCCCCCCATGTGGTTCTGGAATTTTTGCTCACAGTTCTTGTGATCATTTTGACCCCACGGAGTGAGATCTTGCGTGGAGCCCCAGATCGAGGGAAATTATTAGTGGTCTTGTATGTCTTCCATTTTCTAATTATTGCTCCCACAGTTGATTTCTTAACACCAAGCTGCTTGCCTATTGCAGATTCAGTCTTCCCAGCCTGGTGCAGGTCTACAATTGTGTTTCTGGTGTCCTTCGACAGCTCTTTAGTCTTCATCATAGTGGAGTTTGGAGTGTGACTGTTTGAGGTTGTGGACAGTTGTCTTTTATACTGATAACAAGTTCAAACAGGTGCCATTAATACAGGGCTCGACAAATCCCGGTCGCCAGGTGGCCATGGTGACTAGAAATAGCATCCTGGCGACTTGGCTTGGAAGGTGGGCAACATTTTTTTTTTTTGTGTGAAGTCCCCAGCTCTTCCTTGTGTGGTGGCCGTTGGTATTACAAGTTATGCATTACAAGTTAAACAGCAATTCTAATGTCATTTTTCACTATTTTCACTGCCATCTTCTTCCCTCTAATTAGAACCCCCAAACATTATATATATTTTTTATCCTAACACCCTAGAGAATAAAATGGCACTTTTTTGGGGAAAAAATTACACTTTTTTAAATAAAAAAATAAGACAACATTAAAGTTATCCCAATTTTCTTTTATATTGTGAAAGATAATGTTACAATTGCTTCTGCTCGTGGAATGCCGACAAACTTTTACCCTTTAAAATCTTCATAGGCGACGTTTAAAAAAATCTACAGGTTGCATATTTTGAGTTACAGAGGAGGTCTAGGGCTAGAATTATTGCTCTCGCTCTACCAATCGCAGCGATACCTCACATGTGTGGTTTGAACACCGTTTACATATGCGGGCGCTGCTCACGTATGTGTTCGCTTCTGCGCGCAAGCTCGTCGGGCCGGGTGCGTTTTCTGGCTCCTAACTTTTTTAGCTGGCTCCTAGATTCCAAGCAAATTTGTCAAACCCTGCATTAATACAGGTAGTGAGTGGAGGACAGAGGATCCTCTTATAGAAGAAGATACAGGTCTGTGATAGCCAGAAATCTTGCTTGTTTGTAGGTCACCAAATACTTATTTTCCACCATCATTTGCAAATAAATTCTTTCCAAACCAGACAATCAATGTGATTGTCTGGATTTGTTTCCACATTTTGTCTCTCATAGTTGAGGTATACCTATGATGACAATTACAGGCCTCTTTCATCTTTTTAAGTGGGAGAACTTGCACAATTGGTGACTGACTAAATACTTTTTTCCACCACTGTATGCTGAATACCTCAAACTCAAAAAGGCATTTGCAAGACAAAATCAAATGGAATATCACTTCACCATGAAACAAAAAAAAAAAAATCACATTTTGAATTGATTATGGATGTGGGCATGATTTTCATGATTACGTTTCACCAAACCAGAAAACAGCGATATCCCTCTCAAACCCAAGGCGTCATTGACCTCAGAATCTCATCCCTATTTACACCAAAGCTGGTGAATGCTTTTATCTCACTAACACTAATAATAGGTGCATTTACCTCTGACCACTGGTGCTGGGGTCATTTTTTTTCCTTACACCGATTACCATAGGTTGGGCATTTTGCCTTGTTGCAGCAAGTAGGTGGCACAGTATGTGATACAATCTTAAATGTTTTCCCCCCTAATTGTGAAATGTATTAATAAAGGGGACGTGTTTCCTAATCTACTGAAATGTTCTACACATTTTCTGCAAGAATATTATTTTAGCAGGGGGGGGGGTGGGTATAACAGGGGGAGACCTCAGGTTACTGACACCTTAAACAGGGAGAGAACACGTTAAGCGTTTAGCTAATGGGAAGTAGTAGAAATGTGAGGTAAACCTCTACTTGTTTTTTGCTTAATTAGAAATAAGAAAATGTTGTTAAGAGAAAGGTTATTCTCGATTAAGAAAACCTGAATTCTGGCTGAAATGTATGACGTTTAATTGTGATGTGTTATTATCCCTGTGTGAGGGGGAAAAAAATGGGAAAAATAAAGAATTAAAAAAAAAAAAGAATATTATTTTAGGTGAGCCTTAGTGAATTATAAAGTTTGCCTGCCTAAGAGCAGATGCCACAACATGGCTACTATATAATCATTAGTCATACTAGCTCGTTCTGTGCCCTTCTCTGATTTATTGTAGTTTTACTTTGTTACTGAGATCTACCTTTCTCTGACTTATTTGCTGAGCTTCACAAACTACCATCTCCCTGTCCAGTGGGATGGACAGGCACTCAGGCAGTTTCATACATACTGGAAAAGCAGCTGCCAGGGCTTGGCTATGAAGCGGGACCCCAATACCTAAGTAAAACTAAGCTAGAGAGGGCACAGAAGAACCTTCTCCAGGTAATAATGGTAAATACTGGCTGCTGCTTGTAATTATAATAAATAAGCACTTGTACTCTTTAACCCATTTCATAGGATGGTCCACTTAGGCTCACTGAGGCAAGTTAAACTGTCTTTGCACTCAAAACAGTCACTATTCCTGCCCCTAACCTGTCTGGTGGGGCTTCCAGCACCTCAAAACCTCTAGACACACTTCCACTTCTGAGCCACTGTTTGCGGTTGCACTACCTCCCTGGAGCTGTGGCATCCTCTCTTGATCCCTCTGGTAGTATTGCCGCTGCCTCTGCATCCTCTTCTGGCTCTGCCTTAAACATCAAGCCCTCTGCTTATAGAGCAGTGTGCTGGATACAGGGCCTGTGCTACCATTAGACAAACTAGGCAGCCGCCTAGGGCGCACTGCTGCCTAGGGGTGCCTGGCCGCTGGTTTCCCTCCACGTCTGCATGCTCTGCAGGCTGCAGCATGTAACTAACTCAGTCTGACCAGTAGTGTAATTAGAAGTGCAGCGCTAGAGCGCTGGTATGCAAAAAGATCACTGGAGCCAGCGCTAGAGGAAGCAGAGCTGATGCTTCCTGTATAGCGGCGCCTTCTGTCACATGGGCAGGGCAAAGGGAGTGGATTCAGGGGTGGAGCCAATAGGGCAGCAAAATTAGGTTTCGCCTAGGGTGTCAAAAATCCTTGCACCAGCCCTGGCTGGATGCCAGGGACAGCATCAATACCTGTGGTCCTTTTGAAGATGTTTCCTGGTTCTCTGGTGCAATAGTCAACCCTCTTTGTGACTCCATGGATGTAGTGTCGTCAGTCATGTGCAGCTTATGGACACTCTGGACCAGCTCTGAAGTGAGATCTCTATGGCTGTCTGCTGTAAATAGAATTGGGTAAGAAGACCCTGTGGAGGATCTCAACTCTAGTAGCTTGAAGGGAGACATCCTACAGCTCTCCCATATATGGCAACAGAGGGCAGAGTACCACTGCATGGACCTCAGATCTTATCATCAGACAGTCATATCCATCCTTGGTTTGTAACAGCAGTTCTCGTGGGTTCCTCTGGTCCAGCAACTGCCTAGAGGTCAGTGTGCAGCAGTGGGGCAGAACACCCATTAGGTCACTTATTGATTGTCACATGCAAGTTGGGCATACCAACCATAACAGTTCTTCCACCCCTATTAGGCAGTCAGCAAGGCCTCATTTGAGGTAGAAATGTAGCCCAGTACTGAGGATGCATCAGCTGGGTCAGAGGCCATCTTTGCTGCATGTGGAATATGGTTACAGGCTCTTATCCTGCACATGACTGCTAACCAACAGGCTACTAGAATCCAGTTTATGATGCCAAGTGTTGTGTTGTGGCCTAGCCACCCTCTGAGCTGCATATCCTCTACGTTGCCAGCTGTGTAGTTGGTGAACATACTCTTTAACCGATTCCTGCTACGCATAGGATGGTCCCTTTAGGCTCACTGAGGTGCTATGAGCCTAGGATTCTGAGTACCAATAAAGAAGCATCTGGGAGGCCCCCCATTCCTAACCAGCAACACCCAGTACATTCCAAGCTTGCCATGCTTTACATGCCTTACAGCAATGGACATCAGCAGGGCCGGATTAACAATGGGGCTGATGGAGCTGCAGCTCCAAGCCCCTTTCTCAAGATAGGCCCATTTGCCCAAAAAAAAAAAAAAAAAAAATTTTTTTTTCTTTTTTTTTTTAAGATTTTTTTTTTTCTAAGATTGAATTTGGGGGGTTGTAGCTCGATGACCAGAGGTCACAGAAACCCCACATTTGGGGGTAGGCATGGGAAGAGCTACCCCACAACTGGTTAAAATATGGGACAGCTATCATTTATGGTTCCGGAGATACGGGCCTGCTTGCACAGCCTGTCAGAAGCTACATTCAGAGCGGCCAATATAAATACAAGCTGACACACTGCAGCAGACTGATAGGATCACAGTGCTTATAATAATTATTTGTATATTACTCATGGTAATTAACCCCTTGCCACCCAGGCCAATTCTGACACTTCTCTACTACATGTAAAAATCATCATTTGTTTTTTGTTAGAAAATTACTCTATGGTGGTCTTTGCACTTTTTATGTTGCAGGGTACAGAGCTGCACGATTCTGGCTAAAATGAGAATTGCAATTTTTTTGCTTAGAAGATAGATCACGATTCTCTCACGATTGTTGCGGCGTAACATCATCTTTCACATTAAAAAAAAAAAAAAAAAAAAGAATGGGCTAACTTCACTGTTTTGTTTTTATGGTTTTTATTATTCATTGAAGTGGGAAAATGCAGTGTGACATAAAATATTGCAGCAATAGCCATTGTATTCCCTAGAGTCTCTGCTAAAATATATATAATGTTTGGCAGTTCCAAGTAATTTTCTAGCAAATAATATTGCTTTCTAACTTAAGAAACAAGTGTTGGACTTTAAGTGGTTAAATTTAGTTACAATGTTAGTTAGTTACAATGTTTCATTTTGTTTACAAACTTCGCAGACTGCCCAGATTTGTTCTACACACAGAAGTATATCCCTTTGATCCAAGAAGGAAGTGTCAGTTACAATGTTTCCTGTTAAAAACTTGGCAGACTGCCCAGATGTTTTCTTTTGACAGCTGAAAGTCTCTCCACTTGTTATATGAAAGAATCAGCAAACTCTGCATTGGAGATCGTCAGGGGGGTTGAATCGAGATCACGATTTTTTTAACGATTAATTTTGCAATTCTAGCACGGTATTTGCACGGTATGTTTCATTCATTAAAAAAACAGTTAGTTAGTTAAGTTAGCACAATTTTTTTTGGTATCCTAAGCGATGCTTTACATTTTTTTAGGTTACATGTTTAGAGTTACAGAGGAGGTCTAGTACTAGAATTATTGTTCTCGCTCTAACGATCGTGGCGTATGTAACCTGTGTGTATCTGGCTCTGATACTACCAGTGCCTACCCAGCCACTGACTAGTATCTCTCCCCAGCCTGTCCCCACACACCCTCTCACCTGCTGACCTGTGGATGGGGGAATCACTCCTGCAGTGTTATTGTGTTCTGCCAGTGCGTACAATGATCAGTGTTGCTAACTTTAGCTGGCAGCACTGATTGTTTTAAGAAAAAAAAAACAGGCTGGTTGTACTCAAGTTGATCAATAGATTGACTTGTGTAAAACCAGCTAGCCCATACATAGATTGACTATGGCTGGTCTCTGCATAATTGGCGTAATTTCAATCCATGTATGACCCGCTTAACCACTACTCAGTCCCTAAATATCCTTCCACTCCTGTACATAGTGCTCACTGTCATACTCTCCACACTCCTCTCCTGTACATAGTGCCCACTGTCATACTCTCCACACTTCTCTCCTATACATAGTACCCACTGTCATACCCTACACACTCCTCTCCTGTACATAGTGCCCACTGTCATACCCTCCACACTCCTCTCCTATACATAGCGCCCACTGTCATACCCTTCACACTCCTCTCCTGTACATAGTGCCTGCTGTCATACACTTCTCTCCTGTACTTAGTGCCCACTGTCGCACCCTCCACACTCCTCTCCTGTACATACTGCTCACTGTCATACCCTCCACACTCCTCTCCTATACATAGTGCCCACTGTCATACCCTCCACACTCCTCTCCTATACATAGTGTTCACTGTCATACCCTCCACACTCCTCTCCTATACATAGAGCCCACTATCATACCGTCTACATTCCTCTCCTGTACATACTGCCCACTGTCATACCCTCCACACTCCTCTCCTGTACATACTGCCCCATCATACCCTCCACAATTCTCTCTGGTACGTACTACCCTCTGTCATACCCCCTCACTCTTCCTGTACATACTGCCCATTGTCATACCCTTCACACTCCTCTCCTGTACATAGTGCTTTTTTCCGTACCCTTTGTACTCCTCTCCTGTACATAGTGTCCACTGTTAGACCCTCCACATTCCTCTCCCTCACCTGCACATACTTCCCACTTATATACCGTCCATACTCCTCCCCTATGTCGCTTACCCACAAAAACAGTTCTTTAAAATTATACTGAATATCCTCAATGTTACCAGCTCTAGAATGGACACACTTTTGTTAGTTCAACTAAAGGAAATATCAGTTCTCATATTTGTTCTGCCCCATTATTAGTACTCCTTTAATTTTGTGATTACTACTATGATGTATAGAGGAACATCGGGGATCTCAGCTACTCTAAATATAGCATATAAAAAAGTGGCCCTGAAAATATTCTTTAAATGTTGGCAACTGTGCACTTAGGCACTGCCCAAGGGCCACCGTCCACCGGGTCAGTAGGGGACCCCATGAGAGGCTCCTGGGATCCTGTGATAATAAAGCGGTAGTAAACTTTCCTGACATTACTACTTTTTAGAGGCCCTGGGGTAGGTTATGCCACAACGTACAAGTATGCACAGCATATTAGCACATTAGTGTACACTTCAATTTTCAGACTGAGCCCTCCAGTGCTGCGATGAATCAGGCAGGGCCTGGACACTTCCATCTTCACCCGGTCTTCCTTCTGGGTTCTGTGCCTTTGGTCACTTGCCTTGGCTGGGCTGCGTTCATGTCATTCCCACGCATTTATTTATTATTTATTACACCCCATTCACACCTCCGCGACAAAACGCCCGTCCCCGGCCGCTCGTGCCGCTGGAGGGGAGAATTCCCATTGCTGTCTATGAGATGGTTCACATCTCATAGACGCCGTACACCTGCGGCATGAAAAAAAGTCCCGGACCCTTTTTTTCAGGCGGCATTGGCGTTCGGCCATACAAAGCAATAGGAAGGATTTGTAAAAAAAAAGTTACACTATTCGCGGCAAAATACCCCGCGTACGCGGCGTTACATGTCGCGGAGGTGTGAATGCAGCCTAAAAGGCCCCACCAAAATCCTCAGCACCAGGCCCATGATGTTCTTAATCTGGCCCTGGACATCAGTAGTCGCTTCACCCAGCACCTGTCATTTCCAGAAGATCTTTCTATCTTGAATCCCATGCCAAGTAGTCCCATAAGTCCCGTTGCTTCCTTCCTAAGGGGAAGCTCCCAGAAGTTAGATCTTTGTATGACTTAGTCCAGGCATGTCCAAAGTCCGGCCCGCGTCCCAGATTTATACGGCCCCTACTTGCAATTTGCTTTTATCACTTTTGTGGCCCCCCAAGCTCCACACAGAGTAAGGATGAGCTTGGTTTTAAAAATATATATTGCCTCTCACTGATAATCTGGGTGCTTTGCTGGGGCATGTTCCACAGCCCGTTGGGAAGCTGTCAGCGCGTTTCGCCAATAACAGACAGTGAGTAATTTCCCGGTTCACAGCTGCAGAGCTCTCAGTGCCTGTGATCTGCGGTGGTTATTGGCTGCGCACTGTCAGTGTCCTAGCGGGCTCGCCCAAGGTCATCCTTACAGTGAGAGGCATTCAAGGATTTCACAGGGGATAAGATAAGTTTACTACTGTAACGGATATAAAGTGAATATTTCAATATATATAAGAATTAAAAAAAAGGAGCTCATCCTTGCCCTGATCGGAGCTTGGAGGCTACAGAAGAGATAAGGGCAAATTACAAGTGGGGGCCAGAGACAATATAAAATATAAAAAAAAATAGCTCATCCTTGCCCTGAGTGGAGCTTGGGGGCCACAGAAGAGATAAAGGCCAGATTTCTTAGGCTGCATTCACATCTGAGCGACAGCCGCGATCGCGTGTAGTGGCGTATTTTGCCGCGAGTACAAAACTTTCACTTTTTTTTCTCTCAAAGTCTTCCCATTGCTGTCAATGGGAAAACGCCTATGTCGCCTGAAAAAAAGGGTCCGGGACTTTTTTCAGGCGACAGGCGTTCGGCGTCTATGAGATGTGAACCATCTCCATAGACAGCAATGGGAATTCTCCCCTCGAGCGACAGAAGCGTCCGGCGTCGGGCGTTTTGTCGCTCAGGTGTGAATGGGGTCTTAGGGGATAAAGAAAATAAAATATATATTTTTTTCAACCTGAGCTCATCCCTACCCTGAGCAGAGCTCTGGAATTTGTCGGGGGCCAAATAGGAGATATATATATATTCACTACACACAGCCACAAAGGTAGGAGAATTCTTGTTGGGCAGTGTATTAGTGCTCGGACGAACACACTTACACTGAATTTTAATGGTTCAAAGAATGTCAGGCAAAATGGTCGGCCCTCACGCACATTCACTTCATTAAATCTGTCCCTCTTTCAAAAAAGTTTGGACACCCCTGCCTTAGTCCTTGAACTGCTTTCCATGACCAACTACAGACTATGGGCCAGATTCTCGTACATCCGCGTAAATTTGTGCGGGCGTAACGTATCTGATTTACGTTACGCCTCCGCAACTTACACGGGCAAGTGCTGTATTCTCAAAGCACTTGGTCCGTAAGTTGCGGCGGCGTAGCGTTAATCGGCCGGCGTAAGCCCGCCTAATTCAAATTTGGATCAGGGGGGCGTGTTTTATGTAAATGTACTGTGACCCGGCGTGATTGACATTTTTCCTGAACGGCGCATGCGCCGTCCGTGGAATTTCCCAGTGTGCATTGCTCCAAAGTACGCCGCAAGGACGTCATTGGTTTCGACGTGAACGTAAATGACGTCCAGCCCCATTCACGGACAACTTACGCAAACGACGTAACTTTTTCAAATTTCGACGCGGGAACGACGGCCATACTTAACATTGTTACGCCGCACTTATCCCACCATATAGCAGGGGCAACTATACGCCGGGAAAAGCCTAACGTAAACGGCGTAAATTTACCGCGTCGGCCACGCGTACATTCGGGAATTCGCGTATCTTGCTGATTTACATATGTCGCCGCGTAAATCAGCATACACGCCCCTAGCGGTCAGCTTACAAATGCAGTTACGATCCGACGGCGTAAGAGACTTACGCCTGTCGGATCTAACAGATATCTATGCGTAACTGATTCTAAGAATCAGGCGCATAGATACGACCGGCCGGACGCAAAAATACTACGGCGTATCTGGAGATACGCCGTCGTATCTCCTCTAAGAATCTGGGCCCAAATATACATAGACCTCTTACCCAAGATGCCCCACACTGGCAGGGGCAGGGTTGGCACTTCCTATCAATGGTACACCTTACCCAGTACTCTGGGGACCTCGAGCAGTTACCAAAGCAACTACACTGCCTACTTTCACTACCCTAAAGATGTCTTGTTCTATTCTATCCTTACAAAGTCAAGGTACCATCAAAATCCTGATTTATCCATTTAAAATTGCTCACCAATGCTGATACAAGATGATCTTTAAGTTACCCCAATACTTACATTGTTGACTTGTTCAGACCAGGTCTTTCCAACCTCCTATGGCTTTCTACTTGTTTTGCTGTTCTTAACTGCATTGCTTGATTATGTAATGTACTGTATGGTTCATTGTAATACATTGTTGTTTTATGCAGAAAAATAAAGGAATTAAAACAGAATTTCCAGTCTTCCTGATACCTGTGGGCTTCTATTACATAACAAATAATTTCAATGTACAAAATATTGCATTCCATTCAGTGAGCATGCATCACTCACAATAAAGAGTATTCTTTAAAACATAAGTTTACCTTTTTTACAGAATTTCACTTTTCATAATAAATTGAAGCATTTTCCAATACCATTTTTGACCCAGCCATCCCAATGTGCTTTTCTCTCGCCTACCGTATCCACAGGAGGTTAAAAATCGTGTTAGTTTTTTGAAATTTTAAATGATTTTCAGATTCCACCACTTCCTGTAGATCGTCTCCCAGCATTCACTTCCTGTAGGTCATCTCCCAGAAGCCTTAACTTTATTGGTGCTTCATAGAAGAGGGCGTGATAGGGTTCACCATTCTGAACCACACCTCCCTCATTACAATGCCACCTTCCACCCACTGTCTGTACAATTTGATTTTACAATCTCCTTTAGATCTCCCATCAGATATGTAGTACAAGGGTCTGCCAAGACAGGTGTACAGTTTATTGCATCAGGGTGTGTGCCCCAAAGCTCAAACACACATGGACGGGGTCAGTAGAGCAGCGGTTGGTGTCAGTAGAGCAGAGGTTGGTGTCAGTAGAGCAGGGGTTGGTGGCAGTAGAGCAGCAGTTGGTGTCAGAAGAGCAGTGGACGGTGTCAGTAGAGCAGTGGAAGGTGGCAGTAGAGCAGTGGACAGTAGCAGTATGACAGAGGTTGGTGGCAGTAGAGCCGGGGCGGACCAAGGGGGGGCAGGGGTGCGTTCCGCCCTGGGTGCCACACATTAGGGGGGTGTCAGCCCGGCACCCCCCACCCTCCGCGAGTAAAGCCGGGCGACAGGCAGCAGCGATGGTGCTCGGCGCTGTGACATCCAGGACAGGGCAGGGAGAGCGAGAGGTGAGCTGTGGCAGGGTGCCAGTGTGAGAACTGTACCTGGCTGACTGACACTCATCGCCGGCCGCCGCACATTACACCTCACAGCAGGGGAGAGAGACAGTGTGCGGAGCTGGAGAGAGGATGGCAACTGCTGGACTTAAAGTTCCAAGTTAACCAGCAGGTGATTGGTTGCTAGGCGGTCCTAACAACCAATCATTAGCATTGTTAATATGAAAAGTTAACTCCAGCAGTTCTGGTCCTCTGTTCTGTGCTGATTTGTCTCCCCCTCTGCATGCATGCCCCAGTAAGGTAGGAAGGGGCAATGTGCAGGGGTCCAAAGCTGGTTGGGGGGGAATATGCAGGGGTCCAGAGCCGGGTGGGGGGCAATGTGCAGGGTTCCAGAGCTGGGGGTGGGGGGCAATGTGCAGGGGTCCAGAGCTGGGGGTGAGGGGCAATGTGCAGGGTCCAGAGCGGGATGGGGGCAATGTGCAGGGGTCCAGAGCTGGGGGTGGGGGTCAATGTGCAGGGGTCCAGAGCTGGGGGAGGGGGACAATGTGCAGGGGTCCAGACCTTCCAAGGAGGGTCTGTGGCAGAATGTTCGAGTGATACTCTGGCTGCCAGGTCAGTGAGACAGGCCTGTCTGGGTACGCTAAGCCCACTCAGGTAGGAGTGGTAAGGAAAGTGTTACGTATGGGAGCAGGACTGTTCCAAATACCAAGCCTGAATCTGAGGTTCTCCTTCTTTCAAGCTCTATACTTTCATCACCAGTTTATTGTTTTTACCTGGCTGGGTAATAAAGAGTACAGAAAAGACACTTGTTGCAGACATTCCTTTACTACTGCTATATGCACCATTCACCCCTAGGAATTCGGAAGAGCCACAAGGTAAATGTGCCACCCAAAACAATCCAGCAGCTCCTCCGGGGGTAGTGCTACACGAACAACAGATATGATTATTCAGTGTTACCACTGGTCTTTTTTGCCATCTGGTGACATGGGCACTGTGGAAAACAAACATCCAGCATGAACACGTGTCTTCTTCATGTCTACGAATGAAGAAGAAGAATATATAGAAGACTGCAGCCATCATCCAGTAATAGTGACTTTCTAGGTCAGGACATAAGATATCAAGAGGGCATGTGCATCTTATACTGTACACCGGTTTATTTTTGTCTATTTCAGTACAAAGGGACAACTCTAACTGTACAAACATTATAGCATGGTAGTACACACCATCTTCCAGTTTACTGTAAAAGGAGAGCAGTGATTCCAGATCTCCCTTTTACCACCACCTACTGGTGAAATTAGTTATTGCAGCTTCAGCAGTTAGATATAATGATCTGTAAGATCCCTTCCACACTGAGGCAGTGCGGACATTAGCGGTAAAGCGACACTAAAGTTTTAGCGGCACTTTACCGCTGTCATAACGGCGCTTTTCGGCTAGGTAAAGGGTTAAAAGTGCCCGTGTTGCGGCGCTGCCAAAGTGCTTTGCAGGCGCTTTGGCAGCGCTGCCCATTCATTTCAATAGGCAGGGGCGGTGGAGGAGAAGTGTATACACCACTCCCGCACCGCCACAAAGATGCTGCTTGCAGGACTTTTTTTCCTATCCTACAAGCGCAGCGTCCCAGTGTGAAAACACTAGGGCTTTCACACTGGGGTGGCTTGAGAGGTGCTTTTCAGGCATTTTACATGTGCTATTTTCAGTGCTTAAACGCCTGAAAGAAAAGTGCCCCAGTGTGAAAGTATTTTGTTGAATAGGTTGGACAAACTCCCACAGCAAAAAAAAAGAGATGAATGGTGACAGAGAGGTAAGTCTCTAGTGAGCGTTTTAATCCCACTATGATCTATTCAATATGTAATGTTCGGTTCAGGTGGATTGTAGTAAAAGAACTGCGAAAAAACGTTTAAATTAAAAACTCCAGTAAACTCCATTTTTGTTGGGAAAAAAGCATTCCCCTCTGGGTGATCTATGTACATTGCAAGGATTATAACAAACTTTGTGGCAGATTCCTACCTTTTTTTATTCCAAAGAAATCACTGATTGTCTGTGTCCATGTGGAAAGTGAATGTAATAGGAGTGCTTTCATAATTATCAATCAGCTGCTGTACTTGCAGGGCTCTAATGATAAATGTGGCAGGGTCTGCATTCCTTTAGACGTGAATTTTTTTGTTGTTGCAGGAGATGCTTGAAATATGACTTAGTTCAGACTCCTGGGAAAATCAGTGAGCCAATCACACAAGCAGGAAATTATGTTTCTGCGTACAGAACACCTCCAGGTTGCCAAATTGCATTTTACAGAAAATGACAGAGCTGCAGATTGAAAAGGAAAGGTAATTTTTAACCACTTCCATACCGCGCCTATTCTGGTACTTCTCTCCTTCATGTAAAAATCATATTTTTTTTGCTAGAAAATTACTCAGAACCTCCAAATATTATATATATTTTTTTAGCAGACACCCTAGGGAATAAAGTGGCGGTCATTGCAATTTTTTTTATCTCGCACGCTATTTGCGCAATAATTTTTCAAACTCCTTTTTTTTTAAAAAATAACGGTTTCATGAATTAAAAATAACAAAACAGTAAAGATGACCCAATTTTTTTGTATAATTTGAAAGGTGATGTTACGCCGAGTAAACAGAAACCTAACTTGTCACGCTTTGAAATTGTACACACTCATGGAATGGCGCCAAACTTCGGTACTTAAAAATCTCCATAGGCGATTTTTTTTACAGGTTACCAGTTTAGAGTTACAGAGGAGGTCTAGTGCTAGAATTATTGCTCTCGCTCTAACTCACGCGGCGATACCTCACATGTGTGGTTTGAACGGCGTTTACATATGTGGGCGGGACTTACGTGCGCATTCGCTTTAGAGCACAAGCTACTGGGGACAGGGGCGTTTTAAATATTTTATTTTTTATTTTTAGACTTTTTTTATCACTTTTATTCCTATTACAAGGAATGTAAACATCCCTTGTAATAGGAATTGTTAGCGACAGGTCCTCTTTATGGAGAGATGCGGGGTCAATAAGACCTTCCATCTCTCCTCCAGGCTGGAAACAGGGCCGGCGCAACCACCAGGCGGACCAAGCGGCCGCTTGGGGCGGGCAGGTCCGCAGCCTGGGATGGGGCGAAAAGATGACCTTTTTTTATTTTTTTTTATTTACTGTCCGGAGTTGCCGCCGCCCTCCGGCGCCCGGTGTCCAGCTCCAGGGCTCGAGTTGCGGGAACGGCGTCTGTAGAGGAGAAGGGAGGGAGAAAAAGTTTCACTGGCACCGCACTGCCCCGCCCCCTCCCCCGGCGAGCTGTTGCAGAAGAACAATAACATCATTAGCATGTGACAAGCCGAGTCTCTGCTGCCTGACTAGTAACTCCCCCCAGCAGGAGATCGTGGCCAGCACTAGCTAAACTTCTCTTCCTTCCCTGCAGAAGGGAGCATGCTGGCTTCTTGTAATTTTTTTTTGTGATGGACGCTGATGAGCTGACCAGCCAATCTGCATGCACTTGATAGGGCTAGGTGCATGCAGATTGGCTGGTCAGCTCATCAGCGTCCATCACAAACATTTTTTACAAGCAGCCAGCATGCTCCCTTCAGCAGGAGAGAAGAGAAGAGAAGTTTAGCTAGTGCTGGCCACGGTCGGGTTTGTCACATGCTAATGATGTTATTGATGTTAGGAAGCAGCATGGATGGAGGGTAAGTCACAGAAATTGTGTGTGTTACTGTGCCCCCCCCCCCCCCCCTGCAGACTTTAATTAAACTCCTGTTTAAAGGGAAACCTGGCTGAGGTTGACAGGCTGGCATTGTAAAGATGGATGAGGATGACTCTGGGTGGATATGAGAGTTACATTGTGGAGATCCTCTTCACAATGTAACTCTCATCCCCACAGAGTCATCCTCATCCATCTTCACAATGCAACACAATCATCTTCATCCCCACCCAGCACCATCCATCCCTCTCTAACGCATCCCCTGCACCATCTATCCCTTTCCACAACACATCCCCACCCAGCACCTAGCACCATCCATCCCTCTCCACAACGCATCACCACAACGCATCACCACCCACGCCAAGCACCATCCATCCCACTCCACAATGCATCCCCACCCACCCCACTCCACAACACATCCCCACCCAGCACCTAGCACCATCCATCCCTCTCCACAACGCATCACCACAACGCATCACCACCCACGCCAAGCACCATCCATCCCACTCCACAACACATCCCCACCCAGCACCTAGCACCATCCATCCCTCTCCACAACGCATCACCACCCACGCCAAGCACCATCCATCCCACTCCACAATGCATCCCCACCCACCCCTCTCCACAACGCATCCCCACCCACGCCTAGCACCATCCACCCTCTCCACAACACATGGCTGTGGAGGAGGCGGGTACAGAGAGAGGTGGCTGTGGAGGAGGCGGGTACCACCCACCCCTCTCCACAACGCATCACCACCCACGCCAAGCACCATCCATCCCACTCCACAATGCATCCCCACCCACCCCTCTCCAAAACGCATCCCCACCCACGCCTAGCACCATCCACCCTCTCCACAACACATGGCTGTGGAGGAGGCGGGTACAGAGAGAGGTGGCTGTGGAGGAGGCGGGTACCACCCACCCCTCTCCACAACGCATCACCACAACGCAGCACCATCCATCCCACTCCACAACGCATCCCCACCCACCCCTCTCCACAACGCATCCCCACCCACGCCTAGCACCATCCACCCTCTCCACAACACATGGCTGTGGAGGAGGCGGGTACAGAGAGAGGTGGCTGTGGAGGAGGCGGGTACCACCCACTCCTCTCCAACGCATCACCACAACGCATCACCACCCACGCCAAGCACCATCCATCCCACTTCACAACGCATCCCCACCCACCCCTCTCCACAACGCATCCCCACCCACCCCTCTCCACAACGCATCCCCACCCACCCCTCTCCACAACGCATCCCCACCCACGCCTAGCACCATCCACCCTCTCCACAACACATGGCTGTGGAGGAGGCGGGTACAGAGAGAGGTGGCTGTGGAGGAGGCGGGTACCACCCACTCCTCTCCAACGCATCACCACAACGCATCACCACCCACGCCAAGCACCATCCATCCCACTTCACAATGCATCCCCACCCACCCCTCTCCACAACGCATCCCCACCCACCCCTCTCCACAACGCATCCCCACCCACGCCTAGCACCATCCACCCTCTCCACAACACATGGCTGTGGAGGAGGCGGGTACAGAGAGAGGTGGCTGTGGAGGAGGGGGGTACAGAGAGGTGGCTGTGGAGGAGGGGGGTACAGAGAGGTGGCTGTGGAGGAGGGGGGGTACAGAGAGGTGGCTGTGGAGGAGGGCGGGTACAGAGAGGTGGCTGTGGAGGAGGGGGGGTACAGAGAGGTGGCTGTAGAGGAGGGGGGTACAGAGAGGTGGCTGTAGAGGAGGGGGGTACAGAGAGGTGGCTGTAGAGGAGGGGGTACAGAGAGGTGGCGGTAGAGGAGGGGGCACAGAGAAGTAGCTTTATAGCCCTCTCTGTACCCCCCCTCCTCCACAACCACCTCTCTGTACCCCCCTCCTCCACAACCACCTCTCTGTACCCCCCTCCTTAAAATGACTAAGATTGTATTTTTTTTTCTTTTTTAATAATTATGAGGTGGCACTGGTGGGCAGTAATGAGGTGGCACTGATGGACACTAATGGGCTGAACTGGTAGGCAGTGATGAGGTTGCACTGACAGGCTGAACTGGTAGACACTAATGAGGTGGCACTGTTGGACACTGATAGGCTGCACTTTACCTCTCCACCCTAAACAATAACCTCCTCCCCAACCTAGATTTTCTGAGATAATGAAAAAAAAATAAAAAATATCGGCCATCGGCCGCCCCAATTTTGAAATATCGGCATCGGTATCGGCCAGAGAAAAACCCATATCGGTCTACCTCTAGTCTGCACTGTAGGGGTGTCTGCATTGTAGGGGTGTCTGTACTGTGGGGGTCTGCACTGTAGGGGTGTCTGTACTGTGGGAGTCTGCACTATAGGGGGTCTGTACTGTAGGGGTGTCTGTACTGTGGGGGTCTGCACTATAGGGGTGGGGGTCTGCACTGTAGGGGTGTCTGTACTGTGTCTTGTTGGGGTCTGCACTGTAAGGGTTTCTGTACTGTGGGGGGCTTCACTATAGGGGTGTCTGTACTGTGGGGTATGGGGGTCTGCACTGTAGGGGTGTCTGTACTGTGGGGGTCTGCACTATAGGGGTGGGGGTCTGCACTGTAGGGGTTTCTGTACTGTGTCGGGTGGGGGTCTGCACTGTAAGGGTGTCTGTACTGTGGGGGTCTGCACTATAGGGGTGTCTGTACTGTGGGGGTCTGCACTGTTGGGGGCGTCTGTGTAATGGGGTCCAGTGGTGTAGGGTGCTGTGTAATGTAAAGGGGTCCAGTATGTTTTACATTTAGTAGTATGGTGTATATTATACTAAGAATTTCTGGTGTGGCGTGGTTACAAAAGCACAAATTAGTGTGTTTTTTTATATAAAAAAATTATTGAAAGAAACATTTTTGCAAGGGAGGTCGGTGGCCGTTGGGGGGGGGGGGGGGGCGCCAAAATGGAGCTTCGCTTGTGTAGGCAGAAATCCTTGCACCGGCCCTGGCTGGAAAGCATGAGATCAGGAAAAAAAATTCACCAATCTCATGCTTTCACCTGCGATTGCGGCTTTGTTTACTTCTGGGTACCCGGACGTGACATCATAACGTTGCGCCCAGGCCTCCGACGGTCATAGAGATGACCGGTGACCATCTGGTCACCAGAAATATCTATGCTCTTCATTCGGCGGCAGCCAATTCGTTCTCTGGGCCTCCGATGGCATGGGAGAGCCCAGAGAAGCACCGGATGGTAGTGGGGGGATGATCATTCTTAAAGTGTGCAGAATTGCCACCTGAAAAAAAGGATATCTGAATGATGCCTGTAGCTGCACCCATCATTCAGATATCCCCCACTGAAGTCCAGGATGTCATATGACATCCTACGGTACGGAAGTGGTTAATAACATTCACTTGCAATATGCATATGCTATATTATTATTTTTTATTTGCTATTTTTCACCAACTAAAGTAGAGTTACCCTTTAAGCATTTTCAACAGCAGATAGTCACAGGTAACTGTTTACTGTTTTGACATCTGTAATCTGATTGGTGTGAAGTAATTAATTTGCAAGTGAATACTGTCTTTGCATTGTAAATTTTATAGGAGGTATTTTCCCTTCCTTTATGTCCCAATGTCATATCAACATAAAAAATCTCAATAGGGACATAGACAGCAATAAATCCAAAAATGTGGAGGTTCTAACCATTCCTCACTATACTAATGTAGCACTACCCCCGCAGGATCTGCTGAGTATTTTGGGCCTGTACTCTGGCTATCAACCCCTGAAACTGTCTCAAACCCTCCCTTAGCACAACTAGTATGAGTACGATTGTGGGACCCACTGGATTTGAGAACCACAACTGGATATGGTTACCTTATACAGCCCTCCTGTCCAGAAAGTCAATCGATCAACTCCACACACAACTTCTGATTGACCAAGAGGCAGTGCCGATCCTGTACTCCCTGGGGCCCTAAGCAAAATGACATGGCACATTAAAAATGAGAAGCAGGGGGCGCTGACGACAGTGACATGTCACATTAAAGAAAGTTGAGAAGCGGGGGGAGGGGGTGTTCTGCTGTTGGAAATTACATCTTACATTAAATTGAGAAACGGGGGTTGCTGACTTCTTACCTCTTCTCCCATGCAGCCAGCGAGTTGAGAAGCGGGGTGAGGGGGCGAAAATGACTTCTTACCAGGCGGGGCCTCTAGTAATTTGGGGGGCCCTTCGCAGCTTTGCGGGGCCCTAAGCGCCTTGCATAGTGAGCCTATAGGGCGGATCGGCCCTGCCAGGAGGTAAAGGTTTACTTGGTAATAAAAGTAAATGAACAAAGTTAAACAGGTACAATAGACTACTTACATGGCCCTGTAAGAGTCAATAATAATAAATATTAACCAGGTTTAATTAGTGCAATGAACACAGACCTGTGTAAGCACACAGTAAAGGGGTCCTCCCAGAAGAGTATTACCAGTACTGAAGCACCTCTTCACCAGGCCTCACCCAGCTCTTAATAACAGCAATACTGTGCAAATTAGTATGAACTAAATACTTTAAGTATAAAAGTGTATATATATCTCTAACTCCACTTAGCAGGCAGTCTTTGGATGCGTGTCCTACTATAGTGGCTTGGTTGATCAGACCAAGCCTTAACACGATCGTTCCTTAACAGCTACTTGATTTCTTCGCTAACAAGTTGGTGCACAATACACAATTTGTAATCCAAAGGAAACTAGTCAACTGTCAAAGAACATCTGAATAATCAAGGCGTATTAGCGACTCACATGCCAATCTCGCTGCTGGACAGTCACTGCCGGATGCTACGTATCCCTGCACGTGGCGTGTTGGCCTTTAAGTAACAATGGTGAGTCTACCCAATCCACCTTCCTGCAACACAGTCAATATTGTTGGGCAGGCGCCCGTCTCACCCAATGATGCCTTGCCCCTCTGGAATGCTCCGTCTACGACGTCCCTACACTCGGTCCTTCCTGAATGCTCCACACGGCCGTCACAAATTGCCAATCAACAGGTCTCTGGTTGCTCTTGGGTGTAGTGCGGGCTTTCCGTCAGGAATCCCCTCTCAGGATGGGCGATCCGCGATGACGACTGCAGGCCTAGGCTTCTCAGGCCTAGGTTTCCAGAAAGCAGGCCTCTGCACAGGCCTTCCGCTTGCGAGGAGAGGTGGTCCCAAGAGAGCGAGCCAAGCCCTTCCTCCTTCTTAAATCTGGTCACCCACCAGACTGTGCAGGGTGCAAAGCACTTTGGGTGGTACAGTTGCACTCTAGGCATTGTAGTCTGTCAATTACCCAGGGCAGTAGAGTCTTTATCTCCCTGCACTTTAATTCCCATAATCCGTTGCTGTATCAATGTAAAACCAAACATGAGGTGGCTATACAACAATTGGCCACCGGAGGGAGCTGAGTTCCTTCTTAATCTTCAAATGGTAGTCTTTTAACCACATTCAAAGTGGCACCTTGCTACACAAAAATAAAAATAAAATATTTTATTTTATTAATACCAGGCCCATAGGTAAAAATTCTGAACACAGCAGAAGAAACAAAATAGCTACCTCTCCTGTCACCCACTCATAGTAGAAGTCAATCCCTAAAGTTGCCTGGGAAGCCAAAACGTTTGGGAGTGTCAATCTCCTCTGTTCAGAATATTGACAAAGTGGAAATTTTTAGGGCAAAGACACAGTTAAATAGATTTAAAAGTTTGTAACACTATTTTATTATTATATATTTGTGTAGAAAAAAAATTTAGACATAACAGTATAGGCATAACAGTTTAACATAACAGTATAGGCATGGAAACAGGTTTAAATATTTTCCAACTGTCCAGAAGGTATAGCACAGAAGAAATACCAACACATTTCAAAATTTAAAGTGGAGTTCCACCCATTTAAAAGTAAGAAGCTACAAAAAGTGTAGCTGTTGACTTTTAATAAACAGACACTGACCTGTCCCACGGTCCAGCGATGCGGCTGCCCAAAGCCTTTGCTTCTCTCCCCCTCCTCTCTGAAGCGCAGGCATTGCAAGTGTGGGCGCCTGGCTGTAAACTTCCTTCCGGCACTGTGGTGCCAAGAGAGGAAGTGGGAGCTTGGTATCTGTGAAAACTAAAATGACATGCCAAATGTGGCATGTCAGGGTGTCACGAGTACTTAAAGCGGAAGTTCCATTTTCTTCTTTAGGGGTGGATGGTTATATTGAAAATCTTTTTTTTTTGATATGCAGAAACTTACAATTAGAACATAAATAATGAAAATGAAAAAAGGCACAGTATACAGTGGAAATAGTATGAATATTTATATAATAACTGTAGCACTACCCCCGCAGGACCCGCTGCTTGTTGTTTGGGTCGACATATTAAGTTACCTTTCAGTGTTGTCTAGGTGTGTAATTGATGAGTAGTGAGCGAATGTCCAGTCAATGAATAAAGGTTTTCAAATGCTTTATTTCCAGGCCCAACATGGCCAACATCAACATGAGGTAGAGCAAGAAGGTTGATGAAGCAAGAGAGAGAACCTTGCAGTATCAGGCCTGGATATGAGAAAGAGCAATCCTGCTCTCAGTAGTACAATAGTAGTAGATACAGTTTGTCGCCACTCTAGCCAGAGTGGGTGAAGTGCCCCTGGACAGACATCTGCCACAAGCCTGGCAGCCGAAGTGTCACTTTAGATTGCTGGCCTGGCTCTAGGGCCTCTGCCACAGGCCTAACACTTAAATGAGGTGAACGGATTGAGCGAATCCTCCCAGTAGATTAAGTTAGGGTCACCGGGTGACAGTTGAAGTGTACCTGTCAGTGTCCCGGTCACCAGATCCCCGATGGTTCGTTCAAGCCCTGTTGGACAACCTGCCTCCGGGTTCTCCCCAAGCCGACCCCCCCATGGAACGGCACACAGCCTGGGATCTCCTCAGTAGAGTTGGGAACCCAGTAAGTCACTAGGGCCTCTATCAGGAACATGGAGCTCCGCGTAGCATGCGACCCCGGCCTGGAAGGCCATCTCCGGGGTCCGTTGGATGCGCACACCCTGAAGGTGGGTGCCGCACCTGGAACCCGCGAAGAAGAACCACTCAAAATGGCGTCCGCCACAGATATACTCTCCCCCAGCATGCCCCGCGAGGGAAAACTCCTATAATTGGCTGCTGGGGAAAAGCGGCTCTGCCAGAACCCCTCTAGCGCCAACTGTCGCCCAGGGATGAGATTTCATCCCTGGAGTGCAGACTGACCTACAGGACAGTTCCGGAATGACAGCAGCCCAAATTTAGAAAATTGTGAATGGGAGCAAAATAACTCTCCCATTCCCCACTAACTTTAGAGTAGTGCCCATACTGAAAGTAAGGAGGTGCTACATAACCCTATAAACATAAGCCATCTTAATGAAAAAAAAACACATAGTCAAAAACAGATGAGGTAAGCGTCAATGATAATCCAGCCAGTGATTACACCAAAGCCCACGTCACTGCAACCCTAAGTGGCCCAACCTCCTATGTTTCCCAGCAGTGTTCTCTGGTTCCTCCTGCTAACCTCTTGGTCACATCAGGGCACCGTAATGTACAAGTCAGCAGGAGGAACCATTTTGCAGGAAGATAGGAGATTGACATTCCTAAATGTCAGACATTGGAGGATTATTTTTAAAATTAAAGTTTAATAAAAAGGATCATGTTATAATTATTTAGGTATGTGTATCCCAATACCTGCAAGTGACTGCATCTCTAAAAATCCTCTGTGCTATGTCACCTTCACAGCTGCCGGATACTGCCCTGAGAGGTTGGTGCTATGAAGGTTAACAGCAGCGAATCCTAAGAAAACTCACCAGCCCCCTCTTCATCTTTTTACACTCTCATGATAAATCAAATTCTGTATAAATGGAGGAGAAAGAGTTGAATTACAGCATCTCTTCCCCCATTCATAGAACTCATCTTCCTACACTCTCATGATGCATTTGACACTTGTGGAAATATCCACTTTAGTAATACTGGGGTTCTGTACCACCTAGTCAAAATTTTGTATCTCCCTTCCTGATATCTGTGTAAACATGAAGATCTTAGTTTTCTGGGCCTCAGAGAATGTGGTCCCCAGATCCCTTTCCCACGCTTGTAAGAAGGCTAGTTGTGGGGCTTCTGACTCAATAAGCAAACTATACATGTATGACAGTACATGTCTCATTGGTTCTCCCTTTAAGCATATCTCCTTAAATTTCGATAGCGTACGTATCTCTTCCCTTTGCGGTTTCATTGATCGGATACAAGCTTTCAGTTGGATTCGTCTCAATGGGTCTAGTTCTCTCCCAAACGCATATTCAATCTCCCCATTCGTCATTACGTGATTGTCTATCGAAAAATGTGTTAACCTACTGATTCCCTGTCGTCTTAGGTTGTTAAAATACTGGTCTGTTAGGCCTAGCACAAACCTCGGGTTGCCCAAAACCGGAGTCATAGGACTGGGATGTATCGACATCTTTGTTTTCCTAAATATCCTTTTAATCGCTCGGAGCGTGGCACCTATTGTGGGGTGCTTCTTCAAACCCTGTGGTATGTCCACATCAGAAAGCCATGCCATTTCTTCCAGGGGAATATTCATTTTTTGTTCCATATGTATCCAAGGCTTGTCCCTCTGATGTGCACACCAGTCCACTACCCGTGCTAAGTGTGAGGCATCATGATAGCCCATCGGATCTGGGAATCCTACTCCTCCTCTCTCTTTCGGTAGGGTCAATATGTCCCTACGTCCTCTCGCCGATTTTCCTGCCCAGATAGACTTAGCAAATCTGGATCTCAGATCTCTCAGGAACCCTAAGGGAAGATTTACAGGTAAGGTCTGAAACAGATAAAGCAATCTTGGCATTACCTTCATTTTAATAATATTGATTATGCCGAACCATGTGAAAATCTCCTTGTCCCACTGTTGAAAATCAAATTTGATCTGTCTTATCAATGGTGCGAAATTCAGTTCATAAAGTCTGTTTAGATTGTTTGGTATCTTAGGCCCTGTACACACGATCGGACATAACCGATGAAAACGGACTGAAGTTCAGTTTCATCGGTCCAAACCGACCGTGTGTGGGCCCCATCGGTCAGTTATCCTTCGGTCCAAAAATGTAGAACTTGCTTTTAAATTCAACCGATGGACGCCTAACTGATAGGTCAAAACCGATGGTTAGTACGCAAAAGCATCGGTTCAAAGCCCGCGCATGCTCAGAATCAAGTCGACGCATGCTTGGAAGCATTGAACTTAATTTTTCTCTGAAAGTCGTTGTGTTTTACGTCACCGCGTTGGACTCGAACGTTTTTTAAACTGATGGTGTGTAGGCACATCAGACCATCAGTCTGCTTCATCGTTTAACCCATGAAAATGGTCATTCGGACCGTTCTCATCGGATGGACGCGGCCTTAGTCCCCAAATAGCATGCATGGGAGCCTGTCCACTTAAACGAGAAATGTGCCGCTAATTGATGCTGCATGGGGGCCTTCACCTCCACGCGCCCATCGCCTCTGACTTACTATAATCTACCTTGAAATTGGACAGGTCCCCATACTTTCTTATTTCTGATAACAGGGATGGTAGAGATATCACTGGAGATGTTATCGAGAATAACAGGTCATCCGCAAATGCGGCTACTTTTTATTCGTCCCCCTTTATTAGGATACCTCTAATATCTGTGTTAGCCTGTATAGATCTCAAAAACGGTTTGAGAGTGAGAATAAAAATAATCGGGGAGAGTGGCCATCCTTGCCGTGTTCCGTTCCATATCGAGAAGGGTTCAGACATTACGTTGTTTATCTTCACCCTTGCCGTCGGACATGAATATAAGCTTGTGATCCAATTCTGCATCCCCTTTCCCAGTCCTATATGTTGTAGTATGGCTCTCAGGAATCCCCAGTCTACTCTGTCAAAAGCTTTCTCTGCGTCTGTCGATATCAACACTAATGGCTTTTAATACTAGGACACTTACCTGTCCTAGAATCCAGCGATGTCAACACCCCAGCGAATATTTCCATCGCCTCTTGGGTGCTGTTGCTGCCATATGTAGTAAGGGAACCCAACAATGAAGCCTTGTGCATGTGCGAAGCGTGCTGCACCTTCTGAATGTCCCGGCGGCGGGGGAAGGAGGAGGGGGGCCAAACTACTGAGTGATTGTGCCACGGTGCTGTCAAAAACAGGCACCTACTCCTGCCTTCACCCCCCCGAAAGGTGTCAGAGGGGGAGGAGTCAGATAAGCGGAGCTTCCACTTTTGGGCAGAACTCCACTTTAAGCATTACTAAAACCACTACTCCATTTTGCTTTGATCCCTTGCTTATTAACCTGGAAAATGGGCAGTACATTTTTTTTAAAATTCAACTCCCATTGATTTCAGTGGGTTCAGATTCAGCACCCAAACTTTAGTCATGTTTGTCGAACCCTGTTTGTACCGAACCCAGGTATGTTCAGCTCATCACTAATGGATAGGTGTTCATTAGTGTAAGCAGCAGGAGAGGTACATATTCTATTTCTCCTTTACAGGTAAGTGCTTTGTGCTGGATTTTTGCTTATATGACAGGGTCACTAAAGAAGAAATGATATATTTTCATGCTCTCATAGTCCAAGGCAGTGGCTAAAATGCTAACCGTAATCCTTTGCTAACCCTAATCATAGAAGGATGCTAACGCTAACCCTAGCATTATTATCAGGAACATTGAATCAAACTGAGACAGAAGTGCAGTAAAAATCACACTATTTAATAAAATGGTATAAACAGAGCAAACATAGTCAAAACATAGCCAGAGTTCGGTAACCAGGATGGGTTGTCAGAACAAGCCAGAGAAATAGGAGTCCAGAGATCAGCGAAGTCGGGTGCAGCAAACAGGATCAGGAACCAGAAGGGAAGTCAGCTAAGCAAAAGTCTCACAGGAAAACAGCAGAGAGAGTCCGGATATGTTGGTTAGGCTGCTGGTTAAGCTGCTGGTTACATAAACTCCTTGGATCAGATCTTCTGTGCCTTTGCCTTGGTCAACATATTCATATCTTAACCTTAAAGGGGTTGTAATGGTTCAGGGTTTTAAAAAAACGAACATGTCATACTTACCTCCGCCGTGCAATCGGTTTTGCACAGAGTGGCCGCGATCCTCTTCTGGAGTCCCTCAGCGGTTCTCCTGGCTCCTCCTCTTCTCGAGTACCCCGTTGGAGAAGCGCTCTCCTTTGTGGACACCCCTGCGGGCGTGCTCCAGTGTCCTGCTTCATGCTCTCGTAGTTCAAGGCAGCTGCACTGCTTAAATGTGATGTTTTAGTGTTCCATGTCATGCATAACCAAACTGTGTGAAGTAGTTAGGAAGCAACATGTTAGATTTTAAAGCTCAAAGTCTACTTCATACTGTGATAAATATTGACTAATTTCTATAAATACTTAACTTGCTGCTCATTTATATGATGTTGAAATATATTGCCCACGGAATACAAAAATGCAGAGATCAGCAATCAATAACTACAATACCTGGCTCTAACCCAAATTTTGCACTCTGTAGGCTGCTGTTAAATTCTTTTACGTCTTTTTACATCTTTGTATCATTGTACATTTAACTTCTACATGTTCTTATATATATATATATATATATATATATATATATATATATATATATATATATATATATATATATTAGTGCTGTCAAACGATTAAAATTTTTAATCGCGATTAATCGCATTAATGTCATAGTTAACTCACGATTAATCTATCTAATTTATGACGAATTTCCCCACAAATATCGCACAATTCTGCAAGTGATTATAATTTATGATCGCTGTTTTCTAGCTGATCTAAAACCATTTTTGACATAAAGGGACACTTTTGGACAATCTACAGTTTTCAGGCAGAAAGAATAGTTTTTATTTTATAAAAGTACATGTAGGACACTGGGCAGACCACTAGGGACAAGGGGGGTGTGTATTTTTTACATACAGTACTGTAATCTATAAGATTACAGTATACTGTGTGTATTGTGTTTGTTTACTTTTTTGAATTTGGCGCCGTTCTCCGCTCCCGTGCGTCGTAACGTCGCAGGGAACGGAGATCGGCGGCACACAGACACTGTGAATCGAGCGAGGAGGACCCGCCGAGCGAGGAGGACCCGCCGAGCGAGGAGGACCCGCCAAGCGAGGAGGACCCGCTCGATCACACAGCGGGGTGGCATCGCCGATCACACAGCGGGGTGGCATCGCTGGATCCAGGGACAAGGTGAGTAACTTGCCTGTGAATCCAGCGAGAAGGTAAGCCACGCCGCGCCGCTGCACACTCTGCACGTCCACCCCGAGCGCTCCCGCGTTAATCGCGCGATAAAAATATTGATGGCTTTAACATGGGTTTGCGTTAACGCCGTTAATATCGCGTTTAACGCACAGCCCTAATATATATATATATATATATATATATATATCAGAGGCGTTGCTACGGGGGTGCGGTCCGCCCCGGGTGATACCCGCTAGAGGGGTGACACCATCCCGATAAAAAAAAAAAAAAAAAAAAACAAGAAAGATGGATAGGGAGAGAGAGAAAAGGGGAAGAAAGGAGAACAGAGAGCAAACAGTAGGGTAAAAAATATTTGAAAAATGTTATGGGGGGGGGGGTGACACCATATTTTACCGCACCAGGTGACACCAACCCTAGTGACGCCACTGGGTGTCTGGTGTAGCTCATTGAGAGGTACTTTGACACTGAGAGCCTGGTTGCCTCCACTACAACCACACTGACTTTCCACTGCAATAGTTGTACGTGCAATGAACAGTGAGAAACACACAGGTTATGATAAAACACAGAAATTGTCTTTACTGCAATATTTCTGTGTAAGAATAACAGACAGAACAATGGCCCAGATTCAGGTAGATCGGAGCAATATTTGCGTGGGCAAAGAGCAAAGATTTTTCTCTGCGCCCACGCAAATATTTCGATTTGCCCGCGATTCACGGAGCAGTAGCTCCGTAAATTGCGTGGGCGCTATGCTAATTAGCCCTGCGTAAGGGCGCCTAATGTAAATGATCCCGCCGGGGGCGGGAATCATTTAAATTAGGCGCGCTCCCGCGCCGAGCGAACAGCGCATGCTCCGTCGGGAAACTTTCCCGACGTGCATTGCGGCAAATGACGTCGCAAGGACGTCATTTGCTTCTAAGTGAACGTGAATGGCGTCCAGCGCCATTCACGAATCACTTACGTAAACGACGTGAAATTTAAATTTCACGAGCGGGAAGCGCAGCTATACTTTAGCATTGGTTGCCCCTGCTATTAGCAGGAGCAACCTTGCGCTAAAGTTGCCGTACGGAAACTCCGTACCTGGCGTGCGCTGGGCCCGGGCAAGTTTTGTGAATCGGTGGTAGTATGCAATTTGCATACTATACGCCGATCACAATGGCCGCGCCCCCTAGCGGCCAACGCAAGAATGCAGCCTGGGATATGAAGGCATAAGGAGGCTTATGTCTGTCATATCCTAGGCTGCAGTCGGTGTAACGAGGTTCCTGAATCAGGAGCACTCGTTACACCGGAGCAAGTGCTTCTTGAATCTGGGCCAGTATATATATATATCCAAGTAATCAACTGGTGATACAATGACTGAGATTAAAGGGTTTGTAAAGGAACATTTTTTTTTAATCTTAATAGCTTCCTTTACCTTAATGCAGTGCTGTTTTCATGTCCGCATTGTTCGTTTTTCCTCTCAAGTTGCTGTAATTCTTCTCTGATCTCCACACTTCCTGGTTGTCTGTTTCCTGATGACCACAGTACTGGGAGCTTTCTCTCTGTGGTCACTAATCAAGGAGGTGTGATTACTGTTTGTCTAAAACCACACAGCACCAATCAGTTTAGTTTTCCAAACCATCACTGCCCTGTATTGGCTCTGTGGCTCTGTACAGCAGAGAAGCAGGAAACATGCAAAAAACGAAACTAGAAACTACAGGTACATTATATGATTGCTTTTTATCTATTTTTAATTGTTTTTAAAAGGAATCAGTTAACTATTATGTCTCTATACCCTGTAAACAGTCATTTCAGCAAAAACATTTTTTTTATTTACAACTCCTTTAAGAGCAGTATAGCTTAATCCTATATTTAAACTGCTCTCAGGGGATTCCAAATGTGAGAATGTCCCAGAGAGCAGAGGCACACTTATATGGTGAATAAAGCACAATATAACACTTTAAATTGGATTCTTTACCTTTACTCAGGTTGGATCCATGAGTCTAGGCAAGAGGAGAGCAGAGGAATGACTCTGTTTGTGTCAGGTCTCTCTCTCCTGTCCCCTGACACCACAGACCCAGCTTTAAGCACTCTATACAAGTCAACAGGTATGGTTAACTTCTTAGATAAACTATCCCACACACCCAATACATATACAGAGCCCTGAATATGTGTGTGTGGATCCGTATGGCACTAGTAGCAGCAGTCCTTTTTGAAGCAAAGATAAGAATTGGTGTCTTCAGCTAGCCACTTTCGTCAGTGCACTTAAAGCGGAGGCTTAGTACATGTAGAATCCATGCTTTTTTTCCCCCGTACAGTAGGTGTTTGTGATATTGTGCTTTTAGCATGACAGCGTCGCGCTGATACTCGGCGACGTGGTGCCGAGATCTCGCCGACATCTTGCACTCACTGGAATAGTGACAGCACATCCCAGCAAGCGCGTCATAGAAGCGACGGGAGATCCGACTTGGATTCCCGCCAATTCTACACGTGTGCGGCGTTTGTTATGAATCCTGAGGGGGAAGTCCCCGCCGGATTTTAAATAAAAATCCGGCATGGGTCCCCCCCTCAGGAGCATACCGGGCCCTTAGGTCTGTTATGGGTTGTAAGGAGAGCCCCCCTACGCCGAAAAAAACGGCGTAGGGGGTCCCCCTACGATCCATACCAGACCCGTATCCAAAGCACGCTACCCGGTCAGCCAGGAAGGGAGTGGGGACGAGCGAGCGCCCCCCCCCCCTCCTGAGCCGTACCAGGCTGCATGCCCTCAACATGGGGGGGTTGGGTGCTCTGGGGCAGGGGGGCGCACTGCGGCCCCCCCACCTCAGAGCACCCTGTCCCCATGTTGATGAGGACAGGGCCCCTTCCCGACAACCCTGGCCGTTGGTTGTCGGGGTATGCGGGCGGGAGGCTTATCGGAATCTGGGAGCCCCCTTTAATAAGGGGGCCCCCAGATACCGGCCCCCCACCCTAAGTGAATGAGTATGGGGTACATCGTACCCCTACCCATTCACCTGCAAGAAAAGTGGTAAAAACACAAATAAACCACACAGTGTATTAAAATATTTTATTAGTCTGCTCCAGAGGCCGCCCCCTGTCTTCTTTATTAGCTCTTTTACCAGGGGGGGCTTCTTCTTTGACGTCTTCGGGTGGGTGGGGGCCGCCGTCTGGTTCTCTTCCACCGCCGGGGGGGGTGGCTTTTAAAAAAGCCCCCACCCCCCCGGCGGGTTTCCTCCGGCGCCTTCGGCGGGGCTCTTCTTCTTCCGCTATCCCGACGGGTCTTCTCCGCTATCCGGGGGGTCTCGCCGCTCTCCGCTGTTGACTCGTCGCACCCCGGTTCTTCGTCTCGCAGTCCGGTCCCTTCTTCCGTGCTGTACGTCTTCTTCCGCGCTGTGACGTCATGTTCTTCACTTCTCTTCTTCTCCCGATGTTGACTCGCCGGTCCTCCTCGCTGAAATGACGGATGCGCGCCTTGCATCGGACCTATATAGGCCTCACAGTCCCATCATGCTCTGTACCTACCCATGTGATACCTACCACGTGGTAGGTATTACATGGGTAGGTACAGAGCATGATGGGACTGTGAGGCCTATATAGGTCCGATGCAAGGCGCGCATCCGTCATTTCAGCGAGGAGGACCGGCGAGTCAACATCGGGAGAAGAAGAGAAGTGAAGAACATGACGTCACAGCGCGGAAGAAGACGTACAGCACGGAAGAAGGGACCGGACTGCGAGACGAAGAACCGGGGTGCGACGAGTCAACAGCGGAGAGCGGCGAGACCCCCCGGATAGCGGAGAAGACCCGTCGGGATAGCGGAAGAAGAAGAGCCCCGCCGAAGACGCCGGAGGAGTGGGGGCTTTTTTAAAAGCCACCCCCCCCCCGGCGGTGGAAGAGAACCAGACGGCGGCCCCCACCCACCCGAAGACGTCAAAGAAGAAGCTCCCCCTGGTAAAAGAGCTAATAAAGAAGACAGGGGGCGGCCTCCGGAGCAGACTAATAAAATATTTTAATACACTGTGTGGTTTATTTGTGTTTTTACCACTTTTCTTGCAGGTGAATGGGTAGGGGTACGATGTACCCCATACTCATTCACTTAGGGTGGGGGGCCGGTATCTGGGGGCCCCCTTATTAAAGGGGGCTCCCAGATTCCGATAAGCCTCCCGCCCGCATACCCCGACAACCAACGGCCAGGGTTGTCGGGAAGGGGCCCTGTCCTCATCAACATGGGGACAGGGTGCTCTGAGGTGGGGGGGCCGCAGTGCGCCCCCCTGCCCCAGAGCACCCAACCCCCCCATGTTGAGGGCATGCAGCCTGGTACGGCTCAGGAGGGGGGGGGGGGGCGCTCGCTCGTCCCCACTCCCTTCCTGGCTGACCGGGTAGCGTGCTTTGGATACGGGTCTGGTATGGATCGTAGGGGGACCCCCTACGCCGTTTTTTTCGGCGTAGGGGGGGCTCTCCTTACAACCCATAACAGACCTAAGGGCCCGGTATGCTCCTGAGGGGGGGACCCATGCCGGATTTTTATTTAAAATCCGGCGGGGACTTCCCCCTCAGGATTCATAACAAACGCCGCACACGTGTAGAATTGGCGGGAATCCAAGTCGGATCTCCCGTCGCTTCTATGACGGCTCTGTCTCCATCGCGGCAAGCCAGCTCGGCGCTGGCTCCCGCGATGGGGCTCGTAGGTGCTCAATCTCGCCGAGAAAGAGAGCGAGATTGACACAAAATCGGGTTCACCTACTGTAGCTCAATGATTACCTTTATTCAGTCGTTTTGTATGTAGCTTCCGGGTAGTGTTCCCGCGGAAGTGGACGTGTCCTATGTTTTCCCCGACGGCCCAGTGTGTTATGGGTGCTAATCACAATGTTTCCTGGGAGTGATGTCACGAGATTCACAGGAGACGATCTGTACTGTTTTCAACAGTATTCTCGCGCTATCTTGCGGGTCACGTGACTCGACAAGCGGGTCAGATGACTGTGCAAGCGTGTCATGTGACCAGGGCGGATACTAATTTGCCATTTTAAGTAAGGGAACTCAGGTGTAAATTGCCATTACACACCTGAACTCAGCAGATAAAGGAAGCAATTCAACCGGAGCAACGGAATTAAATGGTTCTTGGGTCCTAAAGTTTCATCTAAGGTATGGTAAGGCATTTTACTTTGTTAAATGTTGTCTAAAGAATGTCACAGTTTAGATCAAAATTTACAGCAATATTTTAAATATATTACATTTAAAAAGCAATTGATTTAACGATAGCTGGCACCCTGATGCATCAATTTTTTTTCAGATTGCTTTTAATAATGTTCAATTAAATTATTACTTAGAAATGTATTGATCCCAATTAACATGTAACATAACATTTCGAAATTATGCCCTGTGATGTTTTTTTTTTCTTTTTTTCTTTTATTTATTTTTTTATATTTATTTTTGTGGGTATTTTAATTTATGCTTATTAATCGATTTGCTTATTACGTTTTTTGCCAATTTTAGAACGTACATATATTGTTTGTAATTTTATATTAAAATACTTTGTCTAACATATAAAAATGTTAAAAACAATTATTTTGAAATTAATATATTTTTTATAATCTACTATTCTTATCAGATTGAAGAACTACTAGTACAAACACTTTGAATACTGAGATTTCCATATTCGTTTTATCTAATTTTTAATCAGGTAAGTTTTTTTATTTGTATTTTTTTGGACGTGTGTGTGTGTCAATCACACACACATACATACATACATACATACATACACACACACACATATATATATACATACATATCTATATCACACACACAAAAATAAGACGTGTAAATAAAATTATTAATTTTAATCTTGACCATACATATTTTAAACAATATCTATATATGCAGAGACTACCTAAAAAAAAATTACCAAAAATGTTATCACATCATTTTTTATATTTTATCTTTATTTATATGCTATGTAAAAAAAAAAAAATTGTGATTTTATTATTTATGTTCTAAAATTTTAGATAATTAAAAAATGTATTAGGTTGTGTGTGTGTAGGTAGATAGATAATTTTTTTTTAATTTCTTATAGATAATGTTATATAACCATTGTATTTTTCTGTGTGTTTTTTTTCAAGTTTTTTTTATTTTAGATTTTATAAATTATATATATATATATATATATATATATATATATATATATATATATATATATATATATATATATATATATATCACGTTCTTGATGTCTTAATTTTCTTAATATCTTAAAATAAAAGTCCTAAGATTTTTTATAATACAAATTCTATATATTCTTTTTTTCAAAAATTAGATTATAAAAAGATCAAGTAATTACAGTCTTCAATTTCATCTATCTTCATTCAATCAATTTTAATCAGGTAAGTCCAATGTTATTTATTATTTTTTCGTGTATTATATTTTTTTATATGTTTGTGTGTATGTGCATATATATATATATTAGTGCTGTCAAGCGATTAAAATTTCTAATCGCGATTAATCGCATTAATGTCATAGTTAACTCACGATTAATCGCGCGATTAAGGAGGTTCACCCTTTAAAACATTTTTTTTTTTTGTTTTCTTATTTTTTTTTTTTTTTTATAATATTAAATTGTGTTTTTTTATTTTTTTACATTTTGATCACTTTTATTGCTGTCACAAGGAATGTAAACATCCCTTGTGACAGCAATAGGTGGTGACAGGTACTCTTTATGGAGGGATCGGGGTCTAAAACACCTCCGAGCCCTCCTTTGCACTTCAAAGTATTCAGATCGCCGAAAACGGCGATTCTGAATGCTGTGTACTTTTTTAAATCCGGCGCCATTGGCAGCCGAGAAACCCGGAAGTGACGTCATGACGCCGCTTCCGTGGTTTCAATGCGGAGACTGAATCAAAGCCGTTTACGGCTTAGTGTCAGTCTCCGCCTGAACACAGAACGCGGCAGATGGAGGATTGGGTCTCCCGGTGGGACGGGAGGCCCGGTCAGAGCGGCGAAAGGCGGCGGGAGGGGGGGGATGTCCCCTCCCGCTCCTCCGGCATAACAACCGAGCGGCTTTTAGCCGCATCGGTTGTTATGTTTGGATAGCCGATCGCCCGCTCTAAACAACGGTAGCGGGATGATGCCTGCGGCTGCAGGCATCATCCCGGTATAACCCCCGAACGTTAATCGCGCGATAAAAAAATTGACGGCGTTAACATGGGTTTGTGTTAACGCCGTTAATAACGCGTTTAACTGACAGCACTAATATATATATATATATATATATATATATAGTAAGATTGAGGGATCATACTCCAATGGTAGATGCGTTTTTCAGTGAGACGCCAATCCGGAACTGAGGTTTAAGGGCCTGGTAGCCCACTTTTATTTAAAAGAAAAGTTCAAAGTTCACAAGAAACAAAAGCAGCCCTCGCAGGGGGGTTTCATCATTTCTGTATCTTGCAAAAAAAATCAACAGTCGCACACAGCGTCTGATTCGCACACAGCGACTTATCTGCACACAGCATTTGATTCGCACACAGCGACTTGTCCTCTTGACGCACACAGCTTCTAGCTGCAACCCATGCAGACGCTCTCTTCTCTCAGAGATATGGGAGCTCTCCTGGCTCCTAGGTACAGACTTCCTGTCTGTGGGGTGGGGCCCTGAATGCTGTTTAGATCAGCCTTAAAAAGCCCAAACCACAGCTGACCAATTAACTTGTGTTTTCTCCAGAACCTGGCGTAAAACAGCCATTTCTCACCCAGCACAGGGTCCCATCCTCACAATATATATATATATATATATATATATATATATATATATTATATTACGGATAGATAATTTTATATAACCGTTATTATATATTTTTTGTATATTATTATTATATATATATATATATATATATATATATATATATATATATATATATATATATAATGTTATATACTTAATATATTTTCAAATTGATACTTTCTTTCTCATATAGAGAGCGAGACAGATTTTTTTTAAATATATATATATATATATATATATATATATATATATATATATATATATATATACGTTCTATATGTCTATAAAGAATTATTTATATGTCTTGATATTTAAATAAAAAATTGTCATAAAAAAATTCTAATAAAAATTTAAAATTATGATATATTTATTTTATTCTAAAAATAGATTATAAACAGATCAAGTGATTACAGTCTTCAATTTCATCTATCTTCATTCTATCAATTTGAATCAGGTAAGTCAAATTTTATTTATTATTTTTTTTCTTGTATTAGTATCTACATTTTTTTTTTAATTATGTATGTGTGTGTATATATATATATATATATATATATATTATATATACAGTGCCTTGCGAAAGTATTCGGCCCCCTTGAACTTTGCGACCTTTTGCCACATTTCAGGCTTCAAACATAAAGATATAAAACTGTAATTTTTTTTGAAGAATCAACAACAAGTGGGACACTTGATGAAGTGGAACGAAATTTATTGGATATTTCAAACTTTTTTAACAAATAAAAAACTGAAAAATTGGGCGTGCAAAATTATTCAGCCCCTTTATTTTCAGTGCAGCAAACTCTGAATGATCCAATGTTGACCTAAATGACTAATGATGATACAGTACCTGTTGCAGAGAATGTGTTTCCAGCATGACAGCATTGCGCTGATTCTCGGTGACAGAGTGCCGACATCTCGCACTCGCTGGAATAGACAAAGCACATTCCAGCGAGCGTGTCATAGAAGCGACGGGGAACCCGACTTGGATTCCCGCCAATTCTAGCTGCAGCGTTTGGTATGAATCCTGAGAGGGAACTCCACGCCAAATAAAAAAAAAAAAAATCGGCATTGGTTCCCTCCCCAGGGGCATACCAGTCCCTCAGGTCTGGTATGGGTTGTAAGGAGACCCCCCCTACGCCGAAAAACCGACGTGAGGGTCCCCCCACAATCCATACCAGACCCGTATCCAAAGTACGCTGCCTGGCCGGTCAGGAAAGGAGTGGCCGTAACCTCCTGAGCCGTACCAGGCTGCATGCCCTGAACATGGGGGGGTTGGGTGCTCTGGGGCAGGGGGGCGCACTGCGGCCCCACACCCCAGAGCGCCCTGTCCCCATGTTGATAAGGACAGGGCCTCTTCCCAACAACCCTGGCCGTTGGTTGTCGGGGTCTGCCGGCGGGGGGCTTATCGGAATATGGAAGCCCCCTTTAATAAGGGGGCCCCCAGATACCGGCCCCCCACCCTAGCTGAATGAATATGGGGTACATCGTACCCCTACCCATTCACCTGGAGAAAATAAACACACGACACAGGGTTTTTAAAGTAATTTATTAATCAGCTTTGGGGGCCCCCCTCTCTTCTTTAGCTCTTTTACCAGGGGGGGCCTTCTTCTTCCGCTCTCCGGGGGTCTTCTCCTCTCTCCGGGGGTCTTCTCCACTCTCCGGGGGTCTTCTCTCATCTTCTCCACTCTCCGCTGTCATCTCGGCGCTCCCCGGTTCTTCTCCCGCTCGCTCTCCGGTGCCTTCTTCTTCAGGGCTGGCCGCCACTATTTTCGTGCTAGCTCAATTACTAGCAGCGGCCAGCCCGCTCTTCTGTGATGTCTTTCGCCTTCTTCTCTTCTTCCGATGTTGACACAATGCTTCTTCCCGCTGCAATGACGGTTGCGGGGTTCGCACCGATTTAGATAGGCCTATTATGATGTCACAGTCCCATCATGCTCCGGTACCTACCCACGTGGTACCCAACGTAGCACCCTGTCCTCCACTCTACCTCGCTTCTACCCTGTCCTCCCCTCCACCTGGCTTCTCCCGCCCTGTCCTCCCCTCCACCTGGCTTCTCCCGCCCTGTCCTCCCCTCCACCTGGCTTCTCCCGCCCTGTCCTCCCCTCCACCTGGCTTCTCTCGCCCTGTCCTCCCCTCCACCTGGCTTCTCTCACCCTGTCCTCCCGTCCACCTGGCTTCTCTCACCCTGTCCTCCCCTCCACCTGGCTTCTCTCACCCTGTCCTCCTCTCCACCTGGCTTCACTCACCCTGTCCTCCTCTCCACCTGGCTTCTCTCACCCTGTCCTCCTCTCCACCTGGCTTCTCTCACCCTGTCCTCCTCTCCACCTGGCTTCTCTCACCCTGTCCTCCTCTCCACCTGGCTCCTCTCACCCTGTCCTCCTCTCCACCTGGCTTCTCTCACCCTGTCCTCCTCTCCACCTGGCTTCTCTCACCCTGTCCTCCTCTCCACCTGGCATCTCCCACACTGTCCTCCCCTCCACCTGGCTTCTCCCTCCCTGTCCTCCCCTCCACTTGGCTTCTCCCGCCCTGTCCTCCTCTCCACCTGGCTCCTCCCCGCCCTGTCCTCCTCTTTCCTCCACTCCACCTGGCTTCTCCCACCCTGTCCTCCTCTCCACCTGGCTGGAGTGGGTCTGTAAATCTTCCCTTATTGTTCCTCTAGACATAAACAAGCAAGTCTGTGTACAGCCCCATTGCAAGGAATATTTTCTTTGCCTGGAGTTGGTCTTTAAATTGATAGGTTTAGTTCAGCTTTAAGGACAGGAAAAAAAATGCCCTTTCTTTACAAACTGTAAAATTAATGAATGACAGGCAGCCCTGCACTAAAGCAGTCAACCAAAAACCCAATAATCATATTGAATGTGCTTACTGCTTAAATAAGCTTGACTGTAAATCTTACATCCCATGACTGAGGCATATATTGAGGCTAAAGCAAATGGCTAAAGTAGCACAATTCTTCTAAGCACAGGTATCCAGCGAGTTAACAATGGAAATAAAATACTGAAAATTCCACCTAGAAAGTTTGCAAAGAAAAAAAAAATCCCAGATAATGCGTCAAAGTTTGTTATTGTTCCATTGTTATCCTTCCCAGGAATGTGTGTGAACATACAGGCGGAATGCTGGTGTGCGGCACAGTGAGATGTAAGCAGAGTTATGAGTTATGATGTGTTAATGGGAAGCTAAGAATTGTGTAGAAGGCAGAAAATAAAGTCTCAATGAAATATACCAGAGCATACAACACATACTTAACCGGGGGAAGGGAGGCGGACAAAGATGTCACCTACTGCACCCCGCTGACTTTGCTGGGACCCTTTCATATCCAGACTTTCTTTTTTTATATAATTTCAGGGTGTTTATCCATTTATATTCCATTACCTGGAAACATCCACCCAGTCTATTTCCTTACCAGTGACAATAAAACACGACTAGATTGGTCAGCATCCTTCTGTTTTATAACAAGTGATGGAAAATGATTATGGCCCGGATTCACATACATCGGCGCATATTTATGCCGGCGTAGCGTATCGAATATACGCTACGCCGAAGCAGCGCAGAGAGGCAAGCACAGTATTCACAAAGCACTTGCTCCCACGCGCTGTCAAATCTACGCTGGGTTTCCTCGGCGTAAGCCAGCGTAGGTGGAAGTGGGCGTGAGCCATGCTAATGAGGCGTGACCCCATGCAAATGATGGGCCAAGTGCCATACAAGTACTTAAAACGAACGGCGCATGCGCCGTCCCGTGGACGTATCCCAGTGCGCATGCTCAGAATCACATCGGAACTACTCCCTAACATACGACGGATCACTGCCTACGACGTGAACGTAACCTACGCCCAGCCCTATTCACGTACTACGTAAAATACGATGGCTGTGTTCCCTGGTCCATACCTTAGCATGAGTTGCGCCTCATATATGGGGAATAACTTTACGCTGGACGTACGACTTACGCAAACCGCGTATATTATGCGCCGGGCGCAAGTACGTTCGTGAATCGGCGCATCTCCCTCATTTGCATATGTGCATAGAAAATCAATGGGAGCGGCAAATGCGCCCAGCGTAAATATGCGCCCACGATACGACGGCGTAGGCAAGTTACGTCGGTCGTAGGAAGCCTATTCTTAGGCGTATTTCAGTTTGTGGGCACGGCGCATGGATACGACGGTGCATATTTACACTTACGCGGCGTATCTCGAGATACGTCGGCGTAAGTGCTTTGTGAATCCGGGCCCATGTTTGTAATTGATAACTTTGTTAAAGTAAACCATAAAGCAGTATTAAACACAAAAACAACATTCATTATATTGCAGCTTATCAATTCTTATGCTGCGTACACACAACCGTTTTTCGGGTTGCAAAAATTAAAATTTTTAATGGTCTAGAAAAAATTACAACACGTACAATGGCACTATAAAGGGAAGTTCCATTCGGATGGCGCCACCCTTTGGGCTGCTTTTGCTGATTTCGTGTTAGTAAAAGACGATTCGCGCTTTTCTGTCTGTTACTGCGTGATAATGGGCTTACTCCATTATGAACGGTAGTTTTACCAGAACAAGCGCTCCCGTCTCATAACTTGCTTCTGAGCATGCACGTTTTTTTCACGTCGTTAAAGCCCACACACGATCATTTTTTACGATTTTAAAAACGAAAATTAAAAACGTTGTGAAAAATTAGAGCATGTTCAAAATTTTTAATGCCCATTTTTTACATTGTGAAAAATGCTCTGGAGCACACACATGATCGTTTTTAGTAACATTAACCTCTTGGGACCCGCGCTATAGTCAAATGACGGCTACAGCGCAGATCCCAAAATCCAAGTGGACGTCAATTGACGTCCGCCCCTTTGCGCTTTCCCCGCGCGCGCTACAGAGCGCGCAGCGGGGAACTGCTGTGCTGGCCGTGTCCCTTGGACACAGCCAATCACAGATCGCCGCGAACGGCCAATCAGAGTGGCCGTTTGCGATCTGTGCGGCCAATGAGAGATGATCTCATATGTAAACATATGAGATCATCTCTCATTGCCGTTTTACACAGAGACAGCGGTGCTGTCTCTGGAGAGGAGACCGATCTGTGTTCCTTGCACATAGGGACACAGATCGGTCACCCCCCCCCCCCAGTCACCCCCCCCCTTCCCCCACAGTTAGAACACTAATTAGGGTACACATTTAACTCCTTCCTCACCCCCTAGTGTTAACCCCTTCAATGCCAGTCACATTTATACAGTAATTAGTGCATATTTATAGCACTGATCGCAGTATAAATGTGAATGGCGCCAAAAATGTGTCAAAAGTGTCCGATGTGTCCGCCAGAACGTCGCAGTCTCAATAAAAATCCCAGATCGCCGCCATTTCTAGTAAAAAAAATAAATAATAAAAAATAATAATTCTGTCCCTTATTTTGTAGGCGCTATAACTTTTGCGCCAACCAGTCGCTTATTGCGATTTTTTTTTTTACCAAAAATATGTAGAAGAATATGTATCGGCCTAAACTGAGAGAAAAAAATTGTTTTTGTTTTTTTAAATTGGGATATTTATTATAGCAACAAGTAAAAAATATTGTATTTTTTTCAAAATTGTCGCTCTTTTTTGTTTACAGCGCAAAAAATAAAAACCGCACAGGCGATCAAATACCACCAAAAGAAAGCTCTATTTGTGGGGAAGAAAGGACGTCAAATTTGGTTGGGAGCCACGTCGCACGACCGCGCAATTGTTAGTTAAAGTGACGCAGTGCCGAAAGCTGAAATTTCACCTGGGCAGGAGGGGGGTATATGTGCCCAGTAAGCAAGTGGTTAAAAAAAAACCATAATTTTTTACAACCCGAAAAGCGGCATTAGATGTGATGGCTGCATTTGTTTTCTTTTTGAGGCTTTCTTTCTTTTATTTTACATGGTGATCCGGCCAGTATTGATGGTAACAAAATTGTAGATATGTCAAGCAATTCATGTTTTTATATGTTTTCTACCTATCATGTTTAACCACTTGCTTACTGGGCACTTAAAAACCCACTCCTGCCCAAACCAATTTTCAGCTTTCAGCGCTGACGCACTTTGAATGACAATTGTGCGGTCATACAACACTGTACCCAAATTTTTGTCATTTTTTCCCCACAAATAGAGCTTTCTTTTGGTGGTATTTGATCACTTCTGTGGTTTAATTTTTTTGTTAAAAAATAAATAAAAATACAGATTTTTATAAAAAACAATATATATTTTTTTATATTTTGTTATTAAATTTTGCAAACGGGTAATTTTTCTCCTTAATTGATGTATGCTGATGAGGCTGCACTGATGGGCACTGATAGACGGCACTGGTGGGCACTGAGAGGTGGCACTGAAGGGCATTGATAGGTGGCAATGGTGGGCACTGAGAAGTGGCACTAAAAGGTGGCATTGATGGGTGGCAGTGATGGGCACTGATGGGTGGCAGTGATGGGCACTGATGAGTGGCAGTAATGGGCATTGATGGGTGGCTGTAATGGGCACTGACAGGCAGCACTGCTAAGTGGCACTGATGAGGCATTGATAGGTGGCACTGGTGGGCATTGATAGGTGGCACTGGTGGGCATTGATAGGTGGCACTTGTGGGCATTGATAGGTGGCACTGGTGGGAGCTGTGGGCACTTGCAGGTGGCACTAGCAGGGGGTACTGGCAGGGGTTACTGGTGGCACAGAGGAGGCAGATGTGCCTCCTTCCTCTTTGGGACCGATGTGATCGGCTTTTTTTCTCCTCACGCTGTGATCGGATCCGTGATCACCCGAGCAGTGGCGTCACTAGGGTTGGTGTCACCTGGTGCGGTAAAACTATGGTGTCACCCCCCCCCCCCCCTCGGCAGGACAGGCAGTAGGGCACTGAGCAGGCTAGCGCATCAAGCACTTCTCACGCCAACCCCCAAAAGCCTCCCCCCCCCACAAAGACTGCCGCAGTGCTAAATGATAGTCACCCAGGACATTCTTCTCAGAGAAAAGGTGCAGGAGCTCAACCACGCTCCACACCTTTCCCCAAGTAGGGGGTCGGGGGGTTGAGCGGGCCACAGCAACTGGGTGTGGGGGGGTCATTAAATACCATGAGGGTAGTGGGTGCAGGGTGCAGATTTGAGGTGGGTGCAGAGTTGAGGTGGGTGCAGAATGCAGGTGGGTGCAGAGTTCAGGTCGGTGCAGGGTGCAAAGTGCAGGTCGGTGTAGAGTGCAGGTGGGTGCAGAGTGCAGGTATGTACAGGGTGCAGAGTTCAGGTGGGTGCAGTTAGGTACAGGGTGCAGAGTTTGGGTGGGTACAGGTAGGTACACAGTGCAGGGTTCAGTTAGGTACAGGGTGCAGGTAGGTACAGGGTGCAGGTAGGTACAGGGTGCAGAGTGCAGGTAGGTACAGGGTGCAGAGTGCAGGTGGGTGCAGAGTGCAGGTGGGTGCAGGTAGGTACAGGGTGCAGGGTTCAGTTAGGTACAGGGTACAGAGTGCAGGTGGGTGCAGGTAGGTACAGTGTGCAGGGTTCAGTTAGGTACAGGGTGCAGAGTTTGGGTGGGTGCAGGTAGGTACACAGTGCAGGGTTCAGTTAGGTACAGGGTGCAGGGAGGTGCAGGTAGGTACAGGGTGCAGGTAGGTACAGGGTGTAGAGTGCAGGTAGGTACAGGGTGCAGAGTGCAGGTTGGTGCAGAGTGCAGGTGGATGCAGGTAGGTACAGGGTGCAGGGTTCAGTTAGGTACAGGGTACAGAGTGCAGGGAGGTACAGGGTGCAGGTGGGTGCAGGTACGTACAGTTTGCAGGGTTAAGTTAGGTACCAGGTGCAGAGTGCAGGGAGGTACAGGGTGCAGGTAGGTATAGGGTACAGTTAGGTACAGGGTGCAGGTAGGTAAAGGGTGCAGTTAGGTACATGGTGTAGTCAGGTACATGGTGAAGTCAGGTACCCCCTTGCAAGCTTAATGTCACCCTTCCCCCCCACCTGTACTGTACTCACACCTGTTCCGAATCTGGGCACCGGTCGGCAGCTAGAGTCTGGAGAGGAGAGGAGGGCATCTAATCTATAGCTGTGTCTAGCAGACCACCTTGCACCCCCCCCCCTCTTCCTTATAATATCATACAGGTCAGGGCGCCAGACACTGAGACTGAGTCCTCCCACACTAGCTCTTTGGTGGCGTGTCGGTACAATTGCAACCGACCCCCCGCTCCCCACACACACACACCTCATCTTGTGCTGGAGGTAGAGACCCCCCGCACCTGTTCTGAATCTGGGCGCCGCCAGCTGGAGTCTGGAGAGGAGAGGAGGGCAGCGATCGTCACAGCATGCAGCCGCGCCGCCCGGGCAGAGAAAGTTGTGTGTGTGTAGTGACGACACTATTGACGTCCTCCCAGCATTTGGGGTCCGCACTGTAGCCATCATTCGGCTATAGCGTGAGCGCCAAGTGGTTAATAAATACTTTAAAACTTTAATCACATCTTCAAATACAACTGTGGGTATGGAGTTGGGTGTATGGGATTGTACTGTGTTTTTTATTTTGTTTGTTTATTTTTTGTGGTTGAACTGGATGGACTTGTGTCTTTTTTCAACCTGACTAACTATGTAACTATGTAACTATGTGCCTTTAAAGTTCACCACAAGGGGATTGTTTCTTTTCTCCTTAACTACTTGCCGACCAGCCGCCGTCATTCTACGGCGGCAGGTCGGCTCTCCTGGGCGAGAGCCTGTAGCTATACGGCGGCTCTTTAAACGCCCCCGACTCCCGAGCGTGTGCCCGGCGGGCTCGATCGCCGCCGGGTACCCGCGATTGCTCGTTACAGAGCGGGGACCGGTAGCTGTGTGTGTAAACACACAGCTCTCGGTCCTGTCAGGGGGGGAAATGCTGATCGTCTGTTCATACAATGTATGAACAGAGGATCAGTGTTTCCCCTAGTGAGGCCACCCCCCCCCCACAGTAAGAACACACCCAGGGACATACTTAACCCCTTCCCCGCCCCCTAGTGTTAACCTCTTCACTGCCAGTGGCATTTTTATAGTAATCCAATGCATTTTTATAGCACTGATCGCTATAAAAATGCCAATGGTCCCAAAAATGTGTCAAAAGTGTCCGAAGTGTCCGCCATAATGTCGCAGTACCGAAAAAAAATCGCTGATCGCCGCCATTACTAGTAAAAAAATATATTAATAAAAATGCCATAAAAATACCCCCTATTTTGTAAACGCTATAACTTTTGCGCAAACCAATCAATAAACGCTTATTGCGATTTTTTTTACGAAAAATATGTAGAAGAATACGTATCGTCTTAAACTGAGGAAAAAAATGTTTTTTTATATATTTTTGGGGGATATTTATTACAGCAAAAAGTAAAAAATATTCATTTTTTTCAAAATTGTCGCTCTATTTTTGTTTATAGCGCAAAAAATAAAAACCGCAGAGGTGATCAAATACCACCAAAAGAAAGCTCTATTTGTGGGGAAAAAAGGACGCCAATTTTGTTTGGGAGCCACGTCGCACGACCGCGCAATTGTCAGTTAAAGCGGCGCAGTCCCGAATCACAAAAAGTGCTCTGGTCTTTGGGCAGCAATATGGTCCGGGGGTTAAGTGGTTAAAGTGGAGTTCCACCCAAAAATGGAACTTCCACTTTTTGGATACCTCCCCCCTCCGGTGTCACATTTGGCACCTTTCAGGGGGGAGAAGATACCTGTATAATACAGGTATTTGCTCCCACTTCTTGACATAGATCACTGCGGTGACCTACGTCATGTCCGGCGCCTACACTGTCCTCCCCCGCTGTCTTCCGGGAAACACACAGGTCCCAGAAGATAGCAGGGACCAGTGAGGAGACGCAGCGCTACTCGAGCATCAGTAGGGAACCAGGAAGTGAAGCCGTAAAGCTTAACTTCCTAATTCCCTCACCGAGGATGGTGACGCGGCAGCCGAGAGACGAGCGATTGATCGCCCTCGGCTGCCGACATCGCAGGCACCCTGGACAGGTAAGTGTCCATTTATTAAAAGTCAGCAGCTGCAGTATTTGTAGCTGCTGGCCTTTAATTTATTTTTTTAGGCGGACCTCCGCTTTAACTATTGGATGTGGCCCTAAATTATGCTTAGTATTGCAGAATTTTATGTTGTTTTTCAACAGAACAGGCTGTCCTGCGAATATAGCAGTTAAAAGGTTAAGATAAACCATTTACTACTGACAGGAGTGATAAAAATGTGAGGGATGTACTCACTTTTGTGAGATACTGTATATGATGGGTCATGATTTGTAAACCAAAGCTTATATTTTAAATCTTGTGGAATTTTAACAATTGTATAATAAAAAATGTTTCTATATAAATTACTGTTTGATAATTGTATTAATTGCTGCAAAAAAAAAAAAAACCCTGGGGAAACCACTTGCTCTTTTTTTGTTGTCCTGGTAAATAGTCCTTCATACCTGGGGGTGAGCCAGATGCCCATATAGGGCAAAGAGGGAAGGCATTGGAATGGGAAAGCAGTTCTCTGAGCATCCAATTCAGATGGTGAGAGATTAACTGACATTGCCTTGGACTTGGTTGGGTTGCCATCATGCCATGTAATCCTGAAAGGGATGCAAATGTGTCTAAAATAGATAGTAGGTTAGGCAAAGAGGCTCTAGGAGATGCCTGACATGATGGTATAAACCGTCGGAGCAGCCTGTGAGGCAAAATGGGGGATAAACCGGCGATAATAGCCCGCGATCCCCAAAAATGCACGAACCTGTTTCTTGTTAGTGGGACGGGGTCAATCCTGAATAGCCTCAACTTTGTTTATTTGGGGCTTGATTAGACCTCTTCCAATGGTATACCCCAGATACTTCGCCTCTTCTAGCCCAGAACATTCAAAGGAACATTTCTCCAGCTTGGCATAGAGATTATTGTCTCTAAGGCGCTGGAGTACAGTGCGGACATGGTTTCTGTGGACACGTAGATTTTCCGAAAAGATAAGAATGTCATCCAGATAGATGACAACAAACTGGTAAAGCAGGTCCCTGAAGATTTCATTGACAAAGTTTTGAAACACGGCTGGGGCATTACACAACCCAAAAGGCATGACCAGGTATTCGTAATGGCCGTCTCGAGTGTTAAACGCAGTCTTCCATTCATCACCTTCCTGTATTCGAATGAGGTTGTACGCCCCTCTGAGATCCAACTTAGTGAAAATGGAGGCACCCCTCAACCTATCGAATAGCTCAGATATTAAGGGTAGGGGGTAACAATTTTTAATAGTAACAGCGTTTAAGCCTCGATAATCAATGCAGGGTCTGATGGTACCATCCTTCTTGGCAACAAAAAATAACCCTGCTCCTGCAGGCGATGATGATTTCTGGATGAAACCTCTCTCAAGATTTTCTGCGACATACTCAGACATGGCCTGGGTCTCCGGGATAAATAAAGGGTATGTACGACCCCTGGGCAGAGTTGCTCCAGGAACAAGGTCAATGGCACAGTCAAAGGACCTGTGGGGAGGAAGCACCTCAGCCGATTTCTTACAGAACACATCCCGGGAATCGCTGTATGCAGTGGGAAGATCAGAAGATACCGATGTGGTAGCAACCGGAAGTGTCTCTTTGGGAGTCACCTTGGAAATACATGACGAGAAACATGAAGGGCCCCAAGCCAGGCTCTGCCCAGAGACCCAGTCCACATGGGGAGAGTGGAGCTGTAGCCAAGGAAGGCCCAATACAATGGGGGGTAGAGGCTTTGGGTAGGATGAGAAAGGGATTCTCCACCAGGAGTGGATATCCTATCGACATCCTAATAGGTAGTGTCTGTAAGCGAATAGGGCCCCCTGGGAGAACAGTGCCAACAATTTCCGAGACTACCAGCGGCATAGTGAGGGGTGAATGGGTGAGCTTCATAGAAGAAGCAGTTCTCCAGTCCATAAAGTTGCCAGCAGCCCAGTAAACCAGATATGCAAGGATCGATTGGGGAGAAGTGCTAACATGAAGGGACACCGGAAGAAGCAGACGGGAAGGTGATGTTTCTGGGTCCAATACTCCACCTTCTAAATGTATTAGACCAGAGCGTTTCCCGGGCAAAGCGAGCAGGAGTCACAAAAGTGGCCCTTGCCTCCACAATAGAGGCACAAGCCCAGAGTTCTGCGCCTAGCACGTTCTTCGGGGTATAGTCTGGTCTGGCCCAGCTGCATAGGTTCCTTTAGCAGGCAGAGGATGGTCCACGGGACGAAGTGAGGGGAGCTCAGACTGGCTAAGACCTAGGGAGTGTTGGCGTCTTTTTTCTATGGACCTCTCCTGAGAATGAATATCGATCTGGTTGCATAGGGAGATGACATCGTCCAGACCGACGTGGATGGTTCTTCCCGCTAATTTGTCCTTCACTCGGTCAGAGAGGCCATGTAAAAAGGTAGCGACCAGGGCCTCATTGTTCCAGCTCAATTCAGCTGAGAGAATGCGTAACTGAAGAGCATATTGTCCCACTGAACGGGATTCTTGGCGGAGACATAGAAGAGCACTAGCAGCTGAAGAGGCCCGAGCCGGCTCCTTGAAGATGTTACGGAAGAGCTTCAGGAAGTCGGACAGGCTGGAAACTACCGGATCATTCTTCTCCCACATGGGGGCAGCCCAGGCTAAAGCTTCACCAGAAAGGAGGGAAATAATATAGGCTACCTTTGCCCGATCAGACAAGAAGTTTTGAGGCTGAAGTTCAGAATGGATGGTGCACTGGCTAAGAAACCCACTGCAGGCCTTGGAGTCTCCAGAAAAACAGATTGGAGGTGGAAGCTTCAGTGAATGCGACTCTGCGACTGGTGCGACAGGCGCAGCCGCTGGTTGTACTTGGGGTTGCGGATTTGGGGTTCCCAATGAGGTCTGAAGCTGATCAAAGCAGGAAGCCAGATCCTGAAGGAAACGCATCACCTGAGCCTGATTAGCTTCATGCGTCGCGAGTCTGCGAACAATGCCCTGTAATGGATCGAGCCATTGGGGTCAGGGATGCACCACAGGGTAGTAAACCCTATAGCCGACTGCTGCTATCAGAGAGGAAGCGTGAACCCAAGTCCGTCCAGGGCGCGGAGTCTAAGACCCAGCTTTGTGTTCACCAGAGCCTCTAGTGGTGAGGATGGCCTTCGCCGCAGCTGGATCCAGGTCACGACCCCTAGGATCCCCTAGGTCACGCTCTGCAGAGAGAGAGGGGAAGCAGCAAGCAGGACAAACGGTAGTGATGGGTAAGCCGAGGTCAGGGCAACAGGCAGACTAGGGTAACCGAGGGACAGGTAAAAGGTCAAGGGCACAGGCAAACAGGAGAAGTCAGGGACGAGCCAAAAACGGTACACAGGAAGGTAATCATAGCACACTGCAGACAGGAACTTAAGCAAACAACACTGTTGAACAGCACTGCAGGCCTGTAGTGCAACAGTTAATATAGACTTCCTGGGATGGCCTGGGTGGGGCCATACAGGAAGGAGAGGAAATAAGAAGGTAACCAGAACAGAGTCAGGCCTCTAATAGACAGATGGAAACAGGTAAGCTGCCAGACTATTGCATATCCATAAAGGCGGTAGTTTTTAAAAGAAGGGACACCCACATCCTTGAACATTCCAAACGTCACCTTACACATTTACTATTTTTCTTTCTTTAACATGTATGTGCGTTTATGTTAAAACAAAAATAAAGGCCGTTTGAATATTATCATTTATTGAAAACTTCTCTAAACTAATCTATAAACAAAAAAAATATTAGTGAGGCCAGGTGGCTTGGTGGCTTCCAGCTCCCAAATCCACCTGGCCTTATGTTACAACAATAAGCAGTCAAAATCTCCCCTCCTACTGTTACAGGGAACTACTTCCACTTATTTTATCATTAAAACATGCAATTCGCTTACCAAAAAATATTGCAATGCTATTGTTGCACTTTTTTCTCATATTGTACAAAGAATAAGAATGGACAATTTTGCGTGAATTGACTAAAGCTTTGAGAATTGCACAAATATTAATTTTCACAAAGTCTGCTGCCTCAGTTTTTGTGATGGCAATTTGCATATACTCCAGAATGTTATGAAGAGTGATTAGATGAATTGAAATTAATTGCAAAGTCCCTTTTTGTAGTGAAAATAAACTTGTTGTAAAGAGTTGTAAAGGCAGAAGTTTTTTTATATTAATGCATTTGATGCATAAAGATAAAAAACCTTCTGTGTGTAGCAGTCTTCCCCCCCCCCCAGCACTCCCCTAATTACCTACCTAAACCCCTTCTGTCTCCAGCGATGTCCACAATTCCCCTCAGCCATCCAGGACACTCCTCCTGATTGGCTGAGACAGAGCAGCGGCACCATTGGCTCCCATGGCTGTCAAAGTCAGTCTGCCATTCAGGGAAGAGAGGGGATGGGGCCAGGCTGGGGCTCCGTGTCTGAATGGATACACGGAGCTCTGACTCGGCTTGGGTGTCCCTTGTAGCAAGCTTCTGGCTGAGGGGCACTCAAAGAAGGGAGGGGCTAGGAGCAGTGAAGAGGGACCCGAGAAGGTAGGAAGAAGATCTGGACTGCTCTGTGCAAAACCAACTGCACAGAGGAGGTAAGTAAAACATGTTTGTTACTTAACCGGTTAAGACCCGGACCAATATGCAGGTTAAGGACCTTGCCCCTTTTTGCGATTCGCAACTGCGTCACTCTGACAATTGCGCTGTCGTGCGACGTGGCTCCCAAACAAAATTGGCGTCCTTTTTTTACCACAAATAGAGCTTTCTTTTGGTGGTATTTGATCACCTCTGCGTTTTTTTTTTCCGATATAAACAAAAATAGAGCGACAATTTTGAAAATAATTCAATATTTTTTACTTTTTGCTATAATAAATATCCCCAAAAATGATATAAAAAATATTTTTTTCCTCAGTTTAGGCTGATACGTATTCTTCTACCTATTTTTGGTAAAAAAAAAAATCGCAATAAGCGTTTCTTCGATTGGTTTGCGCCAAATTTATAGCGTTTACAAAAATAGGGGATTTTATGGCATTTATATTAATATTTTTTTTTTTTACTACTAATGGCGACGATCAGCGATTTTTTTTGTGACATTATGGCGGACACATCGAACACTTTGACACATTTTTGGGACCATTTTCACAGCTATAAAAATGCACTGATTACTGTGAAAATGTCAATGGCAGTGAAGGGGTTAACCACTAGGGGGCGCTGTAGGGGTTACGTGTGACCTCATGTGTGTTTCTAACTGTAGGGGGCGGGGCTGGACGTGTTACGTCAGTGATCGTCGTTCCCTATATCAGTGAACAGATGATCACTGACATTGCCACAGAGAAGAACGGGGAAGGTTTGTTTACACTCACCTCTCCCCCCGTTCTTCAACTCCTGTGACCCTGCAGCGATCGGGTCCCGCGGGCACGGTCACAGAGCTTCGGACCGCGTTTGCGACCCACGGCTGGGCTCTTAATATATATACGTCCATGAGCCCAGCCGTGCCATTCTGCCGACGTATATCGTCGTGTGGCGGTCTTTAAAGCGGGGGTTCACCCAAATTTTTTTTTTAACATTAGCTTGAGGCGCGTCACGCGTTGCCGAAAGAAGCCGAACGTCGGTGCGGCTCTATACGGTGCCTGCGCACCGACGTTCGGCTACTTTCGGTAACTCGTGACGCGCTATATGTGACGGTCGGAAACCTGTCAATCAAATAGGAACGCCCAGTCCCGCAGTCCATACCCGGAAACCGGGAACATCTATCTCTAAAAAGGTATGTACTGCATTGATTTAAAAAAAAAAACACCCGATTATATATCAGACAGGAGGCTCATATCTTATGCATTAATCTTCCTTTATTAATGCTCACAGCAGAATGTATTTCTAAAAAACTTCAATGTAAAAACTTTTCAAAACAACTACCACCCCCAGCAGTCCATATAGTCTCTAACCACGCCCCTACGGAGACCTCCATAAAAGGGGACTGCCTGTGGTGGTTCCTCCTCTTTCTTTCTGCTCGCAGCACAGATAAGATAAGTATTTGTTTCCTCTGATAACAATTTCTACAACAGGCAGTGCAGGGATCTTTCCCTGTTACTTCTCTTTGCCTTCATTTACTCTACGTTTATTCTCTATAGAACTTTTACCTTTCTACTCTATATATTTATATATATATTTACTGCATATATTTGCCATTTCTCTCCTGCATATATTTGCCATTTCTCTCCTGTATATTGACAGTATACATTGTAGTTACTCCTGTTTATATTGCGCTGTGCTCCGCTCTGTGGATCGGGGGATTCCCTCCCCCTCCTCCTCACCTGATACCGTGTCTCTTTTTCACACACCATCCTGCGCCATACCGCCGCCATTCTGAAGGAGGATCCTTCTTCCTCCGCTTAGCGCGCGCGTACGGGGGGCGGAGCTTCCGATCTCGCCCATTCGACCAATCAGCGCCCAGCGGATGTAGTCTCGCGAGACTTCGTTCCCGGGCCGCTGGTGATCTCAGGCTCCCCTCCCCTCCGTTGCCATTCTGGCGCCGACGGAAGGGAGGACAGGACGGAGCCTGTAGTCAGAGCCATACTTCTTAATAGGTACTATTAGCCTAACGGCCAGTAACCCTTGCATAGCCAACCAATATAGTATACTACCCATAATATTATACTACCCATACATCCGGAACTTGGTTCCAGAGAGCGCTACCCCTCATAAAGTTTTTTAAATAAATTGACATACCCTATATTTAGTGCAGCTGCCCTGTCATCACTTGTACACGGGTAGAGCATGTCGGAAATTAACCCAATGAACCCCATTGGAGATGTAACTCCCACAGGCACCTCTCATACCCTAAGTGCCTCTCAATTGCAGGACATCATCCACATGTCCATTCAGGCTGCCCTGGCATCCACCACCCCATCCGCTTGGACTCTACAGTCCACTAACAATCCTTCAGTACCACCCCAACATGATGAACCACCCTCAAAAAAGGGTAAATCCTCACATAAGAGGAAGCACACTCTGGTGGTGCATGACTCCCCGGCAGGGGAAGTAAACAGTTTGCATCAGGTAGCCCCCACCACGGTCTACCAACCCCAGCATCAGTCCGAGACTTCTCGACCCCTGGACCCCAGGGAGACTCAAAAGGGGTATAGAGCCACTAGAAGGGCTAAGCCGGACTCATACATTGATTCCTCGGAGGAAGATTCGGCTGACCCCTCTGAGGGATCGGACGTCTCAGACTCCGAATCATATATTGAGGATGCTGGGGCCACGGCGCTTGACACAGCCGCCAATCCTGCCACGCAGGACCAAGTCCTTCTGGACGCCCTTGGGGAACCCTTTTTCCACCTGGACGCAATCACCCATCCGCGTTCGGGGGAATGGACTCCCCTGCCACATGTGGCAGAATACGTAGAATTGTGGGCCAGGAAGTCCTTAGATAGGACTGCCCGCAACAAATTGAGGGCTGAATGTCCTAGACCCTCCATACCCAAGAAGGTGGTTGTTCTGACTCCGATTGTTGTGATAGCGATATATCCCTTGCTGAGACCTCTATGCCTGGCCTGTATAAGCAGATATACTCACTGCGGACAATCCTTGTCAGACAGCTGAACTCGTCAATACCGATTCATTCAAAAGAGGTGTTTATTCTTTAAACTTCAGGGGTTACAGCAGATAACAGGAACAGCAGATGAATGGTGATAGTATTGTGCGGTCAAAAGTTGATGCCTTTCCTACGTACTGAGCAGAGTACATGAGTGTCCTTCTACATGTGGCTTGCTGGCTGAAGAGATGACACAGGAAGTACTCCACACAGGAAGCAGGGAGGGGCATACATACAGTGAAAATATGTGGTAACTCAAAGAATCACATAAAAACATGTGCATTGCAACAAAGGCCACTAGATGGCAGCATAGGATAACACATAGATTTAGCTATGAGAAAATAGTAGGCAAACCACACTATATAAACTCTAATCTATATAACAATGCTAATATTCACTGAGGCTATGCATCTCATATTCTATGCCCCTATTGGGGCAGCACACTCCCCGTCTGGCATGATAATGCCACTATTTACATAATACAACGGTAGTTATGCAAATAAACAACAGCGCAATTTGCTTGATGTCTTTGAAAACCTGAAAGACATAATGGAGAACATGCATATAATGCAACAACATCTACAATATAAGGCTTCAAGTTGTGACAACTAAAGTTCCAGATACTTCCTTCTCGAAGTTGCAGGTAGGATCCAACAGCATACCCAAGTAAGTTCAGCCTCCAAACGGCAAGAGCAAAATGAGTTCCGTGATAGGTCTGATGAAAGTCTTTACAGTCCCTTGTCTTGAAACTTTCACCTCCACCTTACGTACCTTACTGTCATCACTAGGAACGCTCTTTACAATAAGACCCATAGGCCACTCGACTCTTTCAGCTTGCTGATCCTTAAGCAGAACGAGATCTCCAACTTGGATGTTAAGGTTCGGGCGCTGCCATTTCCTGCGTCCTTGCAGAGTAGAAAGATACTCCATCTTCCAACGATTCCAGAAGCAGTTGGCAAGGTGTTGTACTCGCTTCCACTGATTTCCTGATTTAAAGTCTCCAGGTGGCACGGGAACAGTCCCAAGCTTCTGGGTAAGAAGAGTGGCTGGAGTAAGGATAGTTGGGGTCTCTGGATCTGTAGACACTGGAACAAGTGGTCTTGAATTGATTATGGCAGATGCTTCTGCCAGGAAGGTGGTTAGAATCTTGTGGGTAAGTCTTGTGGAATTCAAGTCCATGAGCATTGAGTCCAGTATTTTTCGCGTGATTCCTATCATTCTCTCCCATGAACCACCCATGTGAGACAAATGAGGAGGATTGAAAATCCATGTGCAGCCTCTTTCAGCTAAAAGGTCTTGTATTGGCCTAGAGTTGAGCTGTAACTCTCGACAAGCTCCAACGAAATTAGTTCCACAGTCGGATCTTAGTGTCTTGACTGGTCCTCTGATGGCAAGGAACCGTCTTAGAGCATTGATGAAACTTGAGGCATCCATAGATTCTATTACTTCAATGTGTACTGCACGTACACTCATGCAGGTCAACAGCACTGCCCATCGCTTACTATTGGCTTGGCCACCTCGTGTTCTGCGGGCTGTTACCATCCATGGTCCGAAGACATCCAGACCAACGTGAGTAAAGGGTGGGTCAGTACTTAACCTGTCAGCTGGCAAATCTGACATTTGCTGTTGCTGATGTTTCCCTCTTAGTTTGCGGCACTGAACACAGCTGTGCAGTGTAGCTGTAATCTGTCTTTTTGCTCCTATAATCCAAAGGCCTGCAACTCTTATGGCTCCCTCTGTGAAGTGTCTACCTTGGTGTTTCACCCTTTCATGGTAGTGCCGTATGAGCAAAGTGGTGATGTGATGGCGAGCAGGTATAATGAGAGGATTCTGTTCTTGCTCACAGAACTTAGCCTTGTTTAGGCGTCCACCAACCCTTAACGTGCCATCATTGTCAATGAATGGGTTCAGGTTAGCAATTGGACTGTTTTTTGGAATGTCCCCCTTGTCACGGATACGTCTGATTTCTGAGCCAAAGACATCCTGTTGTACACTGCGTATTACGATCAGTTCAGCTTCAGCAATGTCTTTTGCAGAAAGAAGCTTTTGGCACATGTGCCAACCTTGACAGTGAGCATCTGTGAGCTTCGTGTGAAAGCAGTGTGCAATATGAACTAACCTTGCGGTGGTGCGTACCAGCCTTGTCCACTTGGAGAAACGTTCAAAGCATTGACAGCCCAAGGCACGTCTTTGTTCAGTTCTGGTGACAAGGGTTTTAACTTCAGGACGAACCTCTGGATCCTTGTCAGGTTCTAGAAGACTGAAGACGTCAGCCGTGGTTTCTTCTGGATCAGTCAGCAAGAATTCAGGACCTGTTAACCAAGAAGAATTTACAAAGGCACTCGCAGACACTGGCCTGGTGCCATGATCTGCAGGATTAATTTCAGATGGAACATAATGCCATTGTTCAGGTTTAGATGATTTTCTTATTCTTTCTACACGGTTGCTGACATAGACATAGAAACGTTTAGTCTGGTTGTATATGTAGCCCAGAACAACCTTGCTGTCTGTGTAGAATTTGATGTCATCTATCTGAATGTCTAGCTCACGCAGTATGAAATCTGCAATCTCTACAGCTAGCACAGTCCCACAAAGTTCAAGCCTAGGAATTGTGTGCTCAGGCTTGGGTGCTAACTTAGCTTTCCCAAACAGAAACCCTACATGGGTTAGATTAGCTGAATCCCTTACCTTGAGGTAGGCAACAGCCGCTATAGCCTCAGTAGATGCATCTGAGAAGATGTGCAGCTCTTTCCTCCGACTGGTAGCAAGGGAAGTCAGAGTGTAGCAGCGTGGTATACGGATTCCATCTAAGGCATGTAACGACTGTTTCCAGGACTCCCACCTTGAAAGTTTGTCTATTGGTAGTGGGGCATCCCAATCTTTGATAGTCTCTGAGAGCTGTCTAAGTATGGATTTACCTTGTATGGTGATGGGAGCCACAAATCCCACTGGATCGTATAGGCTGTTCACCACTGACAGAACTCCACGCCTGGTAAATGGTTTGTCTGCAGAGCTGACTTGAAAGCCGAAGCTGTCCTTTAATAAGTCCCACCGTAGGCCCAGACTTCTCTGCACAGGTGGCATGTCCATCCCCAGATTTAAGTCTTTAAACCCTGTGGCATGATCGCCAGGTTGAAAGGCTTTCATAACAGCAACACTGTTTGAGGCAATCTTGTGTAGTCTGAGGTTAGCCTCAGAAAGCATAACTTGTGTCCTTTGGAGCAGGTCTATGGCTTCTTCCGCTGTAGGTAAAGATTTAAGTCCATCGTCCACATAGAAATCTCTCTCGACGAAATGTCGAGCATCTGCACCATACTCCTGTTCTCCGTCAAGAGCAGTCCTTCGTAAACCGTATGTTGCGACGGCAGGTGAGGGGCTATTTCCGAAAACATGAACCTTCATGCGGTATTCAATCATCTCATTGTTCATGTTGTTGTCACGGTGCCACAGAAACCTTAGGAAGTTCCTATGGTCTTCTCGTACAATAAAGCAATGAAACATTTGTTCAATGTCCGCAGTTATGGCAACTGGCTCTCTTCTGAACCTCATGAGTACACCTACAAAGTTGTTGGTAAGGTTAGGACCAGTGAGAAGAATATCGTTCAGGGATACGCCCTGATGCTTGGCACTGGAGTCGAACACTACCCTAATTTGTTTTGGCTTACGTGGATGGTACACTCCGAAGAAGGGTAGGTACCAGCACTCATCGTGTATTTGAAGAGGTGGAGCTGGCTCAGCATGCTCATTGTCAAAGATCCTCTTCATAAAGGTAATGAAATGGTCCTTCATTTCAGGCCTGTTCTTTAATGTTCGTTGAAGTGAGTTGAATCTGGATAAAGCCTGTTCCCGATTGTTTGGCAGTTTGACCTTTGCAGCACGAAGAGGCAATGGTGCAACCCAGCTGTTAGACTCATCCTTGAAGAATTCTTTGTCCATTATTTTGATGAACTCTCTGTCTTCAACTGACAAGGTTATTTTGTTGTCGTCACTTGTGGTACAAAACACTGTGGTACCTAGGTTGTCATCACAAAGGATAGGAGTGACATCAGGTACTTGGATGATGTCAAGAGGCTTCTCCTTTATTTCATAATGGTGAGGGCACTCTTTGAAGTGGGATGCGCGTCCATTTCCTAACATGTAAGTTTTGAAGGAGTGGATCTCGGATGATGTACACATTCTATCCAAGCATACATCGCACACTATTACCCAGCCTAGATCAAGTCTTTGTGCATAAGGGGCATCCTCAGGTCCATCACACTGCTCACGTACCTTATGTACTCTAAGAATGTCTCTTCCTAGCAAGACTAAGATTTCAGCATTCATGTCCTTTGCGGGAATCTCATCAGCAAGGTGCCTTAAGTGAGGATGGTGATATGCAGCCTCTGGAGTAGGAATCTCTTCTCTTTCGTCTGGTATCTGGTCACACTCCACTAATGTTGGTAGGAGTATGCCCTCTTTCCCTTCGATATGAGACACCATGAACCCATCGACCCTTCTGCCGAAAGTCTCTACACGACCAGAACAGGTTCTGAGAGTATACGGTGTGGCATGACCCTCAATGCCAAAGATCTCAAAGAATTTAGGCTTGACCAGGGATCTGTTGCTCTGTTCATCTATTATGGCATACATCCTGGCAGCTTTTTCAGGTTGACCCTCTGGGTATACCTTAACAAGGCATATCTTGGCACAGCACTTGTGATCTAAACCTTCTACACAGACTTCTGTGCATGAAGAAGAAACATTCTCCTGGGCTAGAGCGTGGCTTCGTTGCTCCCCGCCATGATTTGAGAGAGGGGTGGAGGTAGGTAGCTGCTGTGGGCTGTCTGTAAGTGGAGTAGGATGCATAGCTGTCACATGTCTTTCGCTGCTGCATTCTGTGCACTTGATGACAACTTTACAGTCCTTGGCAAAATGACTATAAGAAGCACAGCACCTGTAGCATACTCCAAGTTTCTGGAGAATCTCCCTGCGCTCTTGTAAAGTCTTTGCTCTCAGCTCTCGGCATTTCTTAAGAGGGTGAGGCTTCTTGTGAATAGGGCACTGACGATTAGGATCTTTATCACCCGAATCACTCTGGTATGCATGAGAGGATACGGGTGGTGAGATGTCTGTCCTTTTAACAGATATTGCTCTATGAAAGTCTCTGTGTTTAGCTGCTGTGTTGTCATACCTTGGAGATGGTGATGAAGCAGGCAAGTTGGGTTCACTGAAGCTAAAGCTGGGATCATTTCTCATCCAGGCTTGTTCACTGATGAACCTGCAAAAATATGAGAATGGAGGAAAGGATACGTTATAGTCTCTTTTGTACCTTGAGCCCTGCTGCGCCCATCTCTCCTGCAGGCCGTATGGCAGTTTAGACACCACTGGATTGACACCATGAGCAGTGTCCAGGAAGCTTAGACCAGGTAGACGTGGGTCTGTCTTTGCCAACTCTAACTCCATGAGGAGGTCACTTAGATCTTGGAGCTTGCGATAGTCTTTGTTCCCTATTTTTGGGAAGTTTTGCAGTCTCTTGAATAGAGCGCTTTCTATGGCTTCTGAGCTACCATAGGCTTGCTCAAGTCTTGCCCATGTGGCAACAAGACCTGCATCTGGGTGGTCAACATGTACTGTCCTCAGTCTTTTAACACGATTTGCAGATTCTGGCCCCAGCCACCTTATGAGCAAATCAAGTTCGTCCTTGCTAGTAAGGTTGAAATTAGCAATAGCAGCCTTGAAGGTTGATCTCCAGGCCCTGTAGCTCTCTGGACAGTCATCAAACCTTGAGAGGCTGGTGATAATGAGCTCACGGCGCGCCATATAGCTGGCTAAGTCATTCAAGTCTGATCTCTCACTCTTTGGTGCCAAAGTAATCTGTGGAACCCCTTGGGTGTGAAAGTTCTCTGGTGAAGAAGGGTGAGGTTTACCAGGATGAAATGATGTTGCATGAGCGCTTAACCTTGCTGTAGTCTTTAAGGCTTCTGCTGGCTGTGGCTGGAGCTGCGGCTTGTCGCTGGAAGTCACCTTGTTGATGGCAGGAGTTGATGTGGTTTGCTGCGTAGATGCTCTTGCGTTGTGGACTTGAGGAGACTCAGGCATTTGGAGCTGGGAGGTCCCTGAGTTGAGAGTCAGAACAGTGTTGTTAGTAGGAGGTACAGGAGATGACTCTGTATCTTTGTAAACATTATGCTTTAGCACATAATCACTGGTGCGATCAATTGGATCTTCCAGTTCTGCTGGGATAAGACAGTCTGAATTAGTACTTTGACCCATTGCTTTTTCAAGGACTTTCAGCCTTGCTAGTGCACCTGCTTCCTCTTTCTCTATTTGCAGAATCTTTATTTGGGCTTCCATCTCTGCTTGGCGAGTTTTGCTCTGGGCTTCCATCTCTGCTTGGCGAGTTTTGCTTTGGGCCTTCATCTCTGCTTCTTTCTTAGCAAGGGAGCTTTGCGCTTTTTTGGATTCAGCATCAGCGCGGGCCTCTATTAGCTTGTCGCTTAATGTTGAACTTCTGGAGCGAGAGGATCTAGAAGAACGTGCAGTGTGCTTGGTTGATGTTGATCTGTGAGATCTGGTCTCTTGCAGTTGAGCAATGCGGAGTTCTGCCTTACACTGAGCATTTTGCACTAAGAGATCCCTTTGTTGGTTCAATGCATCAGTCTTGGTCAGTTCTGCTGAAGAGTCCTCTATATTACAGTCTTGCAAGAAAGCAGTGTATTTTGCAGACAGCGGTTGGTAGTGTTCATACGCAGCAGATAGGTAAACTATAGAATCTCCTAATTCAGCTGGTCGATCATTAAAGTGTGGCAAAACTGACATGCAGTGTGCAGTTCTGTCCCAGAAGTCCGATAGCTTGCTGGAGAACTTATCTCTAGTGTATTCATAGTTTTCTCTGAGTTTCTGTATTGGTTTTATTGTACGCTTGGGTCTTACACTCTGTTCAGCAATATCTGCAGAGTCTGCTCCCTGTACGTCTGCGGGTTCAGAGGCATGATGAATCTGCGTTGGTTCAGCCGTAAAAGAGTGTTCAGAGCCTTGTCTAGACATTTCTCACGGTTTTGTAAAAAATGGTACTGTCTCTTTAAGAAGACGAACAGCAGCTTAGACAGGTGGGGTAACACAGTTCAATTAGAGAAACAGCTTTCAACATTCGCATGAAGCGCAGTAAGCTTGTGCGACCATGTGCTTACACAAGATGGCGGCTGGCACTGAGCTTGATTGCAGATTAGGCACACACATATGCCCAGCAGGCTGTAAGAATTCTATGCATCTTTTGACTGTTCTGACTCCGATTGTTGTGATAGCGATATATCCCTTGCTGAGACCTCTATGCCTGGCCTGTATAAGCAGATATACTCACTGCGGACAATCCTTGTCAGACAGCTGAACTCGTCAATACCGATTTATTCAAAAAAGGTGTTTATTCTTTAAACTTCAGGGGTTACAGCAGATAACAGGAACAGCAGATGAATGGTGATAGTATTGTGCGGTCAAAAGATGATGCCTTTCCTACGTACTGAGCAGTATACATGAGTGTCCTTCTACATGTGGCTTGCTGGCTGAAGAGATGACACAGGAAGTACTCCACACAGGAAGCAGGGAGGGGCATACATACAGTGAAAATATGTGGTAACTCAAAGAATCACATAAAAACATGTGCATTGCAACAAAGGCCACTAGATGGCAGCATAGGATAACACATAGATTTAGCTATGAGAAAATAGTAGGCAAACCACACTATATAAACTCTAATCTGGCTCCTTGCTAAGAGTAGATCTGTGGAATTTCTGATCAGAAGTTGGATTTTTGAATACAAGTGGATTAGTTAAAAACCAGGATTTGCTGTTAGCTGCTTTTAACTGTTTGTGCTTGAAAGTGTTGAAATGTTTGTCTCATTTCTCTGACACTTTTTAAACAGCTTTCTTTTTTTCTTTCTGCTAATTAAGGGGAGTGTTTAATTGGTAACAGGTGAGTATATAAGTGTCTGTAAAAACTCCATAAGAGCTGGCTCCTTGCTAAGAGTAGATCTGTGGAATTTCTGATCAGAAGTGGGATTTTTGAATACAAGTGGATGAGTTAAAAACCAGGATTTGCTGTTAGCTGCTTTTAACTGTTTGTGCTTGAAAGTGTTGAATTGTTTGTCTCATTTCTCTGACACTTTTTAAACAGCTTTCTTTTTTTCTTTCTGCTAATTAAGGGGAGTGTTTAATTGGTAACAGGTGAGTATATAAGTGTCTGTAAAAACTCCATAAGAGCTGGCTCCTTGCTAAGAGTAGATCTGTGGAATTTCTGATCAGAAGTGGGATTTTTGAATACAAGTGGATGAGTTAAAAACCAGGATTTGCTGTTAGCTGCTTTTAACTGTTTGTGCTTGAAAGTGTTGAATTGTTTGTCTCATTTCTCTGACACTTTTTAAACAGCTTTCTTTTTTTCTTTCTGCTAATTAAGGGGAGTGTTTAATTGGTAACAGGTGAGTATATAAGTGTCTGTAAAAACTCCATAAGAGCTGGCTCCTTGCTAAGAGTAGATCTGTGGAATTTCTGATCAGAAGTGGGATTTTTGAATACAAGTGGATGAGTTAAAAACCAGGAGTTTAAAACAAGAGTTAAGACAGGAGTCTTCTAAAACTGTAAGTAACTTCTTAAACTTCCTACAAGTAATTGTATTGTAACTGGGAAATGAGTGCTAGCAGGGTTGAAGGGTTTGCTCAGTGCACAGTGTGTCACATGTATGCAAAATTGGTGCAACAGCTCCAAGATGGATACAATGTGACAGATGTGAGCAGGTTGCCCTTCTGGAAGCTCGTATTAGAGATCTGGAGGAGCAAGTTGCAACACTGGGTAGAAATGACAACCTTGAAAGGGGTCCTCTGCTCGCTGAGCAGGTGGTCAGTAAGGTTGATGTGGAGGGTGGAGGGGCAAGTCAGGATTATCAGATAGGGAGATGGGTTAATGTAGTTAGAGGGAGTGGAAGGGGCGTGCAGAAAGGGAAGGCCAGTCCTGTATTTGTGCATCAAAACCAATTTGCCAATTTGGGTGATGATGTGGAGGTGGCAAACACAGAGGTGGCAGCCCTAGATGTTACTGCTACCCCTAACAGCTGGGAGAGCAACCCATCTAGTAGAGGTGGGGAGGGGAGTGCAGGTAGGCCTAGACAGTTGGTGGTAATAGGGGATTCTATAATCAGGACTGATAGAATAATTTGTCGCCAGGATCGCTTCAACCGAATGGTTTGCTGTCTCCCTGGTGCCAGGGTTCGGCATGTGGTGGACCGGGTGGATAAATTACTGGGAGGGGCTGGGCATGACCCAGCTGTCTTGGTCCACGTTGGAACCAATGACAGTATACATGGAAGGTGGAGGCTCCTTAAGAATCAATTTAAAGAACTAGGCTGCAAGATGAAGGGAAGGACCTCCAAGGTGATATTCTCTGAAATATTGCCTGTGCCATGCGCAACACAGGAAAGGCAGGGGGAGATTAGAGAGCTGAATGCATGGCTAAAGACCTGGTGTAGGAAGGAGGAATTTGGGTTTCTAGAGCACTGGGATGACTTTTCATTGGGGTGCAACCTATATGCTAAGGACGGTTTGCACTTGAATGGAAGGGGGTCTGCTGTGCTGGGGGAGAGGTTTATGGGAATGCTGGAGGAGTATTTAAACTAGGATTGAGGGGGGAGGGTGAACTAGAATTACATCGGGTACACAGGTCAGCTAGGGGTCAGACATTAATGGAGAGTGGAATGGGGATAGATGGGGGGAGGGTTATGGCAGGTGACAAGAAAGTTCCCATGTTGCAAACAGCCATTGGAAATAATAGTGCCATTTGTACTACTATAAATTATATGAAAAACACTAGAGAAAAATGTAACAATACATTTAAGTGTTTGTTCACCAATGCCAGAAGTCTGCCAAGCAAAACAGGTGAGTTGGAAGCTCTGGTGCATGAGGAGAGCTATGATGTAATCGGTATTGCTGAAACTTGGCTTCAATCCTCACATGACTGGGCTATTAATATTCCTGGCTATGCTCTCTTTCGGAAAGACAGGGTAAAAAGGAAAGGTGGAGGGGTCTGTCTCTATGTGAGAAGTGACCTCAAAGCAAGCGTGAAAGAGAACCTTGTTGATGGAGAGTGTGATGAGGCTGAAGCATTATGGGTGGAACTGCATACAGATGTGCGTAGTTCAAAATTAATCATTGGAGTTTGTTATAAACCACCCAATGTTAATGAGGAGGTGGAGACTCAGCTCCTTGCACAGATGGAAAGGGCTGCAAGGGCTGGGACGGTGATAATAATGGGGGATTTTAACTACCCAGAAATTGACTGGATTAATGGCACTTCTGGGACAGTTAAAGGACAACAATTTAAAAACCTATTGCAGGACAATTTTATGGTGCAGTTTATTGAGGCCCCAACCAGGAATGATGCTCTGTTGGACCTGATAATCTCAAACCATGCAGAGCTTATTACTAATGTTCAGATAAAGGAACACCTGGGTAGCAGTGATCATAACATGATTTCATTTAATGTTAACTATAAGCAAGAAATACATACAGGAAATATTAAAACACTAAATTTTAAGAGAGCCAATTTTCCAAGGATGAGGGCCGCTCTCCAGGACTTGGACTGGGAGGGACTATTGACACAGATGAACACAGAACAGAAATGGGAATTTTTCAAAAAGACTGTGTGGAACCTCACTGCAAAGTATGTTCCCATGGGCAATAAGTTTAAAAGGCTAAAAATAAAACCTATGTGGCTCACGGGCAAAGTTAAAAAAGCTATAAACAATAAGAAAGTAGCTTTTAAAAAATATAAAAATGAAGGAACACTAGTGTTGTTTAAATGTTACAAAGAATATAACAGGATATGTAAAAAGGAAATCAAGGATGCAAAAATTCAAAATGAACGACAGATTGCAAAAGATAGTAGGACAAACCCCAAAAAATTCTTTAAATATATTAATAGTAAAAAGGTGAAGTCTGAGCATGTAGGCCCCTTACAAAATAATCTAGAGTGGGTGACTGGGGACAAAGAGAAGGCAAATTTATTAAATGCTTTCTTCAGCTCTGTGTATACAATGGAGCATGGGGGAGCTCATGTCCATAATGGGGGTGGGAGTGACACAGCCCCAAATCCACAATGGCTCAAAAGTGATATGGTCCAGAAATATTTAGACAGAATAAAGGTGGATAAAGCACCTGGACCTGATGGCATCCACCCACGGATCCTAGGTGAGTTGAGCTCTGTCATTTCAAAGCCACTGTATCTAATATTTAGGGACTCATTAATGACAGGAATAGTACCACTGGATTGGCGTAGAGCCAATGTGGTGCCTATATTTAAAAAGGGAACAAAGTCTTTACCAAGTAACTATAGACCTGTTAGTCTAACTTCTATAGTTGGGAAGATACTGGAACGTTTAATAAAAGACCATATGGATGAGTTCTTGCAGGAAAAAAACTATTTAAGCAGCAGACAACATGGATTCATGAAAGACAGAAGTTGTCAGACAAACCTGATTTCCTTTTATGAAGAGGTAAGTAAAACCGTGGACAGAGGAGTGGCTGTGGACGTGATATATTTGGATTTTGCAAAAGCGTTCGATACAGTTCCGCACACACGGCTCATGTGTAAGGTAAGGTCTACAGGATTGGATATATCAGTTTGTAAATGGATAGAAAATTGGCTGAAAGACAGAATTCAGAGAGTCGTGGTTAATGATTCTTACTCTGAATGGTCCAAGGTTATCAGTGGTGTACCCCAAGGTTCAGTGCTGGGACCCTTACTTTTCAATATATTTATAAATGATATTGGGTCTGGGATCAAAAGTAACATTTCTGTCTTTGCAGATGACACCAAGCTATGCAGTGGAATAACGTCCTTGCAGGATGTCGCCAATTTACAAGCCAACCTCAATGCTCTGTCTAATTGGGCGACTGAGTGGCAGATGAGGTTTAATGTTGATAAATGTAAAGTTATGCACTTGGGGGCTAAGAATATGCATGCATAATACATACTAGGGGGAGTACAACTGGGGGGATCTGTAGTGGAGAAGGATCTGGGGGTTTTAGTTGATCATAAGCTCAATAATGGCATGCAATGCCAAGCTGCGGTTTCCAAAGCGAGCAAAGTCCTTTCTTGTATTAAGAGAGGTATGGACTCCAGAGACAGAGATATAATTTTGCCCCTGTACAAATCATTAGTAAGACCTCATCTGGAATATGCAGTTCAGTTTTGGGCACCAGTTCTCAAAAAGGATATCGGAGAACTGGAGAAAGTGCAGAGAAGAGCAACCAAACTGATAAGAGGCATGGAGGAGCTCAGCTATGAGGAAAGATTAGAAGAACTAAATCTATTCACTCTTGAGAAGAGGAGAATTAGGGGGGATATGATCAACATGTACAAATATATAAGAGGTCCATACAGTGTACTTGGTGTTGAGTTATTCACTTTACGGTCAACACTGAGGACAAGGGGGCACTCTTTACGTCTAGAGGAAAAGAGATTTCACCTCCAAATACGGAAAGGTTTTTTCACAGTAAGAGCTGTAAAAATGTGGAACAGACTCCCTCCAGAGGTGGTTCTGGCCAGCTCAGTAGATTGCTTTAAGAAAGGCCTGGATTCTTTCCTAAATGTACATAAAATAACTGAGTACTAAGATTTGTAGGTAAAGTTGATCCAGGGTAAATCCGATTGCCTCTTGGGGGATCAGGAGGGAATTTTTTCCCCTGCTGTAGCAAATTGGATCATGCTCTGCTGGGGTTTTTTGCCTTCCTCTGGATCAACTGTGGGTATAGAGTTGGGTGTATGGGATTGTATTGTGTTTTTTATTTTGTTTGTTTATTTTTTTTGTGGTTGAACTGGATGGACTTGTGTCTTTTTTCAACCTGACTAACTATGTAACTATGTAATCTATATAACAATGCTAATATTCACTGAGGCTATGCATCTCATATTCTATGCCCCTATTGGGGCAGCACAGTGGTAGCCACCCCGGAGGTGGATCCGGTCTTAACCAAATACCTCCTAAAGACGGGGAAATTTCAAAAGAAGGGTATTGAACGATCCTTTCGCTCAATACAGGACCATGTTCTGGACCTCATGGGTCCACTTACAAAAATACTCAACTTGTCCGAGCAGGCTGCAGCTTCTGGACAACCAGTTGACCTCCCACAACTGAGGGGTTGGGCACAAAGAGCCCTATGCCTAGCCGGCACTGCCAACACGGCATGCTCTGTGGAGCGGCGCAGATCCATCCTCATGCGCCTAGATCCCCAGCTTTCACATCTGGCGGAATCCGAACCCGGCCCATCGGCTGAGGGCATGCTCTTTGGTGACATGGTCATTAAAGACATTAATAAATTCGTAGGTTTATTCACCAGCCTAGACAAGGCACAGAACTCCTTAAGGAGGACAGGAACCAATAAGGTTTTCAACAGGGCCGGCAGAAGTAGAGGCCGTTCTGCCGGCCGGGCCACCTACTATAGGCCACAGGGTAGAACACCTGCTCAGTATCACTACCAGGCTCCATCCTACACCGCCCCGGTGGCTCAACCGGCGCCCTTTTTTCCTCCCAGAGGCAGACCCTGGCGCGGACGTGGGGGACGCGGTTACCCTCGATCCCGACCTCCTACTGGTGAGTATACCTTACACCACACTCGATCACATTCCTGTGGGGGGCCGTCTGAGATTTTTTACCCACGCCTGGTCTGCGATTACGGCAGACGCGTGGATTCTAAACTCAGTAGGGGGGTTCGTGATAGACATACTTGTCCCACCGCCTCTCAACATCATCCCCCCCCCATTCGGTTTGCAAAACGAAACAGCCTTCTCATAGACAAGGAGATACTAGACCTGATTTCCAAACAGGCTATTATAGAAGTGCACCCTTCTTCCCCAGGTTTCATGAGCAACCTTTTCCTAGTACACAAAAAAGGTGGAGGCTATCGCCCAGTAATCAACCTCAGGGGCCTAAACCAATACATCCAGTACCGACACTTCAAGATGGAGGGAATTCACTTCCTTCGGGACCTTCTCCACCCTGGAGACTGGCTCGTGAAAATAGATCTAAAGGACGCATACCTTACGGTTCCCATTCACCCAGAATCCCAATACCTGCTTCGCTTCCCATGGAAGGGCAAGATATGGCAATTTACTTGCCTCCCGTTCGGACTGTCGTCCGCCCCATGGTGTTTCACCAAAATCATGAAACCAGTGGTGGCAGCTCTGAGGAGCAGGGGAGTACGTCTAATCATCTATCTCGACGACATCCTCATCATGGCCTATTCCAAGAACCAAGCCCTTCTCCACATGTCCTGGGCAATATCCCTTATACAGAGACTGGGCTTTGTAATCAACCACGACAAATCAGTTTTAGTCCCATCCCAACAGATGGAATTTTTAGGATTTACGGTGGACACGGTCCTATCCACCCTCAGTCTTCCCAAGACCAAACTCGCTCTTATCCGCAAAGAAATTCGATCAGCACTACGCAGAGGATACCTTTCCCTCCGTACGCTAGCACGCCTGGTAGGCCTACTGGCGGCTTCTATCCAAGCCATTTTTCCGGCCCCATTGCACTACAGAGCCCTTCAGAGGCTCAAAATTATGCACCTGAGGCAGGGCCTCAGGTATTCGGACGAAATTCCCCTTTGCCAAGAAACCACCGAGGACTTGCGATGGTGGCTTCACCACGCCGTCGAGTGGAACGGCAGAACCATCTTCAACCCCAGCCCGGACATCGTCATAGAGTTGGACGCCAGTCGCCTGGGCTGGGGCGCCCGGTGCGGCGCAGCTTCCACAGGGGGAACTTGGTCCCCTTCGGAGACTTCTCTCCATATAAATGCACTAGAGCTGTTGGCAGCCCTGTTCGCGGTCAAGAGTTTCATGCCTTATACTCCCACATGCTGTATTCTTTTTCGCATGGACAATGTGGCGGCGGTGCAATATGTCAACCGCCTGGGAGGCACCAAATCCAGAACCTTGGCGTATATTGCAAAGGATTTCTGGCACTTTTGTCTAAACCACGGCATTACTCCTATAGCGGAATACATCCCGGGAATCTACAACTCGGTGGCCGACTGGAACTCCCGATATCTTCGCGATTCCAGCGACTGGAGACTTGATCGGTCGACATTTCTTCTCTTGCAGAAGCTCTGGGGACCGCTATCCTTCGATCTCTTCGCTTCCCGACTCAACCACCAACTGCCTCGCTTCTTCAGCTGGAGGCCGGATCCGGAGGCCTATGCGGTGGACGCTCTCCGCCAACCTTGGCCGGAGGGAACACACTACGCATTCCCTCCCTTCCAACTAATCTCCAGACTTCTCCTACGGATATCCAACCTGGGAGCAAGCGTGGTTCTGATTACGCCATGGTGGCCGACCCAACCTTGGTTCCCACTTTTACTGGAGATGTCCATAGACTTTCCCAGACTGATTCCACAGTTTCCCCACCTTCTCACCGGTCCGAACGGGGAGCCTCACCCCCTAATTCAGGAGGACAACCTTCCACTTCTCGCGTGGTTAGTCTCGGGGTCCCAACATCTCATAGAGTCCTTTCAGACTCAGCTCAGAATCTCCTCGCCCTGGCCTGGACCCCCGGGACTAGATCGGCATATCGATCAGCCTGGAAACGATGGGTCCGTTGGTGTGATCAACGACAGGTTGATCCCGTACAGGCCCCTGTATCATTAGTGGTCAATTACCTGGCGGATTCGTTTGAATCCGGTAGGTCATACAGCTCTATCAACATCTATCGGTCAGCGATTTGGGCCTATCACTGTCCCGTAGATTCCTTGCCTATTGGCAGACATCCACTAGTGTGTCGTTTGATGAGGGGAGCAAAATTTCAACGTCCCCCTAGGCCTAGATACCAAGCGACCTGGGATGTTTCCAAGGTGCTTGATATGTTCGCCAATTGGGGGGACAACACGGATCTCTCACTGAGACTCTTATCCATAAAACTGACGGTCCTTCTTTGTCTGATTTCCGTCAAGAGAGTATCCGATGTTAGGGCTCTAGATATCTCCAGGCGCCAATTTTCGCCGCAAGGGGTTATATTCTCCATCGTACGTAGAACAAAAACCGGCATTACCTCGGTCTTTTACCCCTCATTCCCGGACCACCCACTCCTCTGTGTAGTTCGTTGCCTACGGGCAAATGAATCCCGGACATCTGCTCTACGTCCTGCAGACTCTTCCCAACTTCTTGTGTCCTATGTTAAACCTCACTTCCCGGTCTCGTCTGCCTCTCTGGCACGCTGGGTGAGAACCGTCATGGAGATGGCGGGGATTGACGTTACCCTGTTCGGTGCACACTCCACCAGGGGTGCTATGGCTACCAAAGTTCTCGTCTCAGGAGGCTCGCTCTCCGATCTCTTGAGAGCAGCGGATTGGTCTTCGGAATCCACGTTTCGCCAATTCTATTTCAGACCTCAGGATCATATCTCATTGTCAGTCATCTCTTAAGACTAATATATGCTGTGTATTGTTGTATTTATATACTGGTTACAGATAGCTTTGAACTTGCATAAGATATGAGCCTCCTGTCTGATATATAATTTGAGATTTTCCTAGCTTGTGACGGAAAATATTGATTATATGAAGACAGGAGGCGAGTATCTTCCCTCCCTACCCTCCCTATTACGGTTGTTTTCTTCTTCACAGGCTACTGAACCTCGACGTGCGTCCTTCCGACGGACTCTTCAGTTTGGAGGATGAAGGAATCCCGTCTTCGTGCTGATGCACAGATACTACTTTGAGATCCCCTGTTGGGATCGGTCGTTTCTGGAACCCTGTTGGGTCACGGTCAGTGGTTAGCTTTCCCCAGGAAGCTGTTGGACGTCGACCGGCTGGTCTGGACTCCAAAGTTGCACCTCTGTCCTACGTTTGGTACTGTTCTTCCTCTAGACATCATCGCATCAAGAAAGAGGAGGAACCACCACAGGCAGTCCCCTTTTATGGAGGTCTCCGTAGGGGCGTGGTTAGAGACTTTATGGACTGCTGGGGGTGGTAGTTGTTTTGAAAAGTTTTTACATTGAAGTTTTTTAGAAATACATTCTGCTGTGAGCATTAATAAAGGAAGATTAATGCATAAGATACTCGCCTCCTGTCTTCATATAATCAATATTTTCCGTCACAAGCTAGGAAAATCTCAAATTGTGCTTCCCACAATTAGCCTCAAGCTAATGTTAAAAATTTGTTTTTTGGGTGAACCCCCGCTTTAAGTGGTTAAAAAACTAACTAAAAACAAGCCTTTACAATCACTTTAATTCCATAAAAAACATTTCCACTGCATTTAAGAAAGCGGTTTCAGGGTGCCCAAGAAAGTCCAGCAAGCGTCAGGACCGTCTTCTACAGTTGATTCGGCTGCGGGATCGGGCACCACCAGTGTAGAGCTCGCTCAGGAATGGCAGCAGGCAGGTGTAAGTACATCGGCTCCCACAGCGAGAAGACTTTTGGAGGATGGTCTGGTGTCAAGAAGGGCAGCAAAGAAGCCACTTTTCTCCAGGAAAAACATCAGGGACAGACTGATATTCTGCAAAAGGTACAGAAATTGGACTACTGAGGACCGGGGTAAAGAATTTTTGTCTGATGAATCCCCTTTACGATTGTTTGGGGCATCCGGAAAAAAAAAAACCTTGTAGAAGTAAAGGTGAGCATCACCATTAGTTCTGTGTCATGCCAACAGTAAAGCATCCTAAGCCTATTCATGTGTGGGGTTGCTTCTCCGCCAACGGAGTGAGCTCACTCACAATTCTGCCCAAGAACACAGCCATGAATAAAGAATGTTACAAAAACATCCTACGAGAGCAACTTCTCCCAACCATCCAAGAACAGCTTGATGCCTTTCCCAACATGATGGAGCGCCTTGCCATAAGGCAAAAAGTGATAACTAATTGGCTTGGGGAACAAAACATCAACATTTTGGGTCCATGGTCAGGAAACTTCCCAGATTTTAATCTTATTGAGAACTTGTGGTCAATCCTCAAGAGGCGAGTGAACACCCCCCCCCCCCCCACAAATTATGACAAACTTCAAGCATTGATTATGCAAGAATGGGCTGCCATAAGTCAGGATGTGGCCAAGAAGTTGAATGACAGCATCCCAGGTATAATTGCAGAGGTCTTGAAAAAGAAGGATCAACCCTGCTAATATTGACTCTGTGCATAAACTAAAAGTGGATGTAAACCCACTCTCATCCTTTATAAACTACTGCCATAGTGGTTATCTATAAGGATATATACAGCATGTATCCTTACCTGTCAAATGTCTCCCCTCTCTCTGTTATCAAACCTGAAAAACTGCAGATTCTGGGTGGGTGGGTCTGTTGTCTGGAGCTTGGTGGGTGGAGTCGTTATGTTAGTAGACTCCCCGCCCACCTCTACACTCCCCTTGTTAACATGCATTTTTTCCTGTGTATTCCTTACGCTAAATTCTGCTATGATCACTAACATCCAGTCAAAATCCAGAAAAGTCACCACATGACTTCTCAGGCTTGTGCACCTGTCACTCACAGCAGGGGGGAAGAACAGACAAGGTTTTCTCTGTTTGTCTGTTTTATCTCACTGAAAAAAAGATAAGAGGATTGCTCAGAGCTGGAACTCTTTGTGGCAAGACTGGGCACAGATGATCTGAAATCTTATACTATACACTGTGCCAGCCCAAAAAAATAAATGCTTTTGGGTTTACATCCACTTTAATGTAATTGTGAATAAAAAGGCAAGAATACTCACATAGTGTGATACAGTATTACACGAGTATTTATTAAAAGTAAGGATGTGTACTTACAATTTTGAAGAAATAAAAACAGCATACATAAAAAACAGACCGTACGTATTAAAAAAAGAGCCGGCCAGCATGCGGGCGCCCATCCTCTTGTGATGATGTCAGTGCGTCAACCTCCCGACGTATGTTTTGTCTCACATAGACGTTGTCACTGGTTCCCCAGTGTACTCGTGTAATACTGTATCACACTATGTGAGTATTCTTTCCTTCTTGGTATACGTCTGTTGATTCCCTTGAGTCTTTCAAGTGTATCCAGTCTAATTTTATCCTACCTGGTCGATGGAGTGTGGCTGATACCTGCAATCGTCATCATACAGGCTTGTTTTTAGCCTGCCTCTGGTAAATAGGAATTTTATGTGGTGGTGGATCACGAGTGTCTGCGGTGATTAATTGGGACTCATTTCCTTCTTGTTGGCACCCCCAAGTGTGTGACCCACTTCATCTTCGGACCCCCTATATGGATTGTTTCATCTCCTCTTAGAGACTCTCCTAATATGTGTTTTTAAATTTTCTTCACATTGTTTATGGATCGCGGGACTGCCATCCTCATATATTTTTTCACTAATATATTTTTTCACTAAATTCACTATATTTAGTCACGATCATTGTTAGCGTAGCTTCTCATTATTATTATGGTTGTGTACGTGCTATCTTACATTTAAGCTTCTGTTTGTTCCAATTGATTTTCTAATACTTTATCTGTTAGCCAGTGGCGGCTGGTGATAAAAAAATTTGGGGGGGCGCAAACCCCTCCAGCTCCTTACCTGCTCATCCTCTGCTGTCACAGCTCCCAATACCCGAACACACTATACACAGAGCACACACAATAAATACAGAGCACACAGAACACATAGTGCATACACAGAACATACCGTGCATACACAGAACATACCGTGCATACACAGAACACACCATACAAACACAGAACATACACAGAACACACCGTACACACACAGAACACACCATACATACACAGAACACACACAGAACGCACCATGCATACAATACATACAGAGAACACACAGTACATACAAAGAACGCACTGTACATACACAGAACATACACAGAGCGCACCGTACATACACAGAACACACAGTACATACAAAGAACACACAGTACATACAATACATACACAGAACACACAGTACATACAATACATACACAGAACACACAGTACATACAATACATACAAAGAACACACAATACATACACAGAACACACAGTACATACAAAGAACACACAGTACATACAATACACACACAGAACACACAGTACATACAATACATACACAGAACACACAGTACATACAATACATACAGAGAACACACAGTACATACAATACATACACAGAACACACAGTACATACAGAGAACACAGCACACACAGTACATACAATACATACACAGAACACACAGAACATACAATACATACACAGAACACACAGTACATACAATACATACACAGAACACACAGTACATACAAAGAACACACAGTACGTACAATACATACACAGAACACACAGTACATACAATACATACACAGAACACACAGTACATACAAAGAACACACAGTACATACAAAGAACACACAGTACATACACAGAACACACAGTATATACAAAGAACACACAGTACATACAATACATACACAGAACACACAGTACATACAATACATACACAGAACACACAGTACATACAATACATACACAGAACACACAGTACATACAATACATACACAGAACACACAGTACATACAGAGAACACAGCACACTATATACAGAGGTGGAGGGGATCCAGTAGCACTCACATTAGTTATATTGGAACCTGAGTCAGTGAGGGTGCATTATCCTGTAATCTGACGGAGTTCTCACCTTCCCCCACAGACCATGCTCTCTCTCTCTCCCAAAGCTATAGGCAAAAAAAAAGTTTTGTAACTTCTTCCCTGCCTGAATGCCCGTTTTTGACATATTTTAAAACAAGTAGCTGCCATGCCATGAGTTACAAGAGACACCTGAAGCAGACTGCCTAAAGGGGAGGGGAGGGGGAGCAGTGTGAGATACAGACTTAATACTCTGACTGTCAGATATGCAATCTCCTTACTGGAGATTGTTCCTGTAACTGGGAAATAACGGCAGTGAGGGTATAGTGGAATCCCTGTAAAATTCACTTACCTTTCTGCTTCTATGTCCTCCCTCAATGTCTTCCTTGGTGACGCTTCAGCCAATCAGGTTCCTGATAACCAGAATCCAGGAACCTGATTGGCTGAAACGGCCGTCAGTCTTATCCAAGGGACGTAGCCCCCTTACGTCCCTTAGATAGGCCTTCCGGGAGACTAGGGCTGTATGCTGTACTCAGGAAGCCAATCAGAGCCGCTGGCTCTGATAGGCACTTCCGCTCAGCCAACCAGCTGCCATTATTCAGGTAACCGGCGCCCTATGTCCGGTTATATGAATAGACTTCCGGCAGCTGGCAACCAACAATAACATATATTCGTGCAATACAATGCATGAATGTATGTTATTTGCGAGAGGGGGTGGCGCTGCAGTGCCCTCTATAGACAGCCGCCATCACTGCAGTTAAAATGTAAAAATGGAATTTTAAGCCAAATAAAAATTCTTAAAGGGCCTGTTTTTTTTTACTACAGGGGGGGCGGCGCCCAGACGTCCCTATGGACGGGCCTCCACTGCTGTTAGCGCTGTATCACTTCACATATTCTAATTGTGAATAAATGCTTATAATTATACTTCAGTATACCATAGTAACATCTGACAAAAGAAGATCTAAAAGCACTAAAGCAGCAGACATTGTGAAAATTAATATTTGTGTCATTCTCAAAACTTTTGGCCACAGCTGTATTGCATACAAAATGTGTTAAAAATGAATAATATACTGTAACATCCAGCTGACCAGAGTAATTAAACCTCAGAGGACAGAATATAACATTATTAATATGAAAACTGTCAAACCGTGCACAGCAATGAGAATATTTTATGCATTATTCTTTGGTTAACTGACCTTATTGTAAAAATGTTTTTCAAGAGATAACTTGCATCTGTTTAAAAATAATCTGGAAGAAAGTGTAGTTTGGATTTGGTTGAAAGATCTCCTAATAGTTTTGTTAGTAGACTGAGTAGCATTTTATGTATGGTGCCTTTTAGATGAGCCCAATGCACGGTTACAATTCAGTCTAAATGTCTGTATTACCAAGGGAATTAACAAAGCTCAGCAGGACTAATGATTAGCATTCTTTTAAGTGGAGTAATAAGGTCTGACTTTTAAAATAGGTCTTGGTAGGGAGAACTGTGCCTTCTACATTTGTCTAGAAACTGTTGGAATGTGTGAGGGGAACATTGTGGGGTTGCCAAGACATCTGAGTTTAACAGGATTGTCCCAAATGTGCTGTGCACACAATTTGTCCCTTAGTTAGTTGTTGTGGGCACAAAAATGTTCCATTAAAAAGCCGAATGTAGAAAGTGGAATGGAAAATAAATGAGCTGAGGAAAAAGCAGGTTATCGGTTAGGAAAAAAAACAAAATGCAGCTAAAGGCCCAGGCCAGGTTTTGCGATTCGGCACTGCGTCGCTTTAACAGACAATTGCGCGGTCGTGCGACGTGGCTCCCAAACAAAATTGACGTCCTTTTTTCCCCACAAATAGAGCTTTCTTTTGGTGGTATTTGATCACCCCTGCAGTTTTTATTTTTTGCGCTATAAATAAAAATAGAGCGACAGTTTTGAAAAAAATGCAATATTTTTTACTTTTTTCTATAATAAATATCCCCCAAAAATATATAAACATTTTTTTTTCCTCAGTTTAGGCCGATACGTATTCTTCTACATATTTTTGGTAAAAAAAAAGGCAATAAGCGTTTATCGGTTGGTTTGCGCAAAATTTATAGCGTTTACAAAATAGGGGATAGTTTTATTGCATTTTTATAAAAAAAAAATTTTTACTACTAATGGCGGCGATCAGCGATTTTTTTCATGACTGCGACATTATGGCGGACACTTCGGACAATTTTGACACATTTTTGGGACCATTGTCATTTTCACAGCAAAAAATGCATTTAAACTGCATTGTTTATTGTGAAAATGACAGTTGCAGTTTGGGAGTTAACCACAGGGGGTGCTGAAGGAGTAATGTCTCACCTAGTGTGTGTTTACAACTGTAGGGGGGTGTGGCTGTAGGTCTGACGTTTACAACTGTAGGGGGGTGTGGCTGTAGGTCTGACGTCATCGATTGTGTCTCCCTACAAAAGGGATGACACATTCGATGCAGCCGCCACAGTGAAGCACGGGGAAGCCGTGTTTACATACGGCTCTCCCCGTTCTTCAGCTCCGGGGACCGATCGCGAGGGGGTGGCTAGAAAAGAATAGCCGCCCCCTCATCCCGGATCGCTCCCAGACGATTTCTGATCGGCGCATGTACCGGGGGGGGGTCCCGATCGGACCCCCGACCCACGTCTAGGCAGGGACGTACAGGTATGCCCATCTGCCTGTACGTGCCATTCTGTGGACATATATGTACATGCGGCGGTCGTTAAGTGGTTAAATGCATACTCATGATTTATATATATTTTTTATCACATGTATTTTATTCATTTACAACTCAAAGGGGTTGTAAAGGTAAAAGTTTTTTTTACCTTAAAGCGGTAGTTCCCCCTCCAAAAAATGTTTACCCTTAGATTGATGCTCATTTTGTCTAGGGGAATCGACTAGTTGTTTTAAAATCGACGCTGTACTTACCGTTGTAGAGAGCGATCTTCTCCTCCGCTTCTGGGTATGGGTCTTCGGGACTGGGTGTTCCTTCTTGATTGACAGTCTTCCGACCGGCTTCCGACGGTCGCATCCATCGCGTCACGAGTAGCCGAAAGAAGCCGAACGTCGGAAGCCTGTCGGAAGACTGTCAATCAAGAAGGAACGCCCAGTCCCGAAGACCATACCCGGAAGCGGCGGAGAAGATCGCTCTCTACAACGGTAAGTACAGCGTCGATTTTAAAACAACTAGCCGATTCCCCTAGACAAAATGAGCATCAATCTAAGGGTAAAAATTTTTTGGAGGGGGAACTACCTCTTTAATGCATCCTATGCATTAAGGTAAAAAAACATCTGACAGCACCGCCCCCCCCCCCCCAAAGCCCCCGTTTTACTTGCCTCGCCGTTCGAAAGTCCCGGGCGTGTTTTTGTCATCTTGTTCGGTTCCCAGTCTGGCCGTTGATTGGCTAGGCTGGGTGGATTGATAGCAGCGCAGCCATCGGATGAAGCGGCGTGCCGGGGGGCGGGGCCGAGTGATACAGTCGGCGGCTATGCCCGCCGCTGTATCACGGGAGCGCGATGGCAAAAGCTTTCCACCATGCGAGGGAGCTCGCATGAACATGGAAAGCTTTTGCGAGGAGGAGCCAAGATAGCCACCGAGGGACCCCAGAAGACAGGATTCGGGGCCACTCCGTGCAAAACGAACTGCACAGCGGAGGTAAGTATAACATGTTTGTTATTTAAAAAAAAAAAATTCTGCCTTTAGTGTTCCTTTAAGTAAAATCGGCTCCAATCAGAATTCCCACAAAGCGGAGTATCACTCTATTCTGTGACAACTAATTCCAGCATGAATTGAGAATTTTGTCATAATAATTTTTTTTGAATATTGTGAAAGTTTAAAGGGGTTGTAAAGGTTCGGCTTTTATTTTCTAAATAGGTTACTTTAAGCTAGTGCATTGTTGGTTCACTTACCTTTTCCTTCAATTTCCCTTCTAAATGTCTTTTTTCTTTGTTTGAATTTCTCACTTCCTGTTTCTCCTCAGTAAGCTTTTCACCATCATTCGAGCGGTGGAAAGTCATTTAGAACAGCTTACTGAACACCTTACTGAGGAGGAACAGGAAGTGAGAAATTCAGACAAAGAAAACAAAGAAAAAAACATTTAGAAGGGAAATTGAAGGAAAAGGTAAGTGAACCAACAATGCACTAGCTTAAAGTAACCTATTTAGAAAATAAAAAACAAACCTTTACAACCCCTTTAAGAAAAGAAAGGGAGGGGGGTGGCAGGAAGTATAGATGGAAAAAGTGTAATAGGGCAGCACCAATTAAAGTGACTCTAGCAATTTTTTATGCTTGATGCCGCGTACACACGACCATTTTTATTGGTCTAGAAAAAAACAACGGGGTATATTCAGGTAGCAATTACGCCTGCGTATTCATAGATACGCAGCGTAATTGCTAAGTAGCGCCGGCGTATCGACTTTCTGTATTCAGAAAGCTCGATACGCCGACTGTAGCCTAAGATATGACTGGCATAAGGCTCTTATGCCGTCGTATCTTAGGCTGCATTCTGACGCTGGCCGCTAGGTGGCGTTCCCGGTGTGGTCAGCATAGAGTATGCAAATTGCATACTCACGCCGATTCACAAACGTACGCGCGCCCGGTGTTCAAGTTTTACGTCGTTTGCGTACGGCGCTTCCGTCGTAAGGCTGCTCCTGCTATTAGGAGGCGCAGCCAATGCTAAGTATGGACGTCGTTCCCGCGTCGCCGTTTTTTAAATTTGCGTCGTTTGCGTAAGTGGATCGTGAATGGCGCTGGACGCCATTTACGTTCCCGTCAAAGCAAATTACGTCCTTGCGACGTCATTTACCGCAATGCACATCGGGAAAGTTTCCCGACGGAGCATGCGCACTACGCTCGGTGCGGGAACGCGCCTAATTTAAATGATCCACGCCCCCTACGGGATCATTTAAATTACGCGCACTTACGCCGGCCACTTTTACGCAACGCCCCCGCAAATTACGGAGCAAATGCTTCGTGAATGAAGCGTAGCTCAAGTAATTTACGGAGGCGTAGCGTAAAAACGGTACGCTGCGCCTCCGTAGTAGTGCGTGCCCCTACCTGAATCCACCCCAACGTTTTTTTCAACCCGATTCTTGTCAAGCCTGCCTTGATCGTGAAAAAGAAAATACTCTAGCAAAGCACGATGACGTACAACACGTACGACAGCACTATAAAAGGGAAGTTCCATTCGGATTGCGCCACCCTTTGAGCTGCTTTTGTGTTAGTAAAAGTTTGGTGAGAGACGATTGGTGCTTTTCAGTCTGTTACAGCGTGACGAATGTGCTATCTCCATTACAAACGCTAGTTTTATCAGAGCGAGCGCTCCTGTCTCATAACTTGCTTCTAAGCATGATCCTTTTTCACGACGTGAAAAACGACGCAAAAAAATAGAGCATGTTCTAAACTTTTAATGGCCATTTTTCACGTCATGAAAAACAGTCCTGTGTACGCGCCATTACTGTTGCAAAGTCTTTATTGCAGCTGACAACCAATAGAGAAAAAAGGTATGACAGCAAATTAGAAAATAAAAGATGATGTCATTATAGCCAGGCAGATTTGCTGAAAGCCAGCACACTCACCAGTTCTGCATATGGGACTGCTGTAGGAAGGTGTTTTTTTTTTTTACACTGAGTTTCACAGCTGCTATAAAGGTATTGCTAGAGAATTGTGGCGTGAGAGAGGTTACAGCAAAAAGGTACTATTATGCCGCGTACACACCATCACTTTCTGCGATGAAAAAATGCGACGGTTTATGTGCTTGAAAAAAACGACATTTTTCAAACTTCAATTTGAACAACGACGTAGCATACACACCATCACTTTTTCACAACGCTCTAGCAAAGCGCAGTTCCGTCAATCACGCACGACGTCACTATAAAGGGTCGTTTCCATGCGGAAGACGGCCTCTTTTGCTGATATCGTGTTGCTGCGTGTTAGTAAAAGTTTGGTGAGATACGATTCGTGATTTTCAGTGTTTGTGCTTTAAATTTCGTTTTCTGTCGTACAGTTTGTCTATTTGTCCTCGGATCTGTGATACAGTGCTTGTACTAAGGACGTATTTGTTTTGGCATTACGTTTTGTGTGCACGGTGCTGTTTAGCAGGTCGTTCTTCAGAGGCCATTCTGTACTTCAGGGCGTAATTTTTAGTCTGATCTGATTTGACGACCGTTTTCTAGCCATGTTGCGGGTACGAACTCATCGCCGAGATCGTGCTGTGCTTGTTGTTAGGATGTGTGCTGCATCCCGGCGACGGTCCATGAACAGGGTGAGGAGAAGGTTGTGGACAAAGAACTGGTTGCTATGCAGGGACCAGTTCTCTCATATGCCTCTGCTGCGGGAGATCCGAGAAAATAACCCTGATGATTTCAGGAATTTTCTTAGGATGTCTGACCCCGTATTTCAGCAGCTTTTGGCTTCGGTGTCGCCATATATCACCAGGCAGGACACCGTTATGCGGGAAGCCATCACTGCTGAGCAGAGGCTAGTTGCAACGTTGCGCTACCTTGCAACAGGGAGAAGTCTGCAGGACTTGAAGTTCTCGACGGGCATCTCCCCCCAGGCTCTGGGCCTCATAATCCCGGATACCTGTTCGGCCATCATTCAGGTTCTTCAGGAGGACTATGTTAAGGTAAGTGGTGTTCTTTCAATGGTCAAACTATGGCCCTAAAAAAAATAAATTACCTGTTTCTAATATGCTCAGAATGTTCACTTTGTCTCCATGTATGCTGTTCTACACAATTTGTAAAGCCCTACATGTTTATTGTATTTAGCCAACCTGTCCATCATTCTATGTTGTGGCCAAACCCACCTAGCATAGTCCCTATATCCCCGTTTATTTGTGGCCTCCATTGTAGTGCTGCATTTTGTGTGTCCCTATATCCCCGTTTATTTGTGGCCTCCATTGTAGTGCTGCATTTTGTGTGTCCCTATATCCCCGTTTATTTGTGGCCTCCATTGTAGTGCTGCATTTTGTGTGTCCCTATATCCCCGTTTATTTGTGGCCTCCATTGTAGTGCTGCATTTTGTGTGTCCCTATATCCCCGTTTATTTGTGGCCTCCATTGTCCAAACCCCCCCCCCCCCCCCAAGATTGTTTGACTACATACTAATAATTATTTTTATTATTATTATTTTTTCTTTTTTGTGGGGTGGTTTCTTAGGTGACAAACTCATCTTGGGCCCCCACTCCCCCTAATTATATTTTTGGAACATCAGAGGGGGTGATTAATATGCTTAGTGTTCACATGTTATTTTTTAATCCTAACCTTTTTTGTTTAAGTTTTGGTGGGATCCCTTAAAATTGTAGATATATTCTGTTCACAATGTTTGTTTGAATGGATTTTTTCTTATCTTTCTATCCAGTTCCCCACCACGCCACAGGAATGGCAGACTGTGGCAGCGGACTTCTCCCAGCGTTGGAACTTTCCGAACTGCGGAGGAGCCATTGATGGCAAGCACATCCGCATTGTGCCCCCACCCCATAGTGGATCCCATTTCTACAACTACAAGGGGTTCCAGAGCGTTGTTTTGATGGCGGTGGTCTCTGCCAACTATGAGTTTATGTATGTGGATGTTGGGAAAAATGGCCGGATGTCGGACGGCGGTGTCTTTGCGGAGACGGAGTTCGCCCAAAGGCTTCAGTCGGAGGACCTAGGATTGCCACCTGCGGAGGAGAATGAAGAGGGTCTGCCCTTCGTGTTTGTTGCAGATGAGGCTTTTGCTTTGGGTCCCCACCTCATGAGGCCATTTCCCGTACACACCCTCACCCATGAGAGGAGGGTTTTTAATTATCGGCTGGCCAGAGCAAGACGTGTGGTAGAGAATGCCTTTGGAATCATGGCCAGCCGATTCCGATTGTTTTTAACAGCAATCAACCTTGCGGAATACAAATGGAATCACGTTATTTTATGTTGTTGCATTCTCCGCAATTTTTTAAAAAGACATTCCCAAAATTACCTCACGGTATTGCCTGATGAGGCAGATGTTGTGGCTCCGGAGCCGGGACGTGAGGCTAGCCATAGAGGCTTGGCCCCCCAAACCGCACGTGCAGTGCGTCAATCCTATGTGGACTATTTTATGGGGAGGGGGGCCATTGCAATGCCCGATCTTCATTAACTAATAAAATATTCACAGCATTCGTGAGGGGGCGGAGTAACAACATGGCGCCGTAAGGACTCAGGGCGGCAGCAGCAGCAGCTCCATGCTCCTCTCCTAGTGATGCAAACAGAGGGATTCTGAAGCTAATCCACCCCGACTCATCGCTAAATCCCTATCTACATTGACCCACCTGATGTCCCCGTTGAAGCTGGCGCTTCGGATGTCTGTGTGCCGTGGGTCCGGCTGAGGGGTTTCCCGGGTGTCCTCCGTGCGGAGTAGTGGAGTCTGGGAATCGAATGCCGAGCTGAGGGGGGTGTGTCAGTGCATGTTCCTGTGCTGTCTACTGGGTGTTGTGCGATACATTGGATCTCTGCGGGCCTCCGGTGATTGGCTATCAGGCGAAGCGATACAGGAGGAGGTGGAGGAAGCCGCTGGAAGCTGCTGGGAGATTGCGAGCACTACACGAGGTCTCGCTGGGTGCCGCTCCGGACGCCAATGTTGACACTGACTCCGGCTCTGTAACAGATGAGACGCGGTGGAACCCAGGGACCTGAAAAAAGGCCAGCTGGCCCCTTGTCTCCATAAACAATACGGTCAAAGTCCTCCCCCATAATACCTGCCTGGGACTGTACAGAAACGAGAAGGGAGGTGAGTTAGAGCGGAAATCGTGGAGGGGGTAAGGTGAATGAGACTGTGATATGAACATTGCAATACTGAATTAACATCTTCCGGTGACCTGGGTAAAGGAATAATTGCAGAGAATTCATAGTATTGCATATATAAGAGCTCTTAAGCGCAAATAAATTCCAGAGACTCTGTGGAACTTTGTTGAAAAAAAGGGCTCTAATTGGAAAGAGATAAACAGAGATAAACAGAGATAAATAGCAGCTCCTGAGGAGGTGGATGGATGCAAGAGGAGGATTGCTTATTTAATCTAAATGTTACTATGAGATATTGAACAGAGTTTTTTGAGGTCCCAGCTCTAGTGGACAAAAGAAAGCCTGGTCAAAGAGCTGATACAGGGACGGTAAAACGACTATTGAGCAACATCTATTAAAGGGAAGAGGGAGAAGAAGGGCATTTCTTTTCTTGTTTTTTTTTTTTTTTTCTCCCGATTGCAAGCACGAAAAAAGAAAAAAAAAAATCTGGAGTCAGCAGGGGTATGTGTTTAGGAGAAGGAGGAGGAGCCATACACACGCCGCCAGCTTCTGTCACCCCGGCTCACACACCCCGTTAACCTCTATCAGCCGCTGTCACACTCTCTGTCAGTCTCTACGAGCAGCTGTCACACACTCGATCAGTCTATCGGTCCTGTGAGGGGTAGATAGCCCATCATTATAGTCCCTCTTAAAAAAAAAAAAAATCCCTATATATAGGGGTTGGACAAAGGGGTAAAGATGGTGCGGAAGGCCCCAAAAAACACGCAGGGAGGGGGCTCAGGCCGCAGTACAATGAGGTCATATCTTGTATCAGAAGGACTAGACCGGACACCGGATAGCCCCAAAGGAAATGACGATAACGGTTTATCTGGGACACCTATAAAGTCCAAAGGACAGACGGAGGGGGAGGTCCCAGGGAAAAAGAAGGAGAAAGATAAGGATCACTCTCCAGTAGCAAAAGGCCAGAGTAAAGTCCTTAAGACCCCCGAGAGTCATAAGCAACCCAGTTTGCTTTCTGACACGTCCCCGGAAGATACCCAAGCCCCCCCAACTAAGCAGGATATGATGGACATGACAGAAATGATATTACGCTTAGAAAGAACCATCAAGGGGGAAATGGGAGCGACAAGAAGAGATATACAGAGTGTGTTACATAGAGTGGAGGGGATAGAGGAACAACTGGAGGAACACAAAAATGCTATAAGGGAATTGAGAGATAGAGCTGATATGGACTGGCCAGAAATAAGAAATGCCCGCTATAAATTAGAGGACCAAGAGAACCGCAGTAGAAGAAAAAATTTGCGTATTAGAGGCCTCCCAGAAGAAGTCAAAGACATAGAACTGGGGGAGGTGCTGAGAGGGATATTCAATACAGCCCTAAAAAGGGAGATGACAGCCCCTATGCACTTCGAACGGGTACACAGAATACAAAAATCATACAATACACACAGGGATCTACCAAGGGACACTATAGTAAGATTTATAGAATACAATCAAAAAGAACTGGTGTCTCAAAGTACAAGGAACTCTGCTACTATGGAATATAAAGGGGTTAAGTTACTCGTGTTTTCGGATCTGTCCCAAGAGACATTAGCACGGAAAAGGGCACTGAAGCCATTAACCAGTCATCTACAGACAAAGGATATCCCGTATAGATGGGGTTTCCCAGCTTGTCTGTCGGTTAAGAGCCAGGGGGTTTCAGCGGTCATCCGCTTCCCGGAAGATGTAAAGGAATTCTGTAATAGGCTGAATATTCAACCTATGCAGATAGATAACTGGGAAAAGAGACCTCCGGCCTGGAGAAGATGGAGGGAACAGGACTGGAATAAGGCATAGATTATTAAGCGTAATTCTGATAAGGGGTGCTCTTTCTGGGGTTCGGGAGTGGGGAGGGGGGGGTGGGAGGATGGAGGACAAGGGTAGCTGGTTTTTAGGCTTCCAGGTATCCGGAAGGACTGTCCCCCGTTTCTTGTTCATCCCCCTTCTCTCTTTTTAGGAAAAGGTTGTTAGTAAGCATAGTCTCTAGAGAGAGAATAAATGGAAATCACTTGGGGAGGGGGAAAGCTTGGAGCTAATATGCCGTCCCTGGACCGGGCGCCGTACCTTTTTTTCTTAGGTGACGGGGCCCGGGAAATGGGGGGTCATAGTAGACATCCCGAGGAAAGGCTCACTTGGCAAGGGCCCAGGATGGGCACTGACCAAGTGAGTTCTAGCATTGAGGTTCAATGCACAGGGGGAGGGAAGGGAGAGGGTGGGGGGTATATGTTGTATATGTGGTCTCAAGGCACTTTGATTAAGATGTTTTGTTTGAATAAATCTGATGACGAGCCAGGAGTTTGCCCTGGCTTCTCTCTATATCAAGGAGGGGTCGGGGGTCTCTCATACCCTGTGGAGGTACGATATGTGCTTTCTTTAAAAAAAAAAAAAAAGAGAATCATAATAAATGGCTGCATTAAAAATCGCTACGTATAACGTGCGAGGGTTAAATAGCCCAAGTAAGCGGTATCAGATACTACAGGAGATGAAGAGACTGGCGGCCAATATAGTGTTTCTGCAAGAAACACACTTAAAGATAACATCAAAAACTAGATTAAATTCAAAGGAATTTCCTACATGGATTCATAGTTACTCTCCTAATAAGAGATCAAAGGGAACTGCAATAGGGTTTAGCAGGGACATACGGTTCTCCCTAGAAGCCACAGAAATAGATCCCGATGGGAGATATCTGTTTGCCAAGGGTACCTTATTGAATATGAAGTACACACTGGTAAATGTGTATTGTCCCAATGTAAGGCCGGCTGTATTTTTGAGAACAATTTTGAATAAACTAGAAGGATTTAGAGAGGGTATGGTGATTCTTGCAGGCGATTTAAACTTTGTATTTGATCCACTATTAGATACTCAGCCCGTCTCACTGAGGTCAGAAGGGAAATATCTCAGAATGATTAAGTATAAATTATATCAGATGCAACTGGTGGAGGTATGGAGAATCTTCCATCCAAAAGATAGGGATTTTACATATTTTTCATCGGTACATGGGTCATATTCAAGAATTGACCATGTCCTGCTAGATCATCGGCTGCTTGAAGGATTGATAGGGATAGAAATAAAATCGATAACGCTGTCCGACCACGCCCCAGTGGTGATGTCCCTGGACTTAGGGGAGATCCCGGCTGGACCGAGAGTGTGGAGATTAGATGAATCCCTTATAAATAATACTGGAACAGCCGATGATCTAGAAAAGGATATGGTCATATTCTTTAAAGAAAATAATATTGAAAATATTGCTCCATCTACATTATGGGAAACGCATAAGGTATTTATAAGAGGGAGGTTGATAGCAGAAAAAGCCAAGAGGAAGAAGATTAGGCAGGCACGAAAACAAATATTACTAGAAGAAATTCAGGCCCTTGAACGGAAACATAAAGAACTACAGGAAGAGCAGGTTCTAAGGGTATTAACTAGAAAGAGAGAAGATCTCCGTGACCTACTGGAACAGGAAACGAAATGGATATTTAATAATATGAACAACAAATTTTATGCCCTGGGGAATAAACCGGGGAGACTGCTAGCAAGGACCATAAAACCGAGAAACGCACAGAACCCTATCCTGAAAATAAAAGACAGAAACGGAGATATGAGACACTCCACCAGGGAGATAAGTAAAATATTCTATGAATATTACCAAACTTTATATAATGTAAACAAAGGGCAAGGGGAGATAGCAGTCCAGAATAAAAGGGAAAAAATTAAACAATATTTAGAAAAGGTCAAGACCCCGGACCTGGCTGAGGAGGTTATAAACAATTTAGAGAAAGAAATAACAAAAGAGGAAATAAGCCAAACGATCAGGAACCTCAAAATGGGAAAGAGCCCTGGCCCTGATGGGTATACGTCACTATATTATAAGAGATTTGGGGAGACACTAGGGCTTTTTTTCCAGAAATATATGAACTCTATAGGGGAGGGTCTGGTAATGCGGAAGGAGGCTCTGAATGCCCACATAACTCTGATAGGGAAGGAGGATAAGGACCCATCCTTATGTGCCAGCTATAGGCCCATATCTTTGATAAATGTGGACATAAAAATCTACTCAAAAATACTTGCAGAGAGAATAAGACCGCTCCTGGCTGGTTTGATAGAAAATGACCAAGCAGGGTTTGTTCCCGGGAGAGAAACGAGAGAAAATATCCTAAGGGTAATATTTTTGATACAGAAAGCTAAAAAGAATAAAGAACCAGTAGTATTCCTGTCCTTAGATGCCGAAAAGGCGTTTGACAGGCTGGACTGGGAATTTATGCTAGCAAATCTGTCCCATATAGGATTTGGCCCGAGTATGCTTAGGTGGATAGGGGCTCTGTACTCAAACCCCACGGCACAGGTGAGGGTGAATGGAACCCTGACGGATAGTTTCCCACTTTTTAATGGGACCCGGCAGGGTTGCCCGCTATCGCCCCTCTTATTCGTTTTATCCTTAGAACCACTACTAGAAACAATACGGATGAACCAGGAAATAGAAGGGATAAAACTAGAGAGAAGGGAGCACAAGATATCTGCATTCGCGGACGACATGATGCTTTATGTACCTAATCCTAGGGTGACTTTACCTAGGATAATGTCAGAATATGAACGATATGGTGAGATTTCGAATCTCAAAATTAACAAAGAAAAAACGGAGATAATGAGCATATCTTTAAGTCCACAAGAGCGCAGGGAACTGGAGGCCCTATATCCATTTAAATGGAAGCAGAGGAGGATGAAATATTTGGGTATTTTCTTATCTAGCACAGAAAGATACCTCTATGAAGACAACTATGTACTAATATTGAACAAAGTAAAATCAGAATTAAAAGGATATAGTACAGATAGAGTATCATGGTGGGGAAGGATTAATACTATAAAGATGATGATTTTGCCCAAAGTTTTATATATTTTCCAAACACTCCCGATAAAAATCCCGGAAATATTTTTTAAAGTCCTGGAAAGGATAATAAGAGGTTTCTTATGGAAGGGGAAAAAGTCTCGTATAGCGGCTGAGACCCTGACTAGATGTAAAGAGGAAGGAGGAATACAGCTGCCGGACTTTAAAAGGTATTATGAGGCGGCCATAGTAAGGAGGATTATAGACTGGGGGCAGGGTGAGGGTGGTTGTAAAAAAAAGTGGGTGGAAGTTGAAGAAAGCTTAAGCAAGAAAGATCTGGGAAATATAATATGGGTACCGAAGCAATATAGAGGTCTGCCCAGTGATACCCCTGTAATAACAAAAGAAACTTTTAGAATATGGGACAAGGTCTGTAGGGTTAAAAAATGGCTTTTTAATAGTCCGCTGCTGCCACTCACGGGTACAGATTTCTTCCCACCTGGTAAGGGAGGAGGGATGTACCTGAGATGGGCGACCTCGGACACTCTGAAATTGAAGGATGTAATAAAGGGTAATGAATTATGTTCGGTGGTAGAACTTCAAGAAAGATATGGACTGTCCCCGGGAGACGGGTGGAGGCACAGACAAGTTCAACACTTTGTGAACACTCTGCCAAAACCCCTAAGAGCTATGAATGAACTAAATCAATGGGAAAAATATATGACCCAAGGAGGAATGGGAAGACAGGGAATATCAAGTGTCTACAAAGTGTTGACAACCAAGAAAGAACTGGGTGGATTGAATATGCTGGAAAGTTGGGAAAGAGAACTGAATCAAACCATATCTAATAAAAAGAAGAGACAGGTTCTCAACTATGTCCATACTACATCGATGGATGCAAAAGTAAAAGAAACCAATTATAAATTACTCACTAAATGGTATTATGTCCCGGTGAAATTACACAGAATGGATAGCGAGGCCTCCCCCCTATGCTGGAGAGAGTGTGGGATGGAGGGAACCCATGCTCACATATGGTGGCAGTGTCCCTCGATACAGGTATACTGGAGGGAGATATTGGTGTTGATTAAAAAAATAAGTGGATATGAGGTAAAATATGATCCCTGGGAATGTCTGTTTCATGCTACGAGCCTATCCAGGAAAAAGTATAGAGGGTCCCTGGTTCCATTCTTATTGAACGGAGCCAAGGCACTAATACCTAGGAATTGGAGGAAAAAAGAAGTGCCCTCGATAGGAGAATGGCTCCAGGAAATCGATAAAATTAGAAAGATGGAGGAACTGTGGTCTTTTCATGTTGAATCCAGGCCGAGATATGAGACGACCTGGAAGGGATGGAGGGAATACAGGGGGTTGGGAGGCGGCGGGGTGGGTGGGGGGGGAGAGGGAGGAGAGGAATAGAGGGGAGGGTGGCCCGGATTTAGGTGCCCTCCCGCCCCCCCCCCCTTTTTTTTTTTTTTTTTTCTTTCTCTTTTTTTTTGGTTTCTTCTGTACTATACACAATAAGGGGAATTAGTCTCCCCATAATAATTTCTTCTTTTTTTTTTCACTCTTTATAATATAGGGGACCATGCTCCCCGTTTTATTCATCTTTTTATTTATAGTTCTTTATTTGTATTTCTTATGTCGGGGAGGTGGGTTTTTGCACGTTAATAATATTAAAATAATAATAATATATGCACAATAGGGGTGTTTTTCCCCCTTATATTAAACTTTTTAGAATTGTTTTTTTTTTTTTTTTTTTTTTTTTTTTTTTTTTTTTTTTCTCCCTTGGATAGGGATATGATAGCACCCTATAACTTTAGTAACAATAATATTATATATAACAGGGGTGGATCTTCACCCTATATTAATTTATTCCAATTTTTTTTTTTTTTTTTTGTTCTTCTTTCACAATGCAGGGAACTTGATTATCCCTCTAGTTTTCACCGTGTAAATACACAATAGGGGGATTTACTCCCCCCGGAATAATCGTTTTAGACTTTTCACCTATCCTTTTGTTTATCATTTATTTTTTTTTAATTTTTTTTTTTTTTTTTTTTTTTTGGGGTGAGGTGGGTTTCTGCACGAGTATAATAGTAAAATAATAATAATATATGCACAATAGGGGTGATTTCCCCCATGTATTAAATTTTTCGATCTTACACTTTTTTTTTTTTTTTTTCTCTCTCTCTTTCACAATGTAGGGAATTTGGCCTTCCCTCTGTTTATACTTTGTAAATACACAATAGGGAGAATTTATTACCCCTGGAATCATTTTTCTTTTTTTTTTTTTTTTCTCTTCTTTCTCTTCCTTCTCTGTTTTTCCTCTCCTCCTCTCTCCTCTCTTCTTGTACCTGCCATCTTTGTCCTACCCCGTCGCCCCCCCCCCCCTCCCCCCCACTGCTAAAAGGGAAAGCTAGACATGGGGCAAGTGGGAAGGGAGTAATCCTGTAGCACTAGTGACAGATGAATGAAGTTTTCTCCTCTTAGATTCTTTCTTTTCTTTATGGTATAAGAGGTACCTATTGAGACCAATATGTTGTAAGTCTGTATGTTGATTTTATGTGTATTTATTGTTCTGTTTGGAAAAAAATTTATAAAAAAGAATAAAAAAAAAAAAAACTAATAAAATATTATTTTTTCTTGATTAAACAGTGTAAATTTATTTTGTATATTATTATTTTTTTTGGGGTATTGTTTCTTTTTCCTAGGTTCTCATCCAGCCATGTGTTTGGGATGTCCTAAATTCCCATGAGTGTTAAATCTTAATAACTCTACAAATATGCCTGAGTAATTTAATGAGTCAGCATTGATACCAATACACACACATTTTTTGGAGTACAATAATTTTTTTTTTTTTTTAATTAGTACAAAATAGAATAATTTTTTAGTTTTTTTTTCTTTTTTTTAATTAGTACAAAATAGAATCATTTTTTAATTTTTTTCTTTTTTTTAATTAGTACAAAATAGAATCATTTTTTTTGTCTTTTTTTTAATTAGTATAAAATTAAATCATTTTTAAAAAAAAAAATTTTTTTAATTAGTATAAAATTGAATCTTTTTTTTTTTTATTTTTTTTTAATTATTACAAAATAAAAGGAACACAAACAAATAAACCCTCCCCAAAACATTAATAAAATGTTTTAGCTGACGTTCCAGCGTCTTCGCTTTGTGGCAAATTTCCCGGCAGGCCAGACGTATGTCCTCGACTTGGGCCCTGCATGTGAGAACCTCGCCGATGAGGAGCTGGGCACTATACGTGTCCAGTCCCTGACCAGCCCGATTTCCTCCTGAAATGTGGAACCAAAACATGTGTTAAAAGATTGTATGCCTATATCTATATTCCCTGAAAATGTGGTATATGTTACTTTACCGGATGTTGTGGCAGGTTCCCCTTCATCTACATCCCTCGGGGGTGTGGCTTGGTTGGCTTGTGCCTCCTGCCTTGCTGCTTCATTGTGCCCTACGAGATTAAAGAAAGGGAAAACAGGAGGTTAAAACATTAAGAGCGGCCTGAAATGACCCAAAAATATTTGAAAATAAAAAAAAAGAGGGCAATATTGTTGTTTTTAAAAAGCGTTCAAAGAAAATAGACCAGTATTTAATCCATTCACAAAGTAATGTCAAATCTGGTGACAATTGGTTTATTTTTCTATATGTAAGCTAACCAAGTATCCCCTGGATCTGCTCACCCCTGTGTGTGACCCAACATAGGTTTTGATTGTGACAAACAATTGTGCTACTGAGTACACATGTTCAATAAAAAAATGATGAGCAAACGCTCCTTTTTGGGAATCTCAAGGTATTTAAGTTTGTGCAAAAATAAGCTGAACCACATTGACATCAATACCAGAATTGAAGACACCTTTTAAGCCCCAAAAATGTCACAACTTTCATATTTGTGTCGAATAATTGGTCCTAGGAGTCGTCGTTCATTCGCCCACAATTCCTACATTTACGTTTTTATTTATGATACAGTGCTTCAACTCCCCTTTGCACATGCAAACTAGGCATGATGCCATTTCTCAGTAATATGGTATTGGATTATTGAAAGTCAGCGAATGAACGACGACTACGACGACTGAATCATGCGTCCACATTCATAATATTAATTATGGTCAACCTGCAAAAAAAAAAAACATGGCACAAAGAACACACCAAAATAATTAATACACATGGAAAAAACTTACTTCTTCTTCGAATCACCCTATTTATTTTGGCAAGTTGGTGGGGTTCCCTCTTCTTTAAATCGGACCACCTTTTGCGCAGGTGCTCTCTGCTCCTGCGTTTTCCAAACTTCCGCTGGAGCCTACGGATGACCTTCTCCATAATTTTGGCTTTTACTATATTTGGATGCATGTAGGGGCCATGCTTGGCATCATAGTCCTCCCTCCTCAATATGGTGACCATCTCCACCATTTCATTAAATGTCATGTTGGAGGCTCTGCATCGGAATCTGCGGAATGGTTGGGCCTGGCCTGCCTCCTGGCTTGAGCTGGAATTGTCATCCATGTTCTCCATCATTTCTCCCTCACCAAACGACAGAGAAGGGGCGTGGAAAGGACGATACCGAACGTCAGGGGCGGGGTGTCGTGCGGAGCGTCACACGTGCGTAGTGTAAAAAGGGATCGGACGTGTTTGTAAACGGTGTGCATAGTCTGTGGAAGAAGGCGGAAATCACGATCTTTGCTAACGACGATATGTAAGTTATTTTTTGCGACTTTATTATAGTGAAGAGGGAATGAGTTTGTGGGCTAGTTAGGGGAAGTAAGCTAGTGGCTTTAATGACATTATGTTTTGGCTTCTGTTTCATGTGCAGAAAGAATGGATCCCTTCAAGGATGCGGAGTTCCTGACCGAATTTATTCAAAAATGGAAGGAACATCCTGTTCTGTGGCAAACCAAAAATACAATCAATAAAAACAAAGATGCCAGGGAAAAAGCTAAAGAGAGCATGCTTGAATTTCTGAAAACAAGGGTCCCCAACGCCACAAAAGCCACAGTGAAGAGCAAAATAAATTCCATCAGGGGCACCTACAGGGCCCAACGGGTCCAAGTCCTGGCCTCAATGAGGTCTGGGGCTGCAGCTGACTCCATCCTCAAACCAACCCTGTGGTACTACAGTCAGCTGCAGTTCCTGGACGACCACATTGAGACCAGGGCATCCATGTCTACCCTTCCCCCAAGAGGTAGCTCCCAGCTTCCCAGCAGCCAATCCTCCAGTCTTCTCTGCAGACAAGAGCAGGCAAGCTCGGAGGAAGAGCAAGAGTTCCTGGAGGACCCCAATTGTGACCCATGGAGCATGGTATGTGTTTTTTGTATGAATTTAGTTAGTATATGACAAGTCTAGTAATAATGTTAAATTTATGTTACTATTGTTCTAAATTCTAAGTGAATCTCCTAAGTTTAGGGATAAGATCAATAGTCAGTAGTGGCAAAACAGGATGGGGACAAAATTGCCCAATTAATAATGTTTATGAAGGAGTGGGTGGCATTTTCAGAGAGGCCAGTAGGGGGGAGTAACGCAATACACCTGCAAGGGGTCCCAGATGGAAAACACCCTTTTTGAGTACAATCTAGTTGACACGAAATTTAATAATTAATTTTTGGGGGAAAAGGCCACTTATTTCCTAAATTAGGCCTGCAACAACCCACATAATTCCAGGGGGACCATGTCTGAAGGTGTGTAAGGGGCCACATAATTAGGGATGGCGACCCTGTGTGTAATATATATTGACATTCAATTTGCATCACTCATGATTTAAAAAATGTGTGTGATTAATGACAAACACAAATAAACTATGTTCCTTTTTTTGGATACACAGGCAGACCAAAGCCAGGAAGAGACAGGGCCCACAGTGAGCCAGGAAGAGACAGGGCCCACAGGGAGCCAGGAGGAGCCAGGGCCAACTGCAAGGCAGGAGGTGGCAGAGCCCACTGGGAGCCAGGAGGTGGCAGGCCCCAGTAGGACCCAGGAGGCACGCCGGCGGGATACCATCTCCCGGATCCCTCCATTCCGCAATCCCACTAAACGGCTCAGGAGTCTGCGACAAATGGAGGAGGAGACCCAGGGCCTGCTTCGCCAAGCTACTGCAGCCATCCGAGAGCCACCCAGTGAAGTTGAGGGGTTCGCAGCGCTCATTGCAGCCAAGCTCTACAATCTGGAGCAGAGCCAGCTCAACTTCAAAGCCATAAGCATGGCATCCCTGGGGCAGCTCGATGACGACACCGACATTGTGCGGATTGCTCCTCCTGTCCTTGCTGCTCCTCCTGCTCCTGCTCCTCCTCTTCATGAGGCTGCTCTGGCTCCTGGCACTTCATCTCCTCCAGGAACCCAGCCCCCAAGGACTCGGGCTACAGGGAAGGCTGCAGGGAAGACTGCAGAGAAGACTGCAGGGAAGGCTGCTGGGAAGAAAAAGCCCAAAAAATAACACGGTGCCCCTGATGGAATTTTAATGTTGACTCACAGGCTGAATTGGTGGCTTCGGGGACCCTTGTTTTCAGCAAAGTTTAAGCATGCTCTAAAGTGCTGCCTTCCTTGGCATCTTTGTTTTTATTATGTTGTGTTTTTGGGTTGCCACCATTTTTTTTGTGAATTTTTGTGCAGAATAAATGCAATGTTAATTTTTCAGCCACATTTGACCATGTTTCTTTATTGTAGATTTGAGAGATCATTAGTGAGGGGGCAGACCCATTCCCAAAAAGTTCTTGCAAACATTAACAAGGTAAAAAAACATGCTTGTGGGTGAGTTCAAGAAAAAATTATGTTGTTGCAGCCACTTCACACACTCCCAAATCAACACAAAATAGAGATTTCAAATAAAATTGGTGACAAAATAAAAATCCCAAAAAAATAAGGTGGACCAATATATATATTTAAAATTTTAAAGATGGAAGATACAACTAAATAACAGAACACAAACATAAACATTATCAAACAAGAAAGAAACTAATTAAAAGCTTGTCATAACTATGTAGCAAGATCAGCCGCAACAAACGTCCATTTCTGGGTAGCAGTTAAAAGCAGGGGTTAAAGAAGCGCTTTCTTTTCTTGTATATAAGCTGAAAAAGACCTTAACGAATGTGCTTATTCCATTCTGAACAGTCGTTTTACATGAATGAGCGCTGCCGTCTCCTAACTTGCTTCTGAGCATGCGCGTGCTTAAAACAACGTTTTTACGTACACACGGTCAATGTTTAGAACACAGAAAACGACGTCGGCCAAAAACGACACATAAAATTGAAGCATGCTTCAATTTTTTTTTGTCGTTTTTTAGAAGACATAAAACGAAGTTTTTGCCCACACACAGTCAATTAAATTGACGTTTTTCGAAACGTCGTTTTTTTTTCATCGCAGAAAGTGATGGTGTGTACGCGGCATTATGCCCGTACACACGGTCGGACTTTTGACTGTGCAAAAGTCCACCGTGAGTCCGTCGGAAAGAAAGAGAACAGGTTCTCTATCTTAGGTCCGTCAGACATCCGAGAAAAAAAGTCAGATGGAGGCTACACACGGCCAGACTTTTTTTTTCGCAAAGTCCAACCGTGTGTATGGGGCATTAGATAGCAAAATTAATGAGAAGGGTCATATTGCTGTACATGTGGGCTGTTTTTTACTGGTTATAATAATAAGTAGGGTTGCCACCTTTTCTTCAAGTCAAACCGGAACACTTTATCGGTGCACAGCGATTTTTGTTTCTTAAGGGGAACTCTGGAGTAAAAGGAGCTCTGATGTAGGGGGGTTTCTGCTCACCAAAGGCCCCACTTACATCAGAGTTCCCAGCATTCCCCCTTAAATCAGGGTTCCCAAAGCCCCTTTAAATCAGAGTCTGCAGAGCACCCCTTACATCTCAGTCCCCCTTGCTTTAGTGTACTAATTTCCTCAAAGGTAGTAGAGAGAAGGAAGGGGGAGACATCGGTCACAGACAATGGATGGTGAGCTCACTCACCCGAGGAAGGAGGCTCAGGCATGTATCTGCAAGCTGCTGGGCTTCAAATTTCCAACCTACACATCCCTTTTCTAAGGCACAGCACTCCAGGGATTGGAGTGTGGGCGGGCAGACACAGAAGGGTAGGGGTTGGAGGAGGTGGAGCAGATCAAGCCCTCTCTCATTTCCCTTTCCGGATGGTGTGGGGGGTGGAACTGTACTGGCTCTGGGCAGTGTGAGAGGGAGTGTCACAGAGACTTGGCTTAGACAACTGCAGTTAGCCCTCCAGACAGTTGTCAACCTTGGTGATTAGGGTAAGCCCAGGCACACCTGGCCCGTGCGCACACCTACGCACTCGGTGGTTGTGGTACTCGGTTACTTGAAGCCACAGTCCAATCTGAGTAATGTGTATAAATATTGAAGTAGCGCTAATTACTCTAGTGGTTAAAGTGCTAATAATAATATTATTAGGTATAAATCTAATAAGAAATGCAACTAAAATGCAGCACAGCAAATAATCCAGCAAGTGATCAAAGTCCGTGTGACTTTATAATAAAGTCACGTGACAGTGACGCAATCCGTCGGGAGGAGCTTAGTGATGTTACTTCCGGTTATGGCCGTGACCGGAAGTCCCCGCATTTGACGCTGTTTTTACTAGTTTTTTTCTGCCATTTTATTGTTATTGCTTATTTTAAAATAAATGGAACTACCCAGTTTTTAAGTTACTACACTATGGAGATCCTTTTTCTTACTTACTTCCAAGCATGTGGAGCTAAAGGCTGCCTGCCTTAGAAAACCGTTGGTGAGATTGGGGATATAGCTGCAGCTGACCGTTGTCCAGGATCCACCAAGGAGAAAAGAGCAACCATTGTCTGATGTATACCACTGCTTGATGCACTACTAGACCCACTGGGGTCCATCTATGAGGTGAGAGGCTGGTACTACCGGGGGGAAGATACGAGGAATAGCTCTGTGATGCTTATATAGATTGACAGATTTGGACTCCGTTACCCATCCCTCTCCCCCTCTTCCCATCTTGTTTACATCGATAACTGTCCCGCTGTGTTAAAGACTGATTATATATATTTTTTTCCGGATTATCAGATACGTTTGTGGATGCACTTTTTTATGCACTTTACGCATGGACTTGTTTATACAGTTTATATATTTTATCAATTTCTACATTACATTCACACAGACTTTGATCACTTGCTGGATTATTTGCTGTGCTGCATTTTATTTGCATTTCTTAGCCCCCAAGTGCATAACTTTACATTTATCAACATTCATCATTAAAAACGACGTTGCCCACACACCATCGTTTAAAAAAAATGATGAACAAAGCGCGGTGACGTACAACACGTACAACAGCACTCTAAAGGGGAAGTTCCATTCGCCTTTGGGCTGCTTTAGCTGATTCCTTGTTAGTAAAAGACGATTCACATTTTTTCTCTGTTACAGCGTGATGAATGTGCTTACTCTATTATGAACTGTAGTTTTACCAGAACGAGCGCTCCCGTCTCATAACTTGCTTCTAAAGCATGCGCGGGTTTAAAACGTCATTTTAGCCCACACACGATCATTTTTTACAATCCAAAAAATTAAATTTTTTAAAACAACGTTAAAAAATGCAGCATGTTCGGATTTTTTTTCATTTAATTTTCATTTTAAATGTTTTTTTTATGCCGAAAAATGATCGTGTGTACGCGGCAAAAGTGTCGCCTGTTTGTATAGAAATGCTGGGGTCATTTCCTTATACTCATTAGAACTGAAGAAGTAGCTTGGACATGCAGTTTTTTTTTGTATATTTTTAAAGTTCCATTCGAACGATATTAAAACCGCTGCTTCCCAGTATTTTTCAAAATGTTATTTTGCTTTGGTACATACAGGTCAAACAGGGCACTGCCCAGCCCCTAATGCCCTTTGTTTTCCTCATAAGGTTGTCCTTGCCTCAAACAAATGCAGGCATGACAAGGATGTAACAAAAATGCTTACACGTGTAGTGCTACCCCCCTCAGGAGCCGCTGAGTATAATAGGTTCCCTGTTATATTCTAAGCCCTGGGCAAGGCCTGCCTCCTGCTGACACCACCGTAACAATGTAACCAAATATCACATTAGGATAAACACACCACTTTTGATGAAGAAAATATTTGGTTTATGTAAGATTTAGGTAGGCAGTAATCAGATGTGGCGGCACCATAAGGCAGCACAACACAGCCATTTTAGGGCGCCAGGCTAGGGGGGTGGTAAAATGCTCCTGGGTAGACACACCCCGGCGTTGCAAGTCCCGGACCTGCACTCTATTCCCCCACTCCTCTCCCCGCTCACCTAAAGTGTTTTGGTCTCCTCCTCCATAACTCCTCCTCTCCTTCCTCAGCCTCAGTATCCATTGATGTCTGGGGCACTCAGTGAAACTAGTGGGGCACATGTAGGAAAAAAGCTGGGACAGCCGCACTCCAAAAAAAAACTCCTCCTTTAATTAAAAATCACAAAATACATGCCACAGCAAAAAACAGCACAACAAAAGAAAAGCTAAGTGGGGCACATGTGCAGGCCGGCGCTGTGCACAGGGTGCCAATGTACCAACCTGCACTTCCTGTCATGCTAGTTCTCATGTGACAGGTATGTGATTTCTGTGCTCCTGCTGCAGCTATACCTACACTTTCTACCTGACAATCTCTCCCCTCCTCTCCTTCCCCATGTACACTTCCAGCTCCACTGGAGGCCTCTTTCTGTAAGTGGGGACTCTGATGTTACAGGGGAGGGCTCTGATGATGAAGGGATAACTTTGATGTTACAGGGGGAACTCTGATGGTAAATGGGGGCTGTGGTGGTACAGGGGGGGGACTCTGACGGTACAGCGGGGACTCTGACAGTACGGGGGGATTCTCATGGTACAGGGGGACTGTGATGTTACAGGGGGAACTCTGACCATACAGGAGGGGCTGTGATGTTACAGGGGGGACTCTGATGGTTCAGGGGGTGACTCTGTGGGTACAGGGGGGACTCTGATGGTACAGGTGGGACTCTGATGGTAAAGGGGGCTCTGATGATACAGGGGGGCTCTAATGGTACAGAGGGGACTCTGATGGTAAGAGGGGACTGATGTTACAGAAGGTGCTCTGATGTTTTGGAGGGCTCTGATGGTACAGGGGGGACACTGATGTTACAGGGGGGACTCTGATGTTACAGGGGTTTTGATATTACAGGGGGGCTCTGATGTTACATGGGGCTCTGATTGTACAGGGGGACTCTGATGTTACAGGGGGCTCTGATGGTAAAGGGGGGCTGCGAAAGGTAAAGGGGGCTCTGATGTTACAGGGGGGCTCTGATGTTACAGGGATGACTCTGATGTTACAGGGGGCTCTGATGGAAAAGGGGGGCTGCGATGGTAAAGGGGGCTCTGATGTTACAGGGGGGCTATGATGTTACAGGGGGGCTCTGATGATACGTCGGGTGCTCTGATGATACGTCGGGGGCTCTGATGGTAAAGGCGGCCCTTTGATATAGGGGGCTCCTGATTTAAAAGACAGATGCTGATGTAAAGAGGGACTCTGATGTGAAAGGAAGACTCCTGATTGTTTGGCATCTTTACCTTGGATGCTGGATGACTGTTGTTTCAGCCCTGGTCTGAGTGCCAGCTGTGTGGGGGCTTCCTTTGGGATGAGAGCGCTCTCCTGGTGGGACTCCACTCCTCTACTCCATCTCCAGCCTGACTTTATTATGTTTGTCTGTAGTGCAGCCCTAGCAGCAGCAGCGAGCGGCATGAGATGTGGAACCAGGGCCACTGTGGCAGGCTTCTTTTAGCACATGAGGGCAGCTAGCGGTGTCAGAAAACAGGACACTGAATATTCCCCCGACTGGGGCTAAAAAGCTCTAGACCAGGTGGACAGGAGATTGCGTCCCAGGGACACACAGCATAGGAGGAGAGCAGGAGGGGGATGGGATTAAACAAGGACCCATTAGGGAACAGCGGAAACAACATACATCCTCTATACCTGGTAGAAGAGGTGCTGAGATCCACACATCCTGGCCAGGAAGGCTGATCCCACATTATATGATCATTACAGATTACTTTGCTGGACATCAGTGCTCCTCCCTCATCTTCTAATCCCCCCCTAAAATAACACACACAAGCAAGTTTAACACAATAAATCAAAAGAAAGGGGGAAGAGTTTGTTTGTTTTGCAGAAGAGATCTGACCACAGGGATCAGCCAAGGTACCATGCACCAATACCTGACCACTTATTAGAAGTGGGGAGTGGACATATCCAGGAGGGTCAAGGTTGCTGAGGAGGCCGCCTATATGCTCCCGCCCCTGTTGCTCGCTCACATGGGATTTGTAGTTCTCTTCCAGCTTATCTGAATGGAAAGGACCTGCAGCATTTAAGTTCCAGCATTCTTAGCATGTATCTGTATCCACTAAACTGTAAAGCACTGCCATCTTGTGGATATTTTATGATCTGCAATCAGTAACCATGCAGTGTGTTACACATGCAATCCTATTCATTGACTACTGAGTGTCAAGGACACACCACTGGCTGGAGGTGGCCAATATGTGCTCAAGGTACTAGCCTGCCCTGTTGCAGGTGTCATATCAGAGGGGGCTTTTTCCGCAGTGGGCTGGATTTGTGATTGAGAAGCTGGATTTTAATAACATTGTGCAGCATTCTAAATGCAATTATATTGTGTGTTTTTTTTTTTTTTTTTAAAGAATACAGTGAGGGTCTGCGCCAAAAAAAAGCAGCCCATAAAATGGACTGTTAGCAAAAACCACCGGATGCATTCTAATCAACCCAAGCTAAAATGTATAATCTACAAAAATATTGTCCAGCAACAAGACTTACCAAAACCTACTGCATCAAGGGGTTTGTTTATAAAATAAATAGTATTAGCATTTAGCTTTAAAGCGGAACTACTCTATATCTGAGCCCCACAAACCAAAAATTTAATTTTATTCATTTTTAATGTTCAAAGCAAACTCCCCCATCTACCCATGTCCCCATGCTTTATTTGACTGAGAATCACTTTGAAAAGCACCCCCTAGCATTTCTGGCCATGGCCATCTTGAGTAATGGCAAGTGATTCATTCAGTATTTACTTCCTGAAATCCATCTGGCCTTAGCGCAGGCATGCAAGCAGTGCTTAGCTGGAAAAAAAACCTTCCTCCTCTCCACCCCTCCTGCAGACTCATGGGGGGGGGGGAAATAATTAGCCTAGGCTTGGAAACCAGGAAGTACCTGAAGAAATGTAAAAAAAAAGTAAATATGATACACTTTCCTATCTATTTACTAATGCTAGCAGAATAGGAATTAAAAATAATCACTGTTGATTGAGAGAGTGAAGATATCCTTTATTCAAATTCGAATAGTTTTTGATTCGTTTTCCAATTTCAAAAGAGAGTAAAATAGAATAGAAAAAATTGAATAGAAAAGAATATAAATAAAATAGAATATAATGGAATAGAATAATATAGAAATAGAATAGAAAGAATATAACCATCTTCTGCAATTCAAACAGAAGATATAATACACAAGAACAGAATTTAAAAAACAATAGAATAGAATATAACCATTTCCCAAAATTCTAATAGAATCAATTCAAATGTAAATGGAAGAGAAAAAAATACATTAGAATAAAATAGAAAATAACAAAACAGTATAGAAAAAGACAGAATAGAGAAGAAAGAATATAACCATCTTCATATTCCAATCTATTCTTTTCTATTTTATTCAAATTTGAATTGATTCTATTTGAATTTTGGGAAATGGTTATATTCTATTGTTTTTTCTATTCTATTATTTTCTATTATATTATTTCTATTATTTCCTATTCTATTTTCTATTAAAATTCAAATGTATTCTATTCAAAATTCGAATTTCGCAAAATAGTTATATTCTTTCTATTCTATTCTGTTTTTTCTATACTATTCTGTTATTTTCTATTCTAATCGATTCTTTTCTATTCTATTTAAATAGATTCTTTTTGAATTTTGGGAAATAGTTATATTCATTCTATTATATTATTTTTTTTAATTCTATTCTTATCTATTATATTATATTTCTATTGTATATTTTTTCTAATCTTTTTTTTTAGCCTATTCTTTTCTTAAGTATTCAAAGTCAAATGTATTCTAATTGAAATTTGAATTTCAGAAGATGGTTATATTCTATTTTATTCTATTCTTTTTTTATTCTATTCTATATTGTTTCTTTAATTCTATTCTTATCTATTATATTATATTATATTGGCTATTTTTTTTCTTATCTATTTTTTCTAGCCTATTCTTTTCTTAAGTATTCAAAGTCAAATTTATTCTATTTGAAATTAGAATTTCAGAAGATGGTTTAATTCTATTTTATTCTATTCTTTTTTTATTCTATTCTATTCATTTCTATTCTATCCTATTCTTTATTTTCTCTATTTTGTTCAGGTTTACTCTATTATATTATATTCTTTTGTTTTCTGTTATTTTTTTTCTATTCTATTCCTTTATTTTCTATTCTATGTTATTCTGTTTGAAAATTGGAAAACAAATCGAAAACTATTTGAATACTTTTCAAATTGGAAACGGTTTTGAATTAGAAAACTATTTAAAATTGATTTTAAAACTATTCGAATCGATTCAAATTTTGTCCAATTTTTTTTTTCTTTCGATATTTTGGATTTATTTAAATTCAGTACCATTGTAATTTGAAAATTTGGATACATCCGGATTTCCAAAAACTGAAACAATTTGTCAGAATTTAAATTCAGAAGGAAACCAATTGCACGCGTCTAATGTCAGTTTCTATTTGTTGTTTGGTAAGGCAAAGGTAACATTTCCTAACATTCGGTCCTAACAGAAAATAGCCTAATGAACATTCAAAGAGAAGAGTTAATGAACATTTGTCCAATATAGAATATGTCCTTAACATTATATGCTAAGAACATTTGATGAAGAAATAATATATGAGGGAGACCTCTGCATTGCGTACAAAGTATATAAAGATTCCCATGCTCTCTAGAGATGAGTTGCAGGTTTGCCTGTTGTTTGGGGGGCTCAGTGAATAAACAAAGTAATGGGTGACTGACAGAGCAAACCTCCATCTGCAGTTGTAAGGGAAACATTTAATAGCGGTATTACTACCGCTGCTCCTGGTTGTTGGGGAGCTGGCACCCATCTCTATCATTACAATCAGTGACTCATATCACAGCTACATAGTTGGTAAGGTTGAATAAAGACACCAATTCATCCACTTCAACCTGTGTGGGTGGGTTCTTGTCAAAAAGCATATCCCATATCCCTGTATACTGTATTCATTAACATGCCCATACACCTTACTACCGATCCATGACTGCTGCTCCTATCTGCCAATCCCTTCACTGGCTTCCCCTACCCCACCGGGTAAAATTCTAAATACTAACCACAACATACAAGGCCATCCACAAGCCCCATCATTCCCTCCGCTTCTCCCAGGACCTCCTGCTCTCTAGCTCCCTTGTTACCTCCTTCCATGCTCACCTTCAGGACTTCTCCAGAGCCTCTCCCATCCTCTGGAACTCCCTGCCCCAGTATGTCAGATCAGCCCCTACCCTGTCCACCTTCATGAGATCCCTAAAAACTCATTTATTCAGGGAAGCCTATCTCACACCCACCTAACAACTGTCCCAGGAACGACCTGCAGCGATTACCTTTTGTACAACCCTGTCCCTTTAGAATGTAAGCTCTATGAGAATGAGAAGGGCCCTCCTGTACCTTCTGTATTGAATTGTACTGTAATTGTGCTGTCCCCCCCTCTACATTGTAAAGCGATGTGTAAACTGTTTGCAATTGTTTCTCGCAACTGAGGTCTTCCAATCCCCTTATTAACTTTGTTGCCCTTCTCTGGACTCTCTCCAGGTCCAGCACATCCTTCTTGAGGATTGGTGACCAGAACTGGGTGGCATACTCCAGATGTGTTAGAAAAAACAAACATTGGACTGTGGACAGTACCAATCTATTGAAAGTTAGCCACTTAAGGACCGGACCATTATGCAGCTTAACCACTTCCCGCCCGGTCAATGGACAATTGACGTCCGGGAAGTGGTTGTGAAATCCTGACTGGACGTCTATTGACGTCCAGCAGAATAACATGCCGGCGCGCAGCGCAGCGATCGGTGGTGCGGGGTGTCAGTCTGACACCCTGCATCTCCGATCTCGGTAAAGAGCCTCCGGCGGAGGCTCTTTACCACATTATCAGCCGTGTCCAATCACGGCTGGTCACAATGTAAACAGGAAGAGCTGTTGATCAGCTTTTCCTCACTCGCGTCTGATAGACACGAGTAGAGGAGAGCCGATCGGCGGCTCTCCTGACAGGGGGGGTTCGCGCTGATTGTTTATCAGCACAGCCCCCCCTCGGATGCCCACACTAGACCACAGGGAAGCCGCCAGGACCACCAGGGATTGGGGGAAACATGTGGATGGCCAGATACATGCCCCATGGCCATCCACATGTAAAAAAATATGCACAAAAGATGCCAATCAGTGCCCACAAATGGGCACTGACTGGCAACATGGGCACTGATTGAAAAAAATAAAAATAAACAAGTGCCACCCCTCAGTGTCCATCCATGCCCAGTACCCACCTATCAGTGCCCATCTGTGCCGCCTATGAGTGCCCATCAGTGCCGCCTATGAGTGCCCATCAGTGCCACATACCAGCGCCGCCTATCAGTGCAGCCTATCAGTGTCCATCAGTGCCGCCTATCAGTGCCCATCAGTGCCATCTCAGTGCTGCCCATTAGTGCCACCTCATCGGTGCCCGTAATTGAAAAATAAAATGTACTTATTTACAAAAAATTAACAGAAAAAAATAAAAACTTTATTTTTTTCAAAATGTTCGATCTTTTTTTAGTTGTTGCGTATAAAATAAAAAATTTGCAGAGGTGATCAAATACCACCAAAAGAAAGCTCTATTTGTGGGAACAAAATGATAAAAAAAATTGTTTGGGCACAGTGTAGCATGACCACGCAATTGTCATTCAAAGTGCGACAGCGCTGAAAGCTGAAAATTGGCTTGGGCTGGAAGCTGCGTTAGTGCCTGGTATGGAGATGGTTAAAGACTTGGCCACTTTTTGCGATTCAGCACTGCATCCCTTTAACTGACAATTACGCGGTCGTGCGACGTGGCTCCCAAACAAAATTGGCGTCCTTTTTTTCCCACAAATAGAGCTTTCTTTTGGTGATATTTGATCACCTCTGTGGTTTTTATTTTTTGCGCTATAAACTGAGGAAAAACATTTTTTTAAAGTATTTTTTGGGGATATTTATTATAGCAAAAAGTAAAAAATATTGTTTTTTTTCAAAATTGTTGCTGTTTTCTTGTTTATAGCTCAAAAAATAAAAACCGCAGAGATGATCAAATACCACCAAAATAAAGCTCTATTTGTGGGGGGGGGGGGAAGGACGTAAATTTTGTTTGGGTACAATGTTGGGTAAAAAGTAATAAAGAGGATAGACGATTATTTTCTAATAATCGTCTATCCTCTTTATTACAACATGTGATCACATGGTCAAGATATATAGATGACATTTACATTTTTTGGTCGGGCACCAGGGATGGGCTCGGGCAGCTGATGGACGAACTCGCTGTAAACGATTTTAACCTAAGTTTCACTATGGAATGTAGTCAGGAGTATATCAATTTCCTTGACTTACAGATCCATATTGATAAGGAGGGTAAACTACACTCTTCTTTATTTCGCAAGCCCTCTGCTGGAAACACAGTTTTGCACGCTGCCAGAGCACATCCTCAACCCCTCCTTAATAGCATTCCCTACAGTAAATTTTTTTTTTTTTAACAGTAAAAGTTTTTCTTTTTATTGACATACCGACAAGTAACAGAAAACAATGACAGTCGAAAGATAAATGTTTACATTCAATCACAGATTGCATTTACAAATTGGTTACAAAAATCAAGGTAAGTACGATGCAAAGGCCATAAAGTGATATGGATAGGTGAGCAGAACCAGGGAGGGGGGGGGGGGGCACCTAGCCAGAGGCATCGACCCAGCCGGACCAGATCTTGTCGAACATTGTCGGACAATTTCTGCTTTCGTACGTAATCCTGTAAATCAGCAAAACCTTATCAATCGCCGATCGCCACGAGGATCCTGTAGGAAGCTCCGGCCCTGTCCAACGAAGGAGGATCTCCCTCCTGGGGTAAAACAAAGCAAAAGTGATACAGAGCTTAACATATATATCACCCTCAATCTCGCCCAGATAGCTAAGAAGGAATATGCGAGGATCAATGGCCAGGTCTAGTCCACATAGATCAGACAGAGTGTCAGCCACCTCCCTCCAAAACGTGCGCAGCTTAGAACAGGACCATACCATGTGGAAGAATGTCCCTGTGTCGAGTAGACAATGGGTACAGAGCGGGCTCCTAGAGGGATATATCCCAGCCAACCTCTGCGGTGTGTAGTATGCTCTATGCAAAAACTTCAGTTGGATAAAACGGTCTCGGGAGGCTATCAGGATATAGGAGGAGACACAGTCCTCCCATACCTCCTCGTCAAGGTCAGGGATGTCCGCACTCCACTTACTCAGGGCCCCGGTCATGTCCACGTCATGAGTCACCGTCAATCGGAGGTAAAGTGAAGAAAGAGGGCTTCCCATCACACTCAAAATCAGTAGGCGCTCAATGGAGTCGGACTCGAGGGTCACCGGGACCGGGAATTGTGAGGCAAGGGCATGCCTGAGCTGCCAGTACCGAAACTGGAAGGAGAGGGGAAGGTGGTAAGTCTTGTCTCAGTTCCTGGAATGTCACAATCTTGCCATTCGGCATCACATGCCGTAGGGTAAGGATACCTTTTTTTGCCCATATCGCAGGGTCAGAATTCTTGTACAGGTGGGGAAGAAGGGGATTGGCCCATAAGGGAGTGTGGGGGAGACAGACCCAGGTTTAACATTCCTGACCCCGGAGGAGCGCCATACCTGCAGGACAGTCTTCATGGGTGCAGTGACTGACGGGTGGGCCCCTAAAGACCAAATTGGAAAGTGCCGCATATGAGCCCAGCACTGCGGCCTCCAACGTGATGGCTGGGTTTTGTCTGGGTTGGGAAAACCACCATCGCACCGTGACCAATACCCCACCCCGTTAGTATATCAAAAAATTCGGAAGCGCCAACCCCCCGCTGGACAATGGGAGATAGAGGGTGCACCGCGCCACCCGGGGTGGAGGCCCAGCCCAGACAAAGGTTGTGATTACACTATCCAGTTGCCGAAAAAACGACCGAGGGATAGGGACCGGGGTCTACCTGAAAAAGTACAACAGTTTGGGTAGGTACATCATTTTAATTAGGTTCCCACGCCCGACCGGTGTAAGAGGGAGGTTTTGCCATGTCACACATTTCTTGGTTAGCTGCTCCAACACTGGGAGCACATTCCTAGTAAGATAGCTTCCCTGCTCCAAGCCCACCCAGAACCCCAGATAGGTGAATTCCTCCACCCAGCGAAGGGGCGTCTGCGAGTCCACCCGGGGTACCGACGGATGAAGTGGGAAGAGTATCGACTTGTCCCAATTAATTCGGATCCCCGAAAACTGACTGAAGTTAACAAAGTGAGTAAGGGCATTGCGCAGAGAAGAGGAGGCGTCCGCCAGATACAATAAGGAGTTGTCTGCATATAAGGACAGTTTTTCCTCCAGGAGACCCACCCAGATTCCAGGTGCCGTTGGTGCGGACGCGGGCCCTGGGATGAGCATAGAGCATGCGAATCCAGGAAAAGAAACGGGGGCCGAGGCCAAAACAGGAGAGGAATGTCCAGAGATAGCCCCACTCGACCGAGTCAAAGGCCTTCTCAGCGTCGAGTGAGGCTACCACACCAGGGGCGTCCGTTCCCGCAATCGCCAAGTGCGCGTGCAAGCGACGCAAATTGATATCCGTACCTCGGCCCGGCATGAAGCCCGTCTGGTCGGGGTGGACCAAGGCCGTGATGACAGAGTTCAAGTGGTTGGCCAGCACCTTCGCGAAAATCTTAGCATCGACGTTGAGAAGCAAGATGGGTCGATAAGAGGAACAAAGGGCAGGGTCCTTACCGGGCTTGGAGATGACCACTATTACCGCGTCACACATCGAGTCCGGGAGAGCACCGGACTCCGATATCTGGCACAAGAGGGACAGCAGCCTGGGAGAAAGGTCCTTCGCATAATTCTTATAGAATTCCACCGGGAACCCATCCGGGCCCGGCGTCTTTCCTCCCTGCATCATCTTTAGTGCCCGTTGAATCTCCTCTAATTTGATCGGAGCGCCCAATTTTCCCGCCGAGGAGGGGGTGAGGACAGGGAAATCCACAGCATCCAGGTACTCAACCAAGGCAGATTGCTCATACACCACACTGGAGCTACAGACTCTCCGGTAGTAAGTGGCGAAGCACTCGTTAATCTCCCCAGGAGTAGAGTGGGGGACCCCATCATGATCCACAATTTGGGCAATGGTGGTTACCCCCGACTGTTCCCTAGACAGCCAGGCGAGGAGTCTACCCGTCCTCTCCCCCTGCTCAAAGATACACTGCGACTGGTGAAGCATTCTCTTCTCCGTCAGGGACGTCCGTAATAAAAGAGTCTGTTGTGTCAGTAACTGTAGCTGGTCATAGTGGTGAGGGTCACGAGTCCGAACATAGAGGGCCTCCTGTCTACTCGCATCCCCCTCAGCCCTGACAAGTTCCGCCCTACGTTCCCGCCGCAGCGCGGCTATAATCGACTGGTATTGTCCCCTGGAGGAGGCCTTAAAGGCGTCCCACACAGTGGTCTCTGCCGTCGTGCCCGGGTTGTCAGTCCAGTATTGTCGGAGGGATTTGTGAAACCGAGGCTCCACCTCTGCGTCGGTGATCCAGAATCTGGAGAGTCGCCAGAGTCTGTCGGACGGGTCAGTCGATACGGTCAGGGATAAAAGGAGTGGTGCGTGGTCTGAAATACCCCTAGGGAGAATGAGGACATCCCGGACTCTAGGCAGGACAGGGACCCCAACATAGGCCAAGTCTATTCGAGAGAAGGATTTGTGGGTAGCGGAGTGGCAAGTAAAGGCCTTGGTGGTCGAATGTCTCCACCGCCATACATCAGTGAGGCCATACGTGTCAACCCAGGCCGCCAAACCCTCACGGGTCATGCCAGGCCCGGCACACCGGTCCATAGCAGAGTCCGGGATAAGGTTAAAATCACCCAATATCACAACATTGTCAGAGGGGGAACTGTGCCAATTTAGTTGCAAGTAGAGTCAAGACTTCAAGGGAGGCAGGAGGCCGCAGGTACAAGCCCACCAACACCCATGGCAAATTATGGATCAACGCATACAATATCACAAACCTGCCATCTGGGTCGAGAACTAAGTCAAGTAGCTTAAAGGGGAGCGATTTAAGGACAAGGACACTAACACCCCTGGCATAGCTCAAGTAGGTCGAATGGTAGTGGTGTCCCACCCACGGCTTCTTAAGGCTGAGAGTCCTACTTCCTATCAGATGCGTCTCCTGCAACACACTCACACGTGGGGATGGTATTTCTTGATGAATTGAAACACTAAGGCCCCATACACACAGGAGGATTTATCCGCGGATACGGTCCAGCGGACCGTTTCCGCGGATAAATCCTCTCGAGGATTTCAGCAGATTTTAATGCGATGGAGTGTACTCACCATCGCATTGAAATCCGCGCCTAAATCCTCTGGCGATGACGTGTCGCGCCGTCGCCGCGATTATGACGCGGTGACGTGCGCGACGCTGTCATATAAGGAATTCCACGCATGCGTCGAATCATTACGACGCATGCGGGGGATCCCTTCGGACGGATGGATCCGGTGAGTCTATACAGACCAGCGGATCCATCCGTTGTGATGGACTCCAGCAGATGGATATGTTCTGCATGTCAGCGAATATTCGATCTGCTGGAATCCATCCCAGGGGAGATATATCCGCGGAAACAGATCCGCTGGCGTGTACACACCATAGGATCTATCCGCTGAAACCCATTTGCTGGGATTTATCTGCGGATGGATTCTATGGTGTGTACGGGGCCTAAGGAGCATTTAATCGGGGAATTCAGCCCCCGTGTGTTCCAGGAAAGGACATCAAGAGTAGCCGTGCAATTCAGTGAGGGGGATATTGCGAGGATCAACAGAGGTTAAGAGACACGGGACAGCCCCAACAGCCATTGCAGGGAAGAGGGGAGTACCATGGCTCCAGGCCAGTACATCTAAATGTGATAAAAAAAATTACTGTCATACAACATAAAACAAGAATACAGGAGCCAACAGGGCAGCCCAACACACCCAACCCCCCCCCCCCACCCCAGCCTCCCCCAAAACACGGAGGAGAAAAGAAACATCCTTCAGGCCAGTTCCGAGGGCAGTGAACAAAAGGCAGTCCGCCCCTTTGGATCAAACAGTCAAAAAGAATAAAAAATAAAACAAAAAGGGTTCCTTAAGGTATCCGGTACAAATAACAGCAGCACACCTTCCGACATCACGGTGGTGCCGAAGGCAGCCGCCAGGGACAAGGTGGAGAAGAGAAACAGGAGTTCAGTCCAGGGGTGAAAGGAGGGACAGGGGCCAAAGACATCCCGCCCTCCATCCCCCCGTCCCGCCAGGTCCCAAATCACAGTCCCAACATGTCCACACCACATGCAACCCCCCTCCAAAGAAACATCAGAGGCCCCCATGTAACATACTCACAGAGGAATGTAAAAAGCCATCCCAACACAGTCAGCGCGGCAGCGTCTCTGCCCAGGCCACCACATCACGGGGGAGGTGAAGAACTGGATGCGTTCGCCATCCTGCACCCTCAATTTGGCAGGAAACATCATGCTGTACTTTATCCCCTTCTCCCGGAGCAGAGCACGGGCATGGTCAAAAGACTTTCTTTGGCGCTGCGTCTCCACGGAGTAGTCCGTCAAAAATAAGGAGCCTGGTTTTCTCAAACTTCAGTTCGCCCTGCAGACGGGCCGCGCGGAGAACCGTGTCCCTGTCACGGTAGTGAAGGAGTTTGAAGATGAAGGTGCGCGGAGGGGCTCCTTGCGGGCCTCTGGTTGCCGGCATGCGATGAGCCCGCTCAATGGAGAAGTGTGGGGAGAAGCGCGCATTGGGAAGGAGGGAAGGGAGCAGCCTCTCCATGAAAGTGACGGGGTTCGAACTCTACGCGCCCTCCGGGAGGCCCAGGACCCACAAGTTATTGCGGCGATTCCTATTTTCGGCGTCTTCCGCTCTGGCCTCCAGCACCTTCACCCTGGATTTCAGGGACACCAGGTCGGCTCGGTGATCCCTCTGCACGTCCTCCATTCCGGAGACTCTGCGCTCCACCTCCGTCACGCGCTCGCAGAACACCTCCATGTCTCGGTGAATGAGCGCCGTCACGATCTGAACGTGATCAATCTTCACGGTCAGTGTGGACTGACAGTTCGCGATGGCCAGCATCAAAGCGTCGAAAGCCGGGGAACCGGAAAGGATCGCGCCATCCGGCGGTGGCTCTTTCTGGGCTTCCATGCGGCAGGCTGAAGGGGAGGTAGTAGGCCCGAGTTTTGGTGGGTTATGCACAGCAGGTTTGTTCCGTCTCCCCCGGCCACCAGATCTAGTTCCCCGCATACCCCGGGGACTCCGGGAGGTAAAGCTGGCAGTAGTGAAGCAATTTGCGGTGGTACCACACCAGGATTAGAGCAGGATGGTAGTCCGGACCAGGAGCTCAGCAGTTACACGTCTGCTCCCATCGCCATCTTGGACACGCCCCACAGTCAATTTCTTAGGCTAAAAAGAAACTGTACGTTGGAATCAGATTTTGTTAAACCATCTAATGAATTACGCGACAGACTATTGGTTCTGCGTTACAGCCGTTCCCTTTTGAAGAAATCTTTTAATAGAGTTAAGAAATTGAACAGAAAGGATTTAATCCATTCAAAAAAAATCCCTAAATCCAATACATCTGTTCGCGTTATTACTAAGTTCTCCAAACAGCATGGCCAACTTAACACTGTTCTCAAGAAATGTTGGCCTATTCTTTTGGCTGACAATACCATAAAGAAATGTATCCAACCCAACCCTCAAATCACTTACCGCCGTGCTCCTTCCATCAAGGACCGGTTGGTATCCAGCCACTTTTGTCCTGAAATTTCTGAACAAATTCTGCAGACAGGCACCTTCCCTTGTGGAAGATGCGATGTCTGCGGTTATTTGTCTAATTCTAGTGATGTACCTCTCCCTACGGGTTTTATCTATAATATCAAAAAAAGTGTAACTTGTAAAACAATTGGTGTGGTACATCTTGCTCTATGCCAATGTGGCTGTTTTTATGTCGGAGAAACTAAGAGACCGTTCTTTAAAAGAATTAGAGACCATATTCTGCCACTCTTGAAAAGGCTAACCACCACTGCACTAAACCGACATATTGGCTGCCAGCATGGAGTTAATGCGAATATGGTGCGATTTCATGCCCTTGAGCATGTTTTACCGCATGTTCGGGGTGGTGATATAGATGTTACTTTGTTACAATTGGAGACACGATGGATTCATAGCCTGGATGCTATTAAATACCCAGGCCTTAATGAATATATCAATTTCAAGGCTATTTATTTTGTTTTTGTTTTATGTACAACTTTTAAGTCCCGATGGGTTCTGTTCAGGACCCATGCCCACTGGTATCCCTGCGCTTTTCTCTCTTCTAGCCACCATTTGTATTCATCCCAGTTCCATCTTGGGACTTATGTGACTGTTATCCAGGATCCCCCCCTATTTCTATCTCCATTCCCCTTTCCCTTCCCCCTTCCTTTAATAGTCCCTGTATCAATTTCTAATTTGCTAATGATTACATAATCTTTTCAAACGCCATTTTCATTTTATATTGTTGAAATTTATTATTGTCACTGTTGTAACTATAGACATAGTGTAATTTGCAATTAATTGTGTTTTTGCTCTTTTTGCTTTCTCCATTAGATTTGCAGAATGGCATAAAAGGGCACAATTCATTTGGGCCCATGCACATGGGTCCTGCGGCCGCCCCTCCCCCTCCCCTTTTCAGGCCTGGCTTCTACTGGCAAAATTATATGGTCAGTATAGTAAAACACCTGATTGTCACTGTAAAACACCTGTGCAATGTTCTCCTGCTTCTAGTAAATTACAGGTACCTGGATAAGTGGGCTCTGACTGGTCCAGGTAGAGCAGGTGACCGCTGGAAGGTTCTGGATTCCGTATGGACCCTATATAAGGCTGCAGCTGCGTCCACTCAGGGCTGTTGGCTGGGTACTGGACTTTGCTCCTGCGGGCCCGCCATGAACTCACTCCTGAGGGAACTCCTTGTGAGAGCAGAAAGCGCCGGAGGGGAAGACTGGATCCGCCGCTGCCTGGCCATGGAAGATTCGGCTGAAGAACGGATCGCGGATGCGGGAGAAGGATCGTCGGCGACACACGCGGCAACCGAGGAGGAACAGCGCCCTGATGCCAGCCCTCCCACCTCTAGACCCAGACGCAGCTGTGCGGCGGAGCGACCTGTAGTCGCAACGCCTGAAGAAGAGGAGTCCCGGCGTCAGCAGGAGGATGCAGTCGCCACCCCTACAGTGAGGAGGTCTGGCCGAGGCAAGCGGGCCCCCTCCTCCTCCCCATGCAGACCTGGTGGAAAAGGGAGCCGTGGGCGGCGCACAGCCGTGCCTCCAGCTAATAGCCCAGCTCCTATACCAGCTAGCAGCACACACCAGCCGCCAGGGCGCCACCTACAGGACGGAGGCCAGAACGCACCGGAGGCTCTGCAAGGTAAATTAACCCCTGCTCTCCCAGTAATGTTGCCTCAGGCTGCTTACAGTGGTTCTGTCCCTCTTCTGGATTCTCTCCTTTCTTCCTTATCTAAAATTGCAGAGGCAGTGGTGTCCCAGCAAAACTCACCTGCTGTACCCTCTGAACCTGCTTTACCTGTGAATAATTCTCCTGTTAAAGTGGGGTCTAATGTTAATATGCCTGCTCCTACGGTTATGCATACACCTGTTTTTACTAACACTTATCCTACAACAGAATTATTTAATCATCCTGTCCCTGAAACATCTGTCCGTGAGGTAATGCCCTGTGCACTATCACCCCTTGGTTTTCATTTAACTACATCACTAAAAGAAAAAATTTGGAAAGGGGAATTCATTGACATGCTGTCTTTACTTCCCTCTGCCAAAGAATTTTTGCGCACAGACAGAAGGGTGGATGATAGGTCAGAGGATGATAGGAGGAGGCCGGTAGCCAGGTCCTTTTTTAATTGGCTGCAGGCCTTCTGCATCTTCGCTAGCGTAATGGGAGAAAAATTCCCTGACCGCTGCAGCGGTCTTTTCCAGCATGTGGAAATCATACTGGAAGCGTACAAAAGCTTTGGTGGTTTCGGATGGTTTGCATACGATGAATCCTTCCGCCAGAAGTTGGCTGTTTATCCCAGCTTGCAATGGGGCATGAAGGACGTAGGCCTCTGGCTAAATCTTATTGTCCCCCAGAGATCCGTCCCTCCGAAACCAACGCCTCAAGTCAATAGCACTGGCCAGTCTCCATACAAGAAAGGTTACTGCTATTCTTTCAATGAAAGTCAGTGCAAGTGGGGTAATTCTTGCCGCTTTAAACATGAATGCTCCTTCTGTTCAGGTCCACACCCCGTGGTAAAATGCTTTAAAAAGAACAGCCCTACCAGCTCCCAAAGGGATATTTTTTCCAAAAGCCTGCACGCCAGTGAGGCTGGAAAACATGCTTCATTGGTTGGCAATCTATCCAGACAGGGTGAAGGCCAGCCTCTTAACTGAAGGTTTTAGGGATGGTTTTCCTTTACCAACTTTTACAGGTATAGGTTGCCAACCAGTTAAAAATTTGGAATCAGTGGACAGGTTTCCTGAGGTTGTCCGGGGAAAAATATTAAAAGAAGTCAGAGAGGGTCGAGTAGCGGGTCCTTTTGCCTCGCCACCTTTTGTTAATTTCCGCATTTCTCCCCTGGGTATTGTACCAAAAAAGGAACCCAATGCTTATCGTTTAATACACCATCTATCATTCCCGGCGGGGAGCTCATTGAATGACGATATAGACACTTCCCTTTCTTCAGTTTCCTATTCAACTTTTGAGGATGCCATAAAAGTGATCCGGCGCCTTGGTCAAGGCGCGCTATTGGCTAAGGCGGACATTAAAGCTGCCTTTAGGCTGCTGCCTATTGCCCCATTTTCTTTCAACTCGTTAGGTTTTTGTTTCGAAGACAAGTATTTTTTCGATATGTGTCTACCAATGGGGTGTTCACTATCCTGCGCTTATTTTGAGTCGTTCGCGTCCTTTTTACAATGGGTTGTATCTTTTGAGTCAGGTCTGGACTACATAGTCCATTACCTGGACGACTATCTCTTCGTCGGGCCGGCAGGTTCCCTGGCATGTTTGCAGCTGTTGCAGCTTTTTTTAAAAATATCGGCCTATTTTGGTATTTCCCTAGCAGAAGAGAAGACTATCCTCCCGTCGGTGTCCCTCGAATTCTTGGGTATCACAATTGACACCCTTGCCTTGGAGTTTCGGTTGCCAGAAAGCAAAATCGATCGTCTGAAATTGGTCATAATTGGTATGCTTCGGAAAAAGAAGGTTTTATTGAAGGAGCTCCAATCCTTGCTCGGCCTGTTGGCATTCGCGTCCAGAATCATGCCGGTCGGCAGAATATTTTCACGTCGTCTGTCATTGGCAACATCGGGGCTCAAATCTCCGTTTTCGCACGTTCGATTATCTGCAGAACTGAAAGATGACCTGTCGGTATGGTTTAAATTTTTTGATCAGTATAACGGGAGGTAATTTTTCCAAGCGGATTTTGTTTTGGCTACTGAGCTAGAACTTCACACTGACGCAGCGGGCTCCTTGGGCTTCGCGGCCATATGGCAAACACACTGGCTTTGCGGCGCCTGGCCTGCCTCTTGGGTGACCCGGAAACTCACCAAGAATATTGTTTTGCTGGAATTTTTTCCTATTGTGGCAGCTTTCGAACTTTGGAGCGCTCACTTCGCGAATAAGCGGATAATGGTGCAGACGGACAACAAAGGGGTGATGTTTGCCATAAACTGTCTCTCTTCCAAATCCTTGTCAGTAGTCAGGTTGATTCGGCATTTTGTTTTGCTTTGTCTAAAACATAATATTTGGGTGAAGGCTCAGCATATTCCCGGTAAGGCTAACACTATTGCGGATGCTCTATCCCGTTTTCAGATGTCACGGTTCCGGCAGTTATTCCCACAGGCAGATCCCGAGGGTTGTGTATGTCCAGCTCATCTGTGGGACCTGATATAGCAAGCCTTTCTACAGTAATCCAGAACTCTGTATCCCCTCATACTTGGTCGGGCTATTCGGCCGCTTGGAATCGGTGGTTAGTTTTCTGTAGATCCCTGGATTTTGATTGCTACCAATACTCGGAGGGAGCGGTTCTATCCTTCTTGTGTACATTGATGCACGAAAATCTCTCACACGGCCACATATCTAAGATTTTGGCTGGTGTATCTTTCTTTTTTAAGTTACATAACCTACCTTCGCTGAACATGTTCTTTTCGGTCAAACAAGCCCTGAAGGGTTATAGGAAAAGCACGTTTGTACAGGATAAGCGTAGGCCAGTATCAGTTGAACTGCTCAAAAGAATTTGTGTGTCCACAAATTACACTTGTCTGAATCAATTTGAGGCTGGTCTGTTCATAGCAGCTTTTTGTATAGCCTTCTTCGCAGCACTTAGAGTATCTGAGTTAGTACCAGCGAATAAATCTGGAACTTCGGGCCTGTTGTTCCAGGATGTCATTGTCTCCAATGAGGGGATCGATTTGTTTATACGTCATTCAAAGACGGATCAGCTGGGAAAGGGGTGCTGTATACAACTCTACCCCTGTGGGGATCAAATTATTTGCCCGGTGTTAGTTTTACAAAGATACTTGGCCATCAGGCCCCCTTACACAGGTATTTTTCTCTGCCATAGTGACGGCTCACCATTGACCAAATACCAGTTTAGTTCAGTTTTTAAGAAGTGTTTACAGGCTATTGGTATGTCGGATGCTTTCTTCTCAACCCATTCTTTCCGCATCGGCGCTGCAACGGAGGCGGCAAGGTTGGGGCTCGATGAGGCAATCATCCGCAGGTTGGGGAGATGGGAATCTGGTAGATTCAAATTATATGTCCGGCCTAACCTTCTTCCTTGATTTTCAGGTTTTCACAACACCATATGGATTTTAGGGCACTCGTTTGTTTTCTGGGCACGTAGGAGAGCATCTCAGCGTTGCTACACGGAGAACTTAACGCTTCCAACTGACGCCTTCTCAGTATTATGGCAAGGTATTCGGGGGTTGCGCTGGTGTCAAGTGTCTTTCCAACTAGCCCAGCTAAGCGCACAATGGCCCCCTCCCTCTGTAATCATTATACATGCAGGCGGTAATGACATCGGGAAAATGAAATCCATTGAGTTGCTTTTTAATATAAAGCGGGATTTTCAAAGGTTTAAGCTAGCTTTCCCATCTTGTAAATTTGTTTTTTCTGAAATAGTCCCCCGGCTTTCCTGGTCCACTTCCCCCCAGCTTAAGCCGCTTGAGAAGGTAAGAAGGCAGGTGAACAGATCTATGGAAAAATTTATGCCATCTATTGAAGGTTTTTCCTACAGACATGCTGATTTGGAAGGGGGTATCCCGGGGTTTTATCGATCAGATCTTATCCATTTATCTGAAGTTGGTTTGGATTTATTTAATTTGGGATTGCAAACCTGTGTAGAAATGGCCGTGGCTGTTGGGTAGGCCAGTCCTGTTTGCAACAGGTCTGGCTGGTGGGGGACTTTACAGTTTTTCCAAGTTTAAGCTGCTCGAGTCCTATGGCTGAGCAGGGAATTTTTGGTTTATTAAAAGTTTACTATTCAATTCAATAATTTGATTAAATAAAGATGGTTATTCTATATATATTAATTTTGTTTAAACCAATAAAGGTGCCACGGCCATTAAAATGCCAAGTAGTTGTTTGGTTTTTTGTTCACTAGGAGTTTTGGGTTTTGAGGGGGTGGGTGGTGTGGCCTGCGGTCCCATGGCATAAAAGGGCACAATTCATTTGGGCCCATGCACATGGGTCCTGCGGCCGCCCCTCCCCCTCCCCTTTTCAGGCCTGGCTTCTACTGGCAAAATTATATGGTCAGTATAGTAAAACACCTGATTGTCACTGTAAAACACCTGTGCAATTTTCTCCTGCTTCTAGTAAATTACAGGTACCTGGATAAGTGGGCTCTGACTGGTCCAGGTAGAGCAGGTGACCGCTGGAAGGTTCTGGATTCCGTATTGACCCTATATAAGGCTGCAGCTGCGTCCACTCAGGGCTGTTGGCTGGGTACTGGACTTTGCTCCCCACCCCCCCTCCCTGTCGTTGGCACAATTATGTGGTTTGTCACCCCCGAATCGGGGGGGGACTTTACAGTTTTTCCAAGTTTAAGCTGCTCGAGTCCTATGGCTGAGCAGGGAATTTTTGGTTTATTAAAAGTTTACTATTCAATTCAATAATTTGATTAAATAAAGATGGTTATTCTATATATATTAATTTTGTTTAAACCAATAAAGGTGCCACGGCCATTAAAATGCCAAGTAGTTGTTTGGTTTTTTGTTCACTAGGAGTTTTGGGTTTTGAGGGGGTGGGTGGTGTGGCCTGCGGTCCCATGTCTCATCCGCGGTTCCCCTCCTTGATCTCATGTTCATTCAGGGATCCTTTTGTTTTACATCGCTGTGTGGCTTTACCTGTGTGTGTTTGGCTGTAATTAGTTGCTGCTGCCTGCTTGTGTTCCAGCATTTGCCTTGTCCCAATTGTCGTTTTCGCTGTGCTGTCCGAGCCCCCTTACCTGTGGTTGTATGGACACCCAAGGGCCATGTTGTCTGGCTGATGTGTGCTTGGCCGCTGTGTTGTTTTCCCATGGCCGACAACACTAGCCCCCTGGAACCACACCTTGGTTTGATTGGTGTTGTCAGTTAGCGCTGTGATTCGCTGCAATTGGCTCTGTCTCTTGTATGGACACAGGGTAGGTTGGCTCCTATCTCAGTTTTCTCACAATGGTTGTTTTCCACACACCAGATCCTTGTTTGTTCATTTATCCTTTGAGAGTTTAACCTTGTTTTGAGACATTCATTTGTTTGTATTCTCTGAACTAATTATGTGTATGTATCTCTTATTAGATTGTACAAAATATATTGATTTGACTCCTACCCCTGAGGAAGGCAACGATTTGCAGAAACATCTATATCAATTCTAGTTGACCTTAAATGTTTTTTTATACTATTTTTGTACTATCAATAAAATGTTTATTTTTCTATTTCTGATTTGATAATTTTTTATGACTTGTTTAACTACTTGCCGACCAGCCGCCGTAGATTTACGGCGGCAGGTCGGCTCCCCTGCGTGAGAGCCCGTAGCTATACTTCGGCTCTCGCGCAGGCCACTAGGGGCGCTCACCCCCGACTCCCGTGCGTGTGCCCCGTGGGCGCGATCGCCGCCGGGCACATGCGACCGGTCGTTACAGAGTGGAAACCGGGAGCTGTGTGTGTAAACACACAGCTCCCGGTCCTGTCAGGGGGGGAAATGACCCATCGCCTGTTCATACAACGTATGAACAGCGATTTGTCATTTCCCTCAGTCAGTCCACCCCCCCTACAGTTAGAACCCACCCAGTGAACATACTTAACCCCTTCCCTGCCCCCTATTGTTAACCCCTTCACTGCCAGTGGCATTTTTATAGTAATCCAATGCATTTTTATAGCACTGATTGCTATAAAAATGCCAATGGTCCCAAAAAAGTGTCCAAAGTGTCCGCCATAATGTCGCAGTACCGAAGAAAAATCGTTGATCGCCGCCATTACTAGTAAAAAAAAATATTAATAAAAATGCCATAAAACTATCCCCTAATTTGTAAATGCTATAACTTTTGCGCAAACCAATCAATACACGCTTATTGCGTTTTTTTTTTTTTTAAAGAAAAATATGTAGAAGAATATGTATCGGCCTAAACTGAGGAAATTTTTTTTTTTTATATATATTTTTGGGGGATATTTATTATAGCAAAAAGTAAAAAATATAATTTTTTTTCAAAATTGTCGCTCTATTTTTGTTTATAGCGCAAAAACTAAAAACCGCATAGGTGATCAAATACCACCAAAAGAAAGCTCTATTTGTGGGGAAAAAAGGACGCCAATTTTGTTTGGGAGCCACGTCGGTTAAAGCGACCCAGTGCCAAATCGCAAAAAGTGCTCTGGTCTTTGACCAGCAATATGGTCCGAGGGTTAAGTGGTTAAATGGCACCATTATAATCCCTCTAAAGCCCCGTACACACGACCGGATCTGTCCGCTGGGATTTATCCGATGATCAGTTCCAGCAGATAGATCCGGTCGTGTGTAGGGCCTAGCGGACATTTTTCGGCGGAGATTTCTCCAGCCGACGGTTTTCCAGCGGATAAAAATTTCTTAGCATGCTAAGAAATCTATCCGCTGGAAACCTGTCCTTCGGACTTATCCGGTCGTCTGTACAGACTCACCGGATAAGTCCGTCCGATTCCCATCCCTCGCATGCGTCTAAATGATTAGACGCATGCGTGGAAGTATTTATCTTCCAGGGTCGCGCACGTCGCCGCGTCATCGTCGTGGCGACGGCGCAGACACGTCACCGCGGATGTTTTTCGCTGGGATTTTGATCTGATGGTGTGTACAGCCATCAGATCAAAATCCGCCAGCGGACATATCCGATGGAAACGGTCCGGCGGACCGTTTTCATCGGATATCCCCTCGTGTGTACAAGGCCTTAGGCCCCGTACACACGACCGAGTTTCTCGGCAGAATTCAGCCATAAACTCGATCGGAGCTGGATTCTGCCGAGAAACTCGGTCGTCTGTACACTTTTCAGCAAAGAAGCCGACGAGGAACTCGTCGGGCCGAATAGAGAACATGTTCTCTATTTCCTCGTTGTTCAATGAGGAAAGTCGGCCCGCCGAGATCCTCGGCGGCTTCAACACTGAACTCGACGAGGAACTCGATGTGTTTGGCACGTCGAGTTCCTCGGACATGTGTACGGGGCCTAAGTCTTTCACAACCCTATATGGACACATCTAGATTTCCAGTAGTGGCTGGTTTTTATTTTTTGCGCTATGAAAAAAAAAAGAGCGACAATTTTGAAAAAAACACAATATTTTTTACTTTTTGCTATAATAAATATCCCATTTTTTTTTTTTTATATTTTTTCCTCAGTTTAGGCCGATATGTATTCTTCTACATATTTTTGGTAAAAAAAAAATCGCAATAAGCGTATAGTGATTGGTTTGCGCAAAAGTTATAGCGTCTACAAAATAGGGGACAGAATTATGACATTTTTTTATTATTTTTTTTTTACTAGTAATGGCGGAGATCTGAAATTTTTATTGGGACTGCGACATTATGGCAGACACATCGGACACATTTGACACATTTTTGGGACCATTCACATTTATACAGCAATCAGTGCTATAAATATGCACTGATTACTGTATAAATGTGACTGGCAGGGAAGGGGTTAACACTAGGGGGCGATCAAGGGGTTAAATGTGTTCCCTGGGAGTGATTCTAACTATAGGGTGATGGGACTGACTGGGGAGGTGACCGATCGGTGTCCCTATGTACAAGGGACACAGCATCGGTCTCCTCTCCCTGACAGGACATGGATCTGTGTGTTTACACACACAGATCCATGTCCTTGTCTGTGTAACGGCCGATCGCGGGTACCTGGCGGACATCGAGGCCGCTAGGCACGCGCATTGGCACCTCAGTGACGCGGCGGGCACGTGCGCGCCCCCAGTGGCCTGAGTAGCCGAGGACGTCAATAGACGGCAAGTGGTTAAGTCTTCATACATTTTTTACTGTTACGCGCTGCGCTACTTTAACTGGTTGTTGTGCAGCCATGTAACTCTGTACCCAAACAAAATTGATATCATTTTTTCACACAATTAGATCTTTCTTTTGGTGGTATTTGATCACCACTGGGTTTTTAATTTTTTATTTTATAAATGAAAAAATGGCCAAAACTTTGAAAAAAACACCATGGGCTGGATTCAGATAGATTCCTCTAGCTATGTGCGGGCGTAACGTATCTCCGATACGTTACGCCGCTGTAATTTTGGGCGCAAGTTCCGTATTCAGAAAGGACTTGCGCCCTTAGTTACGGCGGCGTAACGTATCTTGTCCGGCGTAAGCCCGTGTAATTCAAATGGGGATGTTGTGGGCGTGTTATATTTAAATTACACTTGACCCCGCGTATTTTACGTTTTTTGTGAACGGCGCAAAGCCTCATTGGTTTCGACGTGATTGTAACTTACGCAAAGCCCTAGTCGCGAAAGACTTACGCAAACGACGTAACATTTTCAAAATTCGACGCAGGAATGACGGCCATACTTAACATAGGATACGCCGCACATACCCCTTATATAGCAGGGGTAACTTTACGCCGGAAAAAGCCTAACGCAAACGACGTAAAAAAAAAGCGCCGGGCGGTCGTTCGTTTCTGAATCGGCGTAAATACCTAATTTGCATATTCCTCGCTTAACTATACGGAAGCGCCACCTATCGGCCAGCGTGAATATGCAGCCTAAGATACGACGGTATAAGACACTTACACCAGTCGGATCTTGGGGATATCTATGCGTAAATGATTCTCTGAATCTGGCCCCATATTTTTTACTTTCTGCTATAAATAAATAAAAAAATATATATAAAATAAAAAAATGTAATGTCTTTTGGTCAAAATGTATTCTGCTACATGTCTTATGTGTATATCGATTGGTTTGTGTGAATGTTATAGTGTCTACAAACTACAGTATACATATTGACATCACCAGTGACACTAATACAGTGATCAATGATAATGCTATGCATTGTCACTGTACTAATGACACTGAGAAGGGGATTAACATTTTGGGTAATCAAGGGGTTAAATGTGTAGCTAACAATGTATAATGTGTGCTGTTTTATACTAAACATCTCTTAATTTCTTATCCCTGCTTAGCAGGAATGAAAAACAGAGAGATTGTTTCCTCTGTACAGAGCCCATTGTTGATTGCCAACACAGGGCTCTGGGCTGTGATTGGACACTCAGCAGGCCCCAGCCTTGAATCGTTGGCCGGGATCTGCTGACAGACTCCCGCTATGCACAATCACAGCGGTTGCTAGTGGGGGGGGGGCCCTAAACCCACAAGCAGGCAACAACATACAGGTATGTCTCTTTGCCTGCACTGGTCGCCCATACACAGTAAATTGCAGGCGGACAGTCCGCAACTGAGTAAATGACAGATCCTTGAACAGCTTCTGGTTGTAAACAAATAAGTTGGGGATCTTGGCTGACAGTCTGACACCACTGACCAATTATATTCCTGATCATATTTGTTTAGAGTCACAGAATTTCAGTCTGGTTTGTTCATAAAAAAGAATCTGTCTTGGGATCTGTCATTATGCAGTAGTAGTGTGGTGGGGTCACCATCATTGGGTGGTGGGTTGTTGTGATTGGTGATGGGCCAGATGTGGGGATGAGGCCTTTGTCTCCTCAACATGGGGACCCCCCTGCCTTGCAAGGTATCCTCCCAACGTTGAAGGGCGTGTGTCCTGGAATGGATGCCACTCTCCCTTGCCTGGATAAAATCACAAACTACCATGTCATTTGCTGACTAGAACTACTGAATAAAAGTCATAATACTGTATACAGTGGAACCTTGGATTTCGAGCATAATCCGTTCCAGGAGAATGCTTGTAATCCAAAGCACTCGCATATAAAAGCGAGTTTCCCCATAGAAGTCAATGGAAACAAAGATAATTTGTTCCACATTGTCTTCTATGACATGCAATACCACATGTGGCCAGAGGTTGGGGGCGCGGGAGAGCCTCAGCTCGGCTGATCTCGGAAACACTCAGGCTCGGAAACACTCAGGAACAGAGTATTTCCAAGTATTTCCGAACGGCTCCAAACCGTTCCGAGTGTCACCGGCGCCCCTGCACCTCTGGCCAAATGCAGTACTGCACACCCCATTGGCTTGAATTCTGCCTGTTTTCCATAAGATGCTATTTTACTCTATAACAGTCCAATTACTGTATGCTGTAAATACATTCTCTCTTTCCACAAACATACTGTATACAGTATTTGTCTTTTTTTGACATTTGACATTTTATATTCTCTGTGTATGCAATGAAGGTAAGGAGTTCAAGATCTATTTAATTATTACAAAATTCATTATGGCAGCATTATCCTTTAGGATGGCCACAGATTAGGCAGAGCATAATAGGAGACAACCGATCATCCACTTTATTTTGGCTTCTCATCTCACCAGAGAGAAAACTACAGATTACTCCGTAAGCTATTAATAATGTTTTAAAAACTAAAAGCTATAATGTAAACTAGTGTCTTCTAGCTCTCAGTTAGTAATGATTGAGGGAAATCCTGAATTACTGCCCACATTCCAAAACACTTCCTTTAGAAAGTGGAAAATTGCAGGCATTTCAATGCCAAGACTTAATTGCAGACTCAGATCTCACAGTATGTCCCAGGTTGGCATATCGTTTTAATATTGTGCAGCAACTTGGGTTAAAGGTTAACACTTCTGCTTTGCAGCGCTGGCATCCCTGGTTAAATCCTGGTCAGGACATTGCCTGCATGGAGTTTGCATGTTCTTCCTGTGCTTGTTGGGAGGATATGTGTCTCTTGAACAAATTGGCCTTAGTATGTGTGTACATTGGAACCTTGGATTACAAGCATAATTTGTTCCAGCAGAATGCTTGTAATCCAACGCACTCGCATATCAAAGCGAGTTTCCCCATGGAAGTCAATGGAAACGAAGATAATTCATTCCACATTCACTTTTATTGTATGCAGTACCGCATTTGGCCAGAGGTGGCAGGGCACCGGAAACGGCTCAGAAAGGTTCGGAAACACTCGGGAATGGAGTGTTTCCGAATGTTTCCAAGGGGTTCCGAATCTCACCGGCACCCTGCTAACTCTGGCCAAATGCGGTACTGCACACCACAGAGGCTTGAATTCTGCTTGTTTTATGAGATAACGCTCACAAACCGAGTCAGGATAGAAAAAAAATAATAGCTTGTTTTGCAAAATGCTCGTTAACCGCGTTACTCGAAATCTGAGGTAATACTGTATATGCATGCATGTGGGATAGGGACCTAAGATTGTAAATTCCTTGACAGCAGAGACAGGTGTAAATATACATGTAGCACCCTCTACCATAGGTAGGTAGGTGCTAGAGTAGTGGGTTTGTTTTGTACTGCCAGCACAGGTAAATTTAGGCAGGCCTATGCTGTGAGCTAGGCCTGTTTGTTTTGTTTGTTTTGATCTGGGGGCAGGGGAGTGGTTTAATGTAGCACTAGATGACTGACATATGCTTCAGCTATTGGGTGCCTCCTCTGGTTTTCAGAAGGTTCTGGAAATGAGGCAGGGAAGAGAGCCGGAGTGACATGGGGTGTATGTAGCAGCCCTGACCAATCCCCAACTAGGAGTTGTTGGGTGAAAGAACTGAATGATGGAGTGTTAAACTTTCGTGGTCTGAGGGAACCCCCTTTTGGGGGGGGGGGGTGAACTCTCATTAGATGGTCATTGATAGGTGTCCCGGAACAGGAGCAGAAAGAGGACAGTTGGGAGCACTGCCAGGCAAGTCATTCAAGAGGGATCCATGCCGGGGTCGTTGAGTGAGAAGCACAGTGTGACGCTCTGGAAGAGACATGCCAGTAGTTAGATGTGGAGCCAGAGGGAGAGACTGTGGTGTTGTTTTGGAGTCAAGTCATTGCAGCCAGGAGGGCTGGCAGGATTATTTGCATCACAGACGGCGCAACGTGAATAGATGATATCTCCTGGGACACAAGGTCCCAGAAGACACCGCTCCCCCATTCCACAGGAGACAGCCGAGGAACAGAAGAAAGAAGACAGACCGTGGATCAGGAAGTGGCAGATTAGGACGATCTGCCTAGCAACAGGCACTTCAGGTATGTATAAAAACAACATATTTTTTTTTGCAGCATTTAAAAAAAAAAAAAATCTTGGTGGAGCTCCGCTTTAATCCCCTAATAAAAACAACAAAAACAAGCAAGAGACATTCACATGTTCATTGTCTGGGAAAGTGTGCCACAATGGATGTCTCACCAGCAGGGTGAGATGTGTGGATGCTAGAACACATAGTGACCCGACGACGGCACCACTACATACAGAATTATTAAGTACTGTGTAAATTGTCAGTGATATATACATACCTTTTTTCAGAGTCTAATTACTGATTTCATAGTGCACAGGTTTCTCTTTCTCATTCCCTCTTCTCTGTCACTGACAATATGGCGGCACTGTTATTATTATCTTCTTTAGTTTAGTGCAAGCCCATGGTACTGTGGTGATCAGGGCTCATGGGAAGTAGGTAAAATCATTTTCCTCATAGGAAGATTAGCACTAGTGATATGAAGCTGCGTATCTTCCAGGGACAGTGCTGTATAGGAGGAAAGTATTGTTGCAAATGCATGTTTTTTTTCGGAGCACATTAAGTATTTTTTTTTTTTTATTCAGGCTCAAAAAGTGGAATTCTGCATTAAAGAAATGGCTGTGAAGGTTCCCTTTCACTGGTATATGGCACCAGAGTGGAAACATCATTTTGACCCTTTAGCATCTCTTTTTTTTAAAAATAAATATAACCAATGATTTATCTCTAACACATGCCCAATGCCTAAGCACAGCAAAAACTGGGCCAGCCAATGGGAGACAAGCGACTGGACCAGCCAATGGCAGAATGACTGTAACACCATTCTAGATGAACTGGTGCCAGAGAACTATCGCATAATAACAGAAAACAGAGTGGGGCAAAGAGGAGGAGGCCTGGCAGCGATCCATAAGAGTTGTCTCTCGATCACTAAACCAGTCTTCCAAAACACATTTCCATTCATGGAAACCCTCTCACTACAGCTTCAAACAAATCCCCAGGAGACCATCCATATTCTACTCTGCTATAGACCACCGGGTCCAAAATCGCAGCTCCTCACATCCTTGACAGAATTAATTTCCACTTATACACTAAACAGCAAACATCTTTTGCTGCTTTGGGATCTCAACCTTTGGACTCCTCACAGGATCCCGTGGCCTTCGCCTGCATTGACCACTTGGAACGACTAGGTCTGCAGCAGCTAGTATGTGGGCCCACACATGCTTCAGGTCACACGCTCGACCTTATTTTCAGACAAGATCTGGAAGTAAAAATTCTGGAAAATGAGCCGTTACCATGGACAGACCATCACGTAATCAAATTCCTGATTACCAAAAATGCCCCTTTAACAAAAGCATCAAAACCAGTGATAACACACTGGACAAGATCTCAGAAGAAGCTCCTTTCGGAACTCTTCAAAACAACATAATTTGCTCGATCATTTTCAGCCGGGTTTCCGTCCAGGGCACGGAACGGAAACAGCATTGCTCAAAATATGGGATGATGCTCTTGAGGCCGCAGACGAAGGAGAATCTTGTCTTCTAGTACTGTTGGACCTCAGCGCAGCTTTTGACACGGTAGACCACAAACTATTGCTGACTCAGCTAACTGAAGTAGCCAAAGTCAAGGTGACTTATCTTGGTTCTCCTCCTTTTTGGAAAACCGATCACAAGTAGTGAAACTGGGACCGTTCATTTCTGAAAAACGCACGGTGTCATGCGGAGTCCCTCAAGGATCCCCTCTGTCCCCGGTGCTGTTTAATATCTATCTTCGCCCCCTTTTTGAAATCATCAGCAGCCAAAAGCTGTTCTACCACTCTTATGCGGATGACACACAATTGTATTTTCGCATCTGCAACAAAAAAGATCATCATCTCGGTCTAGAGAAATGCCTCTCTTTGATAGAGAACGGGATGACAAAGAGTTATCTTAAACTCAACGGTTCAAAAACAGAACTTCTCCTGTTTCACGCCAATCGAAAGAATCAACCGGCAACACCCTGGACACCTCCACCCATTCTGGGCAAAATCATCACCCCTAGCACCAAAGTCAAAAGTCTTGGAGTCATCTTTGACACCTACATGACAATGGATGCACAAATAGGGTCAGTAGTCAGCGGATCCCACCATCTGCTGCGCCTACTACGCAGACTTATTCCATTTATTCCCAAAGAGGACATAGCAGTCGTGGTAGGAACAATTGTTAACGCCAGACTTGATTATGCAAATGCCCTCTACCTCGGACTCCCAAAGTACCAAATCACTCGCCTGCAGGTCGTTCAGAATACGGCCGCGCGACTGGTGACTGGGAAAAAACCTTGGGAATCAATCTCACCCTCACTGAGAAGCCTTCAATGGCTGCCAGTGAAAGATAGAATCACATTCAAAGCACTCTGTCTGATGCATAAATGTATTTGGGGAAATGCCCCCAAATATCTATGCAAAAAAATAAAGGCTTACAACCCCAATCGCGTTCTGCGATCCTCCAACCAAAATCTACTCCAAATCCCCAAAACCAGATACAAGTCCAAAGAAGAAAGAAGATTTGGGGTCCTGGGCCCTCGACTTTGGAACACTTTACCAACCTCCATTCAGTTAGAGGAGAACCACTTGGCCTTTAGGAGAAAGATCAAAACCCATCTCTTTTAAGTTTAAAGGAGAACTGGTCAAAAAAAGCGCCCAGAGGCGATTCAGTTCACATGTGCAGCGCTATATACGTTTTTCACTCACTCAGAAGAGCAGGGGCTGTGCATAGAGAGGAAACCTTCACAACCATTTCTTTAATGCAGAATTCCACTTTTTGAGGCTGAAAAGAAAATTGAATTCTTGATGTGTTTCAAAAATTTTAAAAAGCTGCATTTGCAACAATACTCTCCTCCTATCCAACACTGTCCCTGGAAGATAGCTTCATAGCACTAGTGCTAATCTTCCTCTGAGGTGAATGAGTTTTACCTACTTCCTATAAAGCCCTGATCCCTAGAGCCAGAGGCTCTAATTGGCTTCAAAAAAGGAGGGGCTTGGGGCACAGAGCACACCCACTTATGTGACAATATTAAATGAATGTCTTGTTAGCCACCTCCCAAAATATACAGCACCGGCTACCACTGGGTATAGGATATTTATATGCATAGTATTGCACATTCATGGTCTTTATTATATTATTACTGGGATTGACTGGGTCTGGTCCAAGTGTAATTCAGCAAACTTCAGAGAAGCTTGGATGCCAAACCCAAACTCCAATGAAATCAAAGAATCTGTCAAATTTTCTAGGCTAATAGGCAAGGTTTGTCATAAAATAGAATGTAGGGGTTACACTGCCCTGGGGAACATGTACCAATGCAAAGAAATTGTTTGTAAGAATTCCGTTCGGCCAGGAGCAATTATTTTATTTTAAATGCTTAAAGTGAAACATCAAAAATGCCCAATTCTAATAAATAACATTCCTGTGGGTGTCATAATCCTCCCTGTCATGGAACTCATTTCTTTGATGTAGAGAAGTCTGCTCCTATTAGCCAGTCTATTGTTTGTATCAGGGTCAAGGGCTCTTTGGAGCAGTTCAGAGGCAGGATGTAGGCTGAACCTATTCAGTGTACCCAAAGATTGGGAGGAGTCAACACACATGGGTACCTATAATTTGTCAGCACATGAAAGCTTATATACCAAAGGTCTTCCAACCACAAAAAAATGTATATATGGAAAGCATCAAAAAGGTCGCAATAGTCCATAAACTTCATTATGTCTTTGCATAATTAGTGGTCCAGATAATGTAGGCTTAAATGTTCATCCACAAAACACAATTAGCTGCAGCTCATCTCAAAGGATCTTTGGGGGAATCCAACTAGCAACACAGTATAAAAGACAAGAGGGGGTTATTTACGAAAGGCAAATCCACTTTGTACTACAAGTGCAAAGTGCACTTGAAATTGCACTGAAAATGCACTTGGAAGTGCAATCGCTGTAAATCTGAGGGGTAGATCTGAAATGAGGGGAAGCTCTGCTGATTTTATCATACAATCACAAGCAAGCTAAAATGCTGTTTTTTATTTTCCTTGCATGTCCCCCTCAGATTTACAGCGACTGCACCTCCAAGTAGATTTGCCTTTCGTAAATAACCCCCAGAGTCTCTTTAATTTTAAGAAAGCAAATGTCCACTCACATGAGAAATGGTAGCAGTGTGTGCAAGGTTGCCTCACAGCAGATGACAGCAGGGGAGTACAAAGCTGATGTCAGATGCTGAAGGGTGGTCACTCTGAAACGCGTTGTCATGTCCCATCACTTACCTTTAGCATGTATTGCCAGCGTTGGGCTCTCCTGTCAACCAATCCGCTGCAAGACTCTACTGTGTGGGCTCTGGCTCCCAGACAGCATACTGTTCCTGCATTCCCAGAATACCATCGCTGAACAGTTTAAATTATAAATACACATTATACATAAAGAATTCTGGAGGAACACTTCCCTTAGAAGGGCCCCTGCAAATATCTGGCTGTGAGTAGTAAACTGAAAAGAGTTGACAGAGGAGATACTCTGTAATGGCAAACTTAGTAAAATGTAAAAGGAAAAGAAGGGCGCACCGACCTAGTGCATTACCAATGGCTAGTTTTAATTAAAATGGTATAAAAGATCATGAATACTCACAAAACAAGTAAAAAACAAGCATAAACATCACTCCATCAAAGGGATACATGCCTCCGGAAGGTTTCCTACTGGAACCAAACAGCCGGAGAGTCCAGACGACATAGATTAGACCTACGGCTTACGCGTTACGAAGGCGGACCCTCTTCCTCAGAGCCAAAAAGTAGTAGTACCTGGACCTCTCTCTGACCCTATATATATATATATATATATATATGTATATATATATATATATATATATATATATATATATATATATATATATATATATATATATATATATATATATATAAATGTGTGTGTAAAATGGTTGAAATGATCACATGTCTAGAGCACTGCCCACCACCGGCCACTCCTCCCCCCACACCCCACAGACCAAAACACACTTAACCCCTTACTATCCTCACTACCATGGGCCACTTGTCCCATCTGCACTGTTGTCCATCGCAGGTAAAGGGATGGGTAGGTGGGATAACTGGGGGTACCTATAGTGTGTAGATGTAAAGATGCCCAACTTCCAGCGTTCCAGCGTTGGAAACTTAGTCTTTCCTTCCTCGACAGGAACCTATCCCTTATGCTACTTCTACTATCCAACGGCGGCTGTTTCTGTTAGACATAACCTTTTGGGGCTAAACAAAGTACAGGCAGACAGTCTGTTGTTTCAATGAATGCTGCGACGGAAGCAGGAACTCTTTTATTACTTATGAGGCATAGACAAAACATGAACTCATAAACGTAACACTGCCATCTAGTGATCATACAATGTAGTAGGCACACAGCAATGACATATAGTGATTGATGCTCATTAAATACAAACCTTGTATGCTAACAGTTTCCCTATCATACTCAGGCACAGCGGCACAGGGAATAATGCAGAATCTCTTATTTAAGGAATTCTGTGTCAAGATGGATACCAAAATTGCGTAGCAATTTAGGCCAGACCCGGCAGACCCGATGTCCGTTCTGCTAGTAAGGAAGACAGAGATTTTGTGTTTCTGCTAAGCAGGAACACGGATCTCTGTCTTCCTACAGTTAAACACTCCCCAAAATCCCCTCAAGTAAGAAAGCACTCCCAAGGAACACATTTAACCCTTAGATCGCCCCTGATGTTAACCCCTTCCTTGTCAGTGTCATTAGTACAGTGACAGTGGATATTTTTAGTACTGATCACCAGTGGCGGCTGGTGCTCAAAATTTTTGGGGGGGCGCAAACGAAGAAGAAAAAAAAATATAAGCCTCACTGTGCCCATCAAATGCAGCCACTGTTCCATTAATTCGCACCACTGTGCCATGCCATCAAACGCAGCCACTGTGCCATGCCATCAAACGCAGTCACTGTGCCATCAATTGTCACCACTGTACCATGCCATCAATTGTCACCACTGTACCATGCCATCAAACACAGCCACTGTACCATGCCATCAAATGCAGCCACTGTACCATGCCATCAAATGCAGCCACTGTACCATGCCATCAAATGCAGCCACTGTACCATGCCATCAAATGCAGCCACTGTACCATGCCATCAATTGTGGTCACTGTGCCATCAATTGTCACCACTGTGCCATGCCATCAAATGCAGCCACTGTACCATGCCATCAAATGCAGCCACTGTACCATGCCATCAAATGCAGCCACTGTACCATGCCATCAATTGTGGTCACTGTGCCATTAATTGTCACCACTGTGCCATGCCATCAAATGCAGCCACTGTGCCATGCCATCAAATGCAGCCACTGTACCATGCCATCAAATGCAGCCACTGTACCATGCCATCAAATGCAGCCACTGTGCCATGCCATCAATTGTGGTCACTGTGCCATCAATTGTCACCACTGTGCCATGCCATCAATTGTGGCCACTGTGCCATCAATTGTCACCACTGTGCCATGCCATCAAATGCAGCCACTGTGCCATGCCATCAAATGCAGCCACTGTGCCATGCCATCAAATGCAGCCACTGTACCATGCCATCAAATGCAGCCACTGTACCATGCCATCAAATGCAGCCACTGTGCCATGCCATCAATTGTGGTCACTGTGCCATCAATTGTCACCACTGTGCCATGCCATCAAATGCAGCCACTGTACCATGCCATCAAATGCAGCCACTGTACCATGCCATCAAATGCAGCCACTGTACCATGCCATCAATTGTGGTCACTGTGCCATCAATTGTCACCACTGTGCCATGCCATCAAATGCAGCCACTGTACCATGCCATCAAATGCAGCCACTGTACCATGCCATCAAATGCAGCCACTGTACCATGCCATCAATTGTGGTCACTGTGCCATCAATTGTCACCACTGTGCCATGCCATCAAATGCAGCCACTGTGCCATGCCATCAAATGCAGCCACTGTACCATGCCATCAAATGCAGCCACTGTACCATGCCATCAAATGCAGCCACTGTGCCATGCCAGCAATTGTGGTCACTGTGCCATCAATTGTCACCACTGTGCCATGCCATCAATTGTGGCCACTGTGCCATCAATTGTCACCACTGTGCCATGCCATCAAATGCAGCCACTGTGCCATGCCATCAATGCAGCCACTGTGCCATGCCATCAAATGCAGCCACTGTACCATGCCATCAAATGCAGCCACTGTACCATGCCATCAAATGCAGCCACTGTGCCATGCCATCAATTGTGGTCACTGTGCCATCAATTGTCACCACTGTACCATGCCATCAATTGTCACCACTGTACCATGCCATCAAACACAGCCACTGTACCATGCCATCAAATGCAGCCACTGTACCATGCCATCAAATGCAGCCACTGTACCATGCCATCAAATGCAGCCACTGTACCATGCCATCAAATGCAGCCACTGTACCATGCCATCAATTGTGGTCACTGTGCCATCAATTGTCACCACTGTGCCATGCCACCAAATGCAGCCACTGTACCATGCCATCAAATGCAGCCACTGTACCATGCCATCAATTGTGGTCACTGTGCCATCAATTGTCACCACTGTGCCATGCCATCAAATGCAGCCACTGTGCCATGCCATCAAATGCAGCCACTGTACCATGCCATCAAATGCAGCCACTGTACCATGCCATCAAATGCAGCCACTGTGCCATGCCATCAATTGTGGTCACTGTGCCATCAATTGTCACCACTGTGCCATGCCATCAATTGTGGCCACTGTGCCATCAATTGTCACCACTGTGCCATGCCATCAAATGCAGCCACTGTGCCATGCCATCAAATGCAGCCACTGTGCCATGCCATCAAATGCAGCCACTGTGCCATGCCATCAAATGCAGCCACTGTACCATGCCATCAAATGCAGCCACTGTACCATGCCATCAAATGCAGCCACTGTACCATGCCATCAATTGTGGTCACTGTGCCATCAATTGTCACCACTGTGCCATGCCATCAAATGCAGCCACTGTACCATGCCATCAAATGCAGCCACTGTACCATGCCATCAAATGCAGCCACTGTACCATGCCATCAATTGTGGTCACTGTGCCATCAATTGTCACCACTGTGCCATGCCATCAAATGCAGCCACTGTGCCATGCCATCAAATGCAGCCACTGTACCATGCCATCAAATGCAGCCACTGTACCATGCCATCAAATGCAGCCACTGTGCCATGCCATCAATTGTGGTCACTGTGCCATCAATTGTCACCACTGTGCCATGCCATCAATTGTGGCCACTGTGCCATCAATTGTCACCACTGTGCCATGCCATCAAATGCAGCCACTGTGCCATGCCATCAAATGCAGCCACTGTGCCATGCCATCAAATGCAGCCACTGTACCATGCCATCAAATGCAGCCACTGTACCATGCCATCAAATGCAGCCACTGTGCCATGCCATCAATTGTGGTCACTGTGCCATCAATTGTCACCACTGTGCCATGCCATCAAATGCAGCCACTGTGCCATGCCATCAAATGCAGCCACTGTGCCATGCCATCAAATGCAGCCACTGTACCATGCCATCAAATGCAGCCACTGTACCATGCCATCAAATGCAGCCACTGTGCCATGCCATCAATTGTGGTCACTGTGCCATCAATTGTCACCACTGTGCCATGCCATCAAATGCAGCCACTGTACCATGCCATCAAACACAGCCACTGTGCCAATTGTCCCCACTGTGTCACTGTCCAGTCATATATCCACCTCGGAGCTTTATATTATAACCTGCTGGGACTTGTAGTTCTCCATCGTCTCCTGGGGCTCAGGTGCATGCAATCCACCATCTTTGTCCAGTTTTTCTCACTGCTGGGACTTGTAGTCCCATAGATGGTGGATTGCATGCACCTGAGCCCAGGAGAAGATGGGGAACTACAAGTCCCAGCAGGTTTATAATATAAGACTCCCATCCACCTAGGAGCCTTATATTATAACCTGCTGGCACTTGTAGCTCCCCATCTTCTCCTGGGGCTCAGGCTGCTGACGGCTGGCATTTCACCCATAATATGCATTGCATTGAACATTAAAAATCATTTATTAAAGCCCAACTCCATGAAAATGTTAAAAAAAATCCACCCTTGCAATGAGCCTACATCTGCACTGGGTTAATTGCTCACCATGTCTAGTGAACATTCGGCCGAAATCGCGGCACCCCCACCCCCCCCCCTGCGGGGGGATGGGGGTGCCGCGATTTCGGCCAAATGTGCACTAAAAAAAAAAATTCCAAATGTTCCAAAAAAAATGTTCCAAAAAATTTTTTATAGTGAATATTCGGCCGAAATCGCGGACAACCCGTCCGCGATTTCGGCCGAATATTCACTAAAAAAAAATTGGAACACAGGTAATCTTTGCAGAAGGGGGGTGGACAGCTGCAGCTGCTGCCGCCGAACTTTGCAGAGAAAACAGTCCATTACAGAGGGGCAGAGGCAGGCGGCATAGCTCAGCTTACCTGTACTCGCACTGAGCGCCCCGAGTCCCGACGTCACTTCTTGTTCTTCCAGGGACGTCAGGACGGAACGAGCACAAATAGTGGATGCACCCGCCCAGCCATAACAATGCAGTCCATCGCGCCGGAAGCAAGTGGCGCGATGGACCGCGCCACAAAAGCATTTTTGGGCTGCCAATGTAGCGCCACGTCTGCAATCCCGTGATTGCACAGACGTGGCGCTACCCATACCGCGCTTTTCCAGGCGCCCGACGCCCGGACTCAGTGCACATAAGAACCTTTTTTGGAATTTTTTTTTCCTTAACCAGTTCCCGACCCCCGCATGTACATATACGTCCACAATATGGCACGTACAGGCACATGGGCGTACACGTACGTCCTCGCCTATTAGTGGGTGGGGGGTCCGATCGGGACCCCCCCCGCTACATGCGGAGGTCGGGTCCGCTCGGGGAGCGATCCGGGACCACGGCGCGGCTATTTGTTTATAGCCGCTCCGTCGCGATCGCTCCCCGGAGCTGAAGAACGGGGAGAGCCGTGTGTAAACACGGCTTCCCCGTCCTTCACTATGGCGGCGCATCGATCGCGTCATTCCCTTTATAGGGAAGACACGATCGATGACGTCATTCCTACAGCCACACCCCCAAACAGTTGTAAACACATACTAGGTGCACCCTAACTCCTGCAGCGCCCCCTGTGGTTAACTCCCAAACTGCAACTGTCATTTTCACAATAAAGAATGCAATTTAAATGCATTTTTTGCTGTGAAAATGACAATGGTCCCAAAAATGTGTCAAAATTGTCCGAAGTGTCCGCCATAATGTCGCAGTCACGAAAAAAATTGCTGATCGCCGCCATTAGTAGCAAAAAAAACTATCCCCTATTTTGTAAACACTATAAATTTTGCGCAAACCAATCGATAAACGCTTATTGCGATTTTTTTTACTAAAAATAGGTAGAAGAATACGTATCGGCCTAAACTGAGGAAAAAAAATGTTTTTATATATGTTTTTGGGGGATATTTATTACAGCAAAAAGTAAAAAATATTGCTTTTTTTTCAAAATTGTCGCTCTATTTTTGTTTATAGCGCAAAAACTAAAAACCGCAGATGTGATCAAATACCACCAAAAGAAAGCTCTATTTGTGGGGAAAAAAGGACGCCAATTTTGTTTAGGAGCCACGTCGCACGACCGCGCAATTGTCTGTTAAAGCGACGCAGTCCCGAACTGTAAAAACACCTTGGGTCTTTAGGCTGCATATTGGTCCGGGGCTTAAGTGGTTAAAGGGACATGTTTAAATAAAAAAAATTTTTTTTTTTTTTTAGATTTTTTTTTTTTTACTGACTGGGGGAGGGGGGGCGGCGCCCGGGCGCCCCCTATGGGCGGGCCGCCACTGCTGATCACTGTACTGGTGTCACTGGAGCCCAAAAACTGTCACTTATGCCTCGTATACATGTCCGGACTTTCCGAGAAAAAAGTCAGACAGGCCATTGGACTTTTTGGGCCAGATCCACAAACGAATTACACCGGCGTATCTATGGATACGGCGCGTAATTTTTAAAATGCCCCGTCGTATCTTTGTTTTGTATCCACAAAACAAAGATACGACTGAATCTGTTCTCGATCCGACTGGCGTACGTCTTAGTACGCCGTCGGATCGTAGGCGCATATTTACGCTGGCCGCTAGGTGGCGCTTCCATTCGAATTCCGCGTCGAGTATGCAAATTAGCTAGATACGGCGATCCACGAACGTACGTCCGGCCGGCGAATTTTTTTACATCGTTTACGTTAGGCTTTTTTTGGCGTATAGTTACCCCTGCTATATGAGGCGTACTCAATGTTAAGTATGGTCGTCGTTCCCGCGTCGAATTTTGAATTTTTTACGTTGTTTGCGTAAGTCGTTCGTGAATACGGCTTTGCGTAGAATGACGTTCACGTCGTAACGTCACGGCTTTTTGCGGGTTAATTTTGAGCATGCGCACTGGGATACCCCCACGGACGGCGCATGCGCCGTTAAAAAAAATCTTCATTTACGTCGGGTCAAGACGTATTTACATAAAACACGCCCCCATCACATCCATTTGAATTGCGCGCCCTTACGCCGCCAAAGTTACACTACGCCGCCGTAACTTACGGCGCAAATTCTTTCAGGATCAGGAATTTACGCTGTAAGTTACGGCGGCATAGTGTATCAGAGATACGCTACGCCGGACACAACGATGCGCTCGGGTACGTGGATCTGGCCCTTTATGTCAGAAGTCCGATGGACCTTAGATAGAGAACCTGTTCTCTTTATGTCCGTCGGACTTCCGATGGGGTCATGGCAGACTTTTGCACGGTCAACAGTCCGATTGTGTGTATGAAGCATTAGTGTCAGATTTGTCCGCTGCAATGTTGCAGTCCCACTAAAAAAATCACTGATCGCTGCCATTGCTAGTAAATAAAAAATACAAATACCAGAAATATATTCCATAGTTTGAAGACGATATAATTTTTGTGCAAACCAATCAATATACGCATATTGGTATTTTTTACCAAAAATATGTAGCAGAATACATATTGGACTAAATTAATGAAGAAATTCGATTTTTAACATTTTTTATTGGATGTATTTTATAGCAGAAAGTTAAAAATATTGCTTTTTTTTCAAAATGTTTGCTCTTATTTTGTTTATAGCGCAAAAAGTGAAAACCGCAGAGGTGATCAAACACCACCAAAAGAAAGCTCTATTTGTGGGGAAAAGAATGACATACATTTTGTTTGTTTACAAAGTTGCACATACACGCAATTGTCAGTTAAATTAACACAGTGTAAGGATCATTCGGACAAGACGGATTGGTAGACCTATTTTGTGCAATACCGCCGACATGTAATCCCAGGCCACTCTATCGAATGACTTCTCAGCATCCAGGGACAGAAAAAATCCCGCTCTTTTGGAGGAGGTTAACCAATGGTGCACGTTGAGAGCTTTGATGGTGTTGTCCCTGGCTTCTCTACCAGGGACAAACCCCACTTGGTCGGTCGAGATCAGTTTGGGGAGTAATGGGAGCATACGGTTAGTTATTATTTTGGCATAAAGTTTGATATCAACGTTTAGCAACGATATCGGGCGATAATTGGAAACGAGTGTGGCATCCTTACCCGGTTTGGGGATTAGGGAAATATGGGCTTCTAAAAGATCTTTAGCTTGGGAAGAGGATTCAGGAAGAGTGTTATAAGTTGCCAAGAAATTCGGGAGTAGCAAGTCAGTAAAGGTCTTATAATAGATCACCGGCAGGCCATCAGGCCCAGGGCTTTTTCCCAGTTTGAGTTGACGTAATGCTTGGGTGGCTTCTTCCAAAGTGATAGGAGCGCCCAGGTCAGCAATGTCTCCAGGGGAAGAATAGGAGGGGCAGAAGTCTGTTAGAAATTCCTCAATCAGGGTTTGCCTAACAGGGGTTTAGTGTTTTGCATTATTTTGACTACAATGTACCGTTGAAATACTCAATAAAATGTTTAAAAAAAAAAAAATTAACACAGTGCCGTATCGCAAAAAGTGTCCTGGTCAGAAAGGGGGTGAACCTTCCGGAGCTGAAGTGGTTAAAATATCATTAGCACGTTGATGACGGGGCATTAAAAAAAATATAAACCTCAGCTTAAATAAAAAATGATTTGAAAAATATAAACCATTAGTTTGGGAAGACGTTCTGCTTTTATATTACTGCTGGCATATTTAGGCATAATCCTTCTCTTCTCCCCCAACCCAACATAAAGGGGACACAGACAAATGACTCAAAAATGACAAACAATTAGAGAAAGCATAGGAAGATGATAGGAAGAGGATACATGTCAAAGGTATTAAAGCATCAGGCTATATTGTTACATGTATTGATTACATTTCACATGCATCATTTTCAGGAACTGCTGACAAACCCTGAGTCATTGTCAGCCCATTTGGATGACCTATACATCCCTGTTCACATCATTGATGAAGCACATATGTACAGCAGATATCCCCGCAATGCAATGCAATGGGAGGACAAACACTGTCATAAAGACAACTTCAAGAGGAAGAAATGTGATTGTTATTGATGGAGCCAGGTGATTACACTTTACTTCATTAGAGAATTAGCATTGTATCATCCAGTATTTCAATATCCTCAGTCAAACTGTTATAGCACTACCCCTCCTTCCCATCCATACACACACATTCACAGCAGAAATGATCAATGCCTAGATTTTGAAATGTTATTCGGCACATCCAAATATAACAGTTTGGGCTATTACTGAGCTAGGTGTAATAATGCTACATGCAGGCTTTAGGCTGGGTTCACAGCATTGCGAATTGGATGCGGGATCTCCGTAATCCATCCAATTCGCAAGAGCAGGAGGTTTTGACTGGCTCTCTATGGAGCTGGTTCACATATCTCCACAGGATGTCCGGTGCGTTTTGCAGAAAAATGCTGTGCGTCTTTTGGTCCATTTCAAGTCCGAATTCAGCTCAAAATTTTAGGCTGAAATCGGACCTGAAACTGTGAACCAGCACGCACCAGACCTTTGTTGTGAGCCGCGTGCGGTTCATATGTGATTCCGGCCTTAAACCATGAGATCTCAAATAACTATAGTCGGATTAGCAAAAGGGAATTACATTTTTTGTATGCAACTGTGAAAATTGTCCAAAATTATTGCTTTCAGCATTACCTTATTAGGAAAAGAAAATATAATCATTGTAATACCTGTGTAATAATGCTTTACATATTAAATAAATAGGAAAGGCCAGCAACTAAATTGAATTAAATTCAAAATACTAACCACAACCTACAAAGCCATCCACAACTCTGCCCCAAGCTACATCACCAATCTTGTCTCTAAACATATCCCAAACTGTCCTCTCCGCTCTTCTCAAGACCTCCTACTGTCATCAAGCTCTCTTGTCTCTTCCTCCCATGCTCGTCTCCAGGATTTCTCCAGAGCCTCTCCCATCCTCTGGAACTCACTACCTCAACCTGTCTGGCTATCCCCTACTCTTGCTACCTTCAGGCGATCCCTGAAAACTCACCTCTTCTGGGAAGCCTATCAAGTCTCCAACTAATCTTTTACCACTTCCATCAGCTCATTCCCCACAGTTACAACCTTTTGTACCACCTGCCCCACCCTATTAGATTGTAAGCTCTTCTGAGCAGGGCCCCCTTAATCCTCTTGTATTTTATTGTATTGTAACTGTATTGTCTCCCTTTTATATTGTAAAGCGCTGCGTAAACTGTTGGCGCTATATAAATCCTGTATATTAATAATAATAACTTCAGTTTCATGCTTATATGAACAAACAACCAACAAGCAAAAAACAAAAAGGGAAAGGTCTGGTGTCACCCGCAAACCAGTATAAAAACAACCATTTGGCTACACCAAAGATCTCCCAGTATCCATTAATAATGTCAACTAAAACTTAAATGCATATGTATCAATAGATGCTGTCAAAACATTTTTATCATGTTATAAGTGTGAGGCCTCGTACACAAGACCGAACATGTCCGCTGAAACTGGTCCGCGGACCAGTTTCCGCGGACATGTCCGACCGTGTGTAGGGCCTAGCGGACAGTTTTCCGGCCGAGCGGACAGGTTTCCAGCGGACAAAAGTTTCTTAGCATGCTAAGAAACTTGTCCGCTGGAAAGCTGTTCGTCGGACATGTCCGATGGTTAGTATGACGTATAACCAGCGGCCCGAAATCCCGCGCATGCGTCGAATTGATTCGACGCATGCGTGGAAGCATTGAACGTCCGTGTCAGAGGACATCGGTGTCTTCTATGTCACCGCGTTATCTGTCCGCGGGGATTTTGGTCTGATGGTGTGTACACACATCAGACCAAAACCTCCCAGCAGACATGTCCGATGAAAACGGTCCGCGGACCGATTTCATCGGACATGTTCGGCCGTGTGTACAAGGCCTGAATGGGTTCTTATGTTTAAGGAAATTAGCCTGGGTTCCATTTGGTCCTCAAGTTCCTTGAACTATCAGAACTTTGCACAATTAAATTAAAACACCACTGAAGGTAATGGGGAAGGAATCTTGAAAATGATTGACATGTCCACAATATCCAAATCTCCCTCAATATCCCTCTCACTGTTTTCAAGGCTGTACTACTCTGGGTTCACATGTACATATATGGTGGGAATGGCCCATAGTAAGCTCCTTTTGGTCAGAAATCTTCAAAATTCGAAAACCACAAATCATAACACACCGCCAATTCAAATTACTTATTTTTATAACCACATCAGCTAAACAAACTGTAGCAAAAGCATGGAAATCAAACTCTCTCTGCATAGAGTCAGTCAAACAAAGAGTCACACAGTCTATGATACATGCTAAACCTGAAGCTATACTACTAGATAACGTTTCTAATTTTGAATCCTTATGGAGACCTTGGATCAAACACTATTTACCCCCTGGTTTGGACTGTTCACCAATTTCTCCCTGAGAGATTATAATATGGACCCGCTACAATGATTACCTTCACCTGATTCTCTAACCATTGGTCCCCCTGGACACTTCTTTCTCTCCCCTCTGTGCCCTATCCCCTCTACTAGGTTTATGCATGTTGATTAACTGATACACCAACTGTAATGTAAGATGCTTTGAATGGTTGGGATTTTTGACCTTTGAACCAGATAAAGCCAAGCCAAGAGAAGGAACTTGGACCTGGTTTAGCCTAATTTATTCCCCCAGCTACAACACATTAACTTTATATTTCTTTATAGGTTCATTCAATTCAATTCTATTGTCTTCATAGATGACACGATTATATTATATTATTTCAATTAACTTAATTTCTCAATTAGCTGCCATGAAGCTATGATTAACCACTTCCCGCCTGGCCTATAGCAGAATGACGGCCGGGCAGTGGTTCACTTATCCAGACTGGACATCATATGACGTCCAGCAGGATAACTGCTGCCGCGTGCCCGTGTGGGTGCGCATCACAGCGATCGGTGGTGCAGTGTGTCAGTCTGACACACCGCTACACCGATCTTGTTAAAGAGCCTCTGATAGAGGCTCTTTGCCACGTGATCAGCCATGTCTAATCACGGCTGATCATGATGTAAACAGGAAGAGCTGTTGATCTGCTTTTCCTCACTCGCGTCTGACTGATGCAAGTAGAGGAGAGCCAATCGGCGGCTCTCCTGACAGGCGGGGTCTGCGCTGATTGTTTATCAGCGCAGCCCCCCATGGATGCCCACACTGGACCACCAGGGAAGACCCCATCTAGTGAATGGCCAGGTACGTCCCCCATGGCCACAAGGATTGCCACAACATGCCCAATATATGCCAATCAGTGCCTAGTTCTCCTCTTGCCTGCTGCTGCTGCTTCACAGGGATGGAATCAGTTGTGAAAGGATGCTGCAGGCCCTAAGACATCAGGAAGACCTTCATTCCCCCTACTGCTGTGCCTCCAGTGACCAGTCTATAATACTAAACAGTGTGTGCTTCAGTGGGAACACCAGGGGAATCGTTTGTTAATCCCCACCTTGTTGTGACTGGTACAATTGTCCTGAATCAGGAGCTACTGGTGTGGTGAAAATAACTCCAGATCCCTAGAGCCTGTTCTCATATTGTATTCTCACAAATACTCATTGACAACCCAGGGGCAGCTGGTGCAGCATGGCCAACATTCCAGCCAGGGCTGCTATCAGGAATTATGGGGCCCTTTACACAGGCATGGGCCCCCTGGAGCAGAGAACCGGTGGGGGGGGGGGGGGGGGGGGGTGCTGCCGCCTCAAATTGAGAAGTTGAGAAGTGGGGGGGGGGGCTGCTGCGAATTGAGAAGCGTGGGGGGTGACGCCACTAATTGAGAAGCGGGGGGTGCCACAAATTGAGGGGGTTGCCCTGGGGGTTGCCCTGGGGACCTCTGGGCCCTTTAATAAAAAGAAAAAAAAAATTATAAAAAAAAACGGGGCCCTCTAATAAAAACAAAAAATATATATATATAAAAAAAAATTAAAAACATTTTTTTTTTAAAAAGAAAAAAAAAAAAAAAGGGGGGTTGCCATCCGGGGCCCTGGGGACCTCTGGGCCCTTTAAAAAAAAAAAAAAGAAATTAAAAAAATATATTAAAAAAATTATTATAAAAAAAAAGGGGGGGGTTGCCATCCGGGCCCCTGGGGATCTCCGGGCCCCTTACAGGTGTACTGCCTGTACCCCCCTGATGGCGGCCCTGATTCCAGCCTTTGGGCGTATTACAGGTGGTTGGCATGCAGTTTATTTTGTATTTTGGCTAGGCATTTTGTACTTTGGAGCAATGCACACTGGGAAATTCCACGGACGGCGCATGCGCCGTTCTGCAAAAACGTCAATCACGTCGGGTCACAGTAGTTTAACATAAAACACACTCCCCCTTCCACATTTGAATTAGGCGGGCTTATGCCGGCCGATTTACGCTACGCCGCCGCAACTTACGGAGCAAGTGCTTTGAGAATACAGCACTTGCCCGTGTAAGTCTCTCACATTTACTACAGGTCAAAAACTTTTTTTTTTTAACTGAAACCAATCATATCAATAAACGTGCATGAGTCCAGCTGCCCATAATACTTTCTTGATCATAATTGTGCAGATTAATACCAGTGGCAGCCATTGGCTCACACTGCTGTCAATCAACTGCTGTGACACATGATTATAAAATTGCTTGTAATATTTACAGACAGAGAATCATTGTTTTTTCACGCTATTTCTCAACTGCACAGTACTCTGTGAATGGCTTGGTGGAGTCACTGGAGTGTGAAGGAGGAGGGTGGCCGAACTTATGGGGTGATGGCACTGTGGTTAATTCATACGGAAGTGGTGATGGCCAACTTTCAAAATCAACTACCTGCTACCACACATACATAGGAAAAATATTGCAGACAAGGGTGTTGCATGAAGAGAACGTGTGGAACTTGTCATTTTTAGAGAAGCGCCATTTGAATAATTATTTTGGTAAAAACAACTTTAAAGCTATCAGGTTTTGCATGGACTGTAAAACAAACATAATACGTGAACAGTTAATATTTTAATTGAAATAAACAATCAATCAACATTTAAAGATAAAACTATTTATGTAAATATTTTAATGAACATATTTATACATTATACATACAAACATAAAAATATATATTAATTTTTTAAATTGCAAATATCACAAAAAATAAAAATGAAGAATTTATCCTCTATTATAATTACATTTTATTTTGAAGCCATATCACTTGCACTGTAATCTGATGGCCATTTGAATCTGGTGTATTCACCATTCACATCTGGATACTGGTTTCTGATTGCCCATACAACACAAGATGGAATTGGTATTCTACGTTTCTTACCAAGAAATCCATTGATCATACTGGCATAGGATTTATATGCTCCACTTCTAAGACATATATGAAATGAAAAATATTGAACATGTAACAATCATTCATATTTAATATCATTATGATTTAAAATTATTTATTTTAATGGAAGATGCAGGAAAGGTTTATTTATATTTTAACATCCCAAAAATTATAATTACATTTTATTTTCTTTAACAAAAATTATCAATTGAATCTTTATCATAATGCTTATGAAATCTTATGGCTCTTTCACATCTTTTCACATCAATCAGGTCCACCTGTCAGTTTTTATGGTGGACCTGCACCTCTATAGAGCGACAAATGTCCGCTGACATCCGATTAGATATACTCCACTAAATCGAGACTAATTGAAACACTTTACATATGTCTTACCAATTGAATTGGATGAAAACGGACAGTTGGACCTTTTTTCATAAGATCTTATAAGGAGGAGAGTGGAGATGTGACAGGTCCATCACTCCACAGTGAGTAGATATGGACCTGTCATAAGTCGGCTTAGCGAGGATCAATGGAGCGATCCCGGCTGAGCAAGATGAAAAGGACATGTTCGTGTCAAAAACCTCTTAACCACTTCAGCCATTGCTGGTCAAAGACCAGGCCACTTTTTGCGATTCGGTACTGCGTCGCTTTAACTGACAATTGCGCCGTTTTTTCCCCACAAATAGAGCTTTCTTTTGGTGGTATTTGATCACCTCTCCGGTGCGACAATTTTGAAAAAAATGAATACTTTTTACTTTTTGCTATAATAAATATCCCCCAAAAATATATAAATAAACAATATTTTTCCTCAGTTTAGGCCGATACGTATTCTTCTACATATTTTTCGTAAAAAAGCGTTTATTGATTGTTTTGCGCAAAAGTTATAGCGTTTACAAAATAGGGGATAGTTTTATGGCATTTTTATTAATATTTTTTTTTACTAGTAATGGCGGACATTATGGCGGACACTTTTGACACATTTTTGGGACCATTGGCATTTTTATAGCGATCAGTGCTATAAAAATGCATTGATTACTATAAAAATTCCACTGGCAGGGAAGGGGTTAACACTAGGGGGCGAGTGGGGGGGGGGGGGACAGAATAATTGATAAGTTTTTGATATGACAATCTTAGATTTTCCCTGCAATGTTCAATTGTGTCTAGTAAGTAAATGATGGAACATAAGAATGTACAATGTTGTATGGAATATTGTTAATAATAAAAATTTTGATAAAAAAAAAAGGGGTTAAGTATGTTCCCTGGGTTTGTTCTAACTGAAGGGGGTGGACTGACTAGGGGAAATGACTGATCGCTGTTCATACATTGTATGAACAGACAATCAGCATTTCTCCCCCTGACAGGACCGGGAGCTGTGTGTTTACACACACAGCTCCCGGTTCTCGCTCTGTAACGAGCGATCGCGGGTGCCCGCTGGTGATCGCGACCGCTGGGCACGTGCATCGGCGCCAGGGGCGAGCGGGCAGCGCGCGCCCCTATTGGCTGCTCGGCGAGATGACGTATAGCTACGTGATCTCGCCCAGCAGAGCCGACCTGCCACCGTATAACTGCGGCGGCTGGTCGGCAAGCAGTGATTCCCCAAAAATATAAAACATGAATAATATAAAATCTTCTAAAATATTTTTTTGATTAAATAAAAATAACTCTAAACAGTAAAACCTCAGAGTAATAATTGAATTTAAACATACTTGTTAGCGTCCTTAATATACTCTTTATGAGAATCTACAAATTGAATCCGATATACCAGTATTCTTTTGGTCAGGCATCTTTCTACAAATTCATTGTTTTGTGTAACACATGTCAGGCCATGATCCAAGAAGGGCTGAACTTCTTCCAATGCTTTGAAGCATTTGCACTCTTCCCTTGTAGACATCGGCCTACATTTTGTACAAGAACACCAGTGTGTATGACCCAGCAAACTTTGTTCAGTATCTTTATCATCCGAATTTTCTTAATTTCTTTTTCATTTCAAAGGATTAATTGGAAAATCCGGTGGTTCCTCAGCATCAGGATTTTGATATTTTCCATGCAATCTTACTCTGGGGTTGTTTAAATCCTAAATTTAAATGAAAAATAAAAGTGATAACATTTATATATATTTTTTAAAGCATTGTTACTGGCAACCATTTATTAAAAAAAAAACCATAATATTAAACTTATCTCTGAGTTTTTTTGCATAGATCATGCCCAAAGCTACTACTCTCAGGTCCACTGACATTGCTCTAAGCCACTCTCTCTAGCTGAGTGCAATATGGGAACTAAAGCTGGCACTCCACATAGTCGCTGCTATGCGTATACAAGCACACACAGAGACTCATGACTAGGGATAAGCCGAACACCCCTCGGTTTAGTTCACAGTAGAACATGCGAACAGGCAAAACACTGTTACTCGACACGAACATGAAAAATTAAAAGTGCTAATTTTAAAGGTTAATATGCAAGTTATTGTCATAAAAAAAGGTTTGGGGACCTGGGACCTGTCCCAGGGGACATGTATCAATGCAAAAAAAGTTTTAAAAATGGCTGTTTTTTCGGGAGCAGCGATTTTAATGATACTTAAAGTAAAACAATAAAAGTAAAGTATTCCTTTAAATTTCGTACCTAGGGTGTGTATAGTATGCCTGTAAAGCAGCGCATGTTTCCAGTGCTTAGAAAAGTCCCTGCACAAAATGAAATTTCTAAACGAAAAAAAGTCATTTAAAACTACTCGCGGCTATAATGAATTGTCAGGTCCCGGCAATACAGATAAAAGTCATTGAAAAAAACGACATGGGTTCCCCCTCCAGTCCATTACCAGGCCCTTTGGGTCTAGTATAATTATTAAGGGGAACCCCGAACCAAAAACAAAATGCATGAAGGTCCCCCCAAATTCTTTTACCAGGCCCTTCAGGTCTGGTATGGATATTAAGGGGAACCCTGGGCCAAATAAAATAAAAAATGGTGTAGGGGTCCCCTCAGGTCTGGTATGGATTTCAAAGGGAGCCCCAGGGCAAAATTTAAAAAAATGCCATGGGGTTCCCCCCAAAAATTCATACCAGACCCTTATCCGAGCACGCAACCGCAGGAAAAGGGGGGGGGAAACACCCCCCCTCCTGAACCGTACCAGGCCACATGCCCTCAACATGGGGAGGATGTCCCCATGTTGATGGGTACAAGGGCCTCATTCCCACAGCCCTTGCCTGGTGGTTGTGGGGGTCTGCGGGAGGGGGCTTATCGGATTCTAGAAGCCCCCTTTAACAAAGGGGACCCCCAGATGCCGCCCCCCCCCCATGTGAACTGGTAAAGGGGTACATTGTACCCCTACCATGTCACCCAAAAAAGTGTCAAAAAAGGTAAAATAAAACACACACAAAGCTTTGGACAAGTCCTTTAATAAAAAAAATAATAATACAAAAATTCCAGCACTGTAATCCTTCTACAATTTGGACCCGCCGTGATGCGTAATAGGGGGAGGGGTCACCCCCAGAAACCCCTGTTGTGTCAGAGGGGGGCGGTTAAGAGCTGTCAGACAGGTCGCGCGTCATTCGGCTGGGTGCCTCCTATGAAGGCTGTATCATTCGTGGCGGCGGGTAGTAGAAGGATTACAGCGCTGGAATTTTATTTTATTTTTTTTATTAAAAAGGAGTTGTCCCAAGCTGTGTGTGCGTTTTTTTAAACCTTTTTTGACACTTTTTTGGTTGAAATGTTAGGGGTACAATGTACCCCGTTACCAATTCACATAGGGGGGCCAGCATCTGGGGGTCCCCTTTGTTAAAGGGGGCTTGCAGATTCCGATAACCCCCCCGCTCGCAGACACCCACAACCACTGGGCAAGGGTTGTGGGGATGAGGCCCTTGATTCCATCAACATGGGGACATCCTCCCCCATGTTAAGGGCATGTGGGCTGGTACGGTTCAGGAGGGGGATACTCTCTTGTCCTCCTCTCCCTCTTTTCCTGCGGCCTGCCAGGTTGCATGCTCGGATAAGGGTCTGGTATGGATTTTTGGGGGGAACCCCTATGCCATTTGTTTAAAATTTGGCGCAGGGTTCCCCTTAATATCCATACCAGATCTGAAGGGCCTGATATGGAATTTGGGGGGACCCCCATGCATTTTTTTTTATTTTGGTTCAAGGTTCCCCTTAATATTCATACCAGACCCAAAGGGCCTGGTAATGGACTGGGGGGGAACCAATGCCATTTTTATCAATGACAATTTATTACAGCCACGATCAGGTTTAAATGCCTTTTTTTCCTTTAGAAATGTCATTTTGTGCAGGGACTGTTATAAGCATACTTTACAGGCATACTATACACACCACCAGGTACGAAATTTAAAGGAATGTTTCACTTTTATTGTTTCACTTTAAGCATTATTAAAATCACTGCTCCTGAAAAAACGTCAGTTATTAAAACTTATTTTGCATTGATACATGTCCCCTGGGGCAGGACCCAGGTGCCCAAACACTTTTTATGACAATAACTTGAATATTAACCTTTAAAATTAGCACTTTTGATTGTTCATGTTCGTGTCCCATCGACTTTAACGGTGTTCGCGTGTTCGAACAAATTTTTTGCCTGTTCTGCTGCGAACCGTACCGGAGGGTGTTCAGCTCATGTCTGGTAATAGAAAAAAGCATGACAGGTCCTCTTAAATATTAGATCTGGGGTCAAAAAGACTTCAGATCTTATATTTACACTAAAAGGCAAAAAAAATAAAAAAAAATAAAAAAAAATAAAACTTGATGTCATAAAAAAAAAAATCCCTTTTAAGAGCATTGGGCTAAAGTGACTAGTTTTGACGTTGCTTCCGCCCTGCAATGATATGGAGACAGTTGGGGGCCAGCTTCCCCTCACTCGTCTCCATGTCAGCCCAGGACCAGGACCCAATCGCCTCCGCTGCTGCTGATGGCTCCGGTAAGCGGCGTATCCGCCAAAGAGACCATTTTTATCTGAAAGATGACCCACCTCTGTAACCCCCTGAATATCTGCCCCACCTCTGTAACCCCCTGCACATCTGCCCCACCACTGTAACTCTCTGCTCTACTGCCCCACCACTGTAACTCCCTGCTCTACTGCCCCACCACTGTAACTCTCTGCTCTACTGCCCCACCACTGTAACTCTCTGCTCTACTGCCCCACCACTGTAACTCTCTGCTCTACTGCCCCACCTCTGTAACCCTCTTCTCATCTGTCCCACAAATACACCTCCTTTCACATCTGCCCCACTGTTCTACCCCCCTACTTTTCTGTCCCACCCCTAAACCCCCCTTGCTCATCTGTCCCACTGCTGAACCCCTTCTGCTCATTTTCCCCACCGATGTACCCTCCCGCTCATCTGCTCCACCGATGTACCCTTTTCCCATCTATGATATGTGTGATATGCAGAGTGGCGAAAGGAAGCAGAGATACCCTCCTGGCACACTCATCCTGCTGATCCACCTCTTGCATCCAGCCCACCTGCTTGTATGTGCTGTATGGGATGTATATGATGTATGGGATGTATGTGATGTCACATACAAGCATCTGGAATGGATGCACAATGATGAGCTCAGGTCAGGGGCATTTTCGGAAAGCAGTGGGCCTGTGTGCAAGATCATAAGTTGGGCCCCCACAGCTGAGAAAAAGTGTAGTGTTCAACTCCACAGCAAAAGTTGGGTGTAAATTTCATTGGGATGAATACTGGCTCTGGCTTAAAGGGACACAGAGTTCCAGGGTTCAGTAGTAAGTGACTCAAAGGTTGAGGAATAATTTTAACAAAGTTCCCAGAAGCTCAACAGTAATTCCACAAACTTTCACCAATCACAGCGAAATCCCTTCTTTCTGAGATTGGTAGTGGCAACCAAGCTAGTCCTCTTCTTCCCAGATGGTGGACGGGGCTAGCAGGACTGTGATTGGCTTTAGTAGTGGCCAGTGACAGTCCTTCTGGATACAGGGACCGCCCCTCCCCAGCAGAATAGCACCCAATCTCTTCCCCATCACAAAAGCTGATGATCGCAGCTACAGCAAAGTTAGAGAACCAAACAATGTTTCCCATCTATTACAATATGTGGGGGCACAGTGCCTCCTCCTCAGTGCAGGGGCTGCATGGGGAATTCTCAAATTGGAATGCATTAGTGTCTCACTGACACTTCCCTGTGCTGTTCTGCTGATGGGGAGGGAGTTGAGCCGGCAAAAGAGGCTTCATGTGCCACTTGCGGCACCAGTGCCGGGGGTTGCCTACCCCTGCTTTAGAACCACAAAAACTTTGATCTAATATCAAATATATCCAAGTTTTTACCTCATCGACTTCACTATGTACAGATGATGAATAACTCTCTTTTTCATCATCAGAACCTTCGACATACACACTTTCAATAGTGTCCTTCCCAAAAAAAAAAAAAAAAAAAAGTATTTTTAGTAAAACTTTTAATACATTTTTAGAAATTAATTAAACGTGTATATTCTAGTTAAATATTTTATCAAACAATTTTTTGGGGGTGTTCAGACAAAACATACCTCTGCTATTATTCCTACATTATTGGTGTCTTGAAGACTGTCTTTATAGTCTGCTAATCATTATTAGTGATAAAAATAAAATACTGAGAGTGTTTAAAAGGTTGAAGGTTTGTTAGCACTGTCCATTCTATACACAAAGGTAAAAAAAAGGATGTCCACAGTAGCTCGCTGCCGACCTATCGCCCAGAATACTTACCTTAGTTCCCTTCTCAATTACATTTTATTATGTTCACCTGTGCCATTTGCAATAAGCTTAATTAGATGCATATTTATAATTACATTATAAACATATTTTCCATATATAATGAATGTCTTATGTGACAATAGATCTAACCAATATAATTCTTTTGTCACATTAAAAAAAAATCGTACACAAAAAATGTACATTTAAAAAAAAAAAAAAAAAATTATATTTCATAACTTTTTTTTATTTTTTATTATTATTTAAAAATAAAAAATAAATATGGTATCTGTTGTAGATAACTTTACATCTCTTCAATATTATTTTCAATTCTATTATTTGATCGTGTTTTTTGCTATATCATGCTAAAGACGAAGATTTGAGGAGACATTCCTGCATACGGCCAAAACGACACAAAATTAAATTAGATGCGCTTGTGCAAATATCTATACTGCATGGTCACATGCTCATAAAGTACACTGATGCGTCTATATTGCAGTCTCTATTCATTCTTATTATTTTTATTTCAAAATTTTAATTGCATATAAAACAAACCTCTGAGCTTGATGTAATGGAATTTCCATCATGTAGAAATGATTGCTCAATGTCATATATTTTTGGTGATTCCTGAAAATTATATTTAATGTTTAATAATTAATAATCAACTATATAAATGCATTATCTTATATAAACAGCATCTTTACTACTACGATATTTTTAATTTATATTTTGTAAATAATTAAAATGATTTAAAATATTCAGATAATAAATGTATTTTAAGATTACCGATAACATATACATTTTTTGTTAAATAGAATACTTGCCAAAAAAAAAATTGATTTGAGAATGAATGAAAAAAAAAAAAATCATCTAATATGTGTGTTTATTGAACAATTAAAAAGAAACATCATCAACATGATTTAATTAACGTGTCATTCATTTAGATGGTGCAGTTCTATAAACACTAACCATGTTTATTATATAAATGTTATTCTATAACAATAATTTAGTTAAATAAATAAATAAATAAAAGAAACATAACTAATCTGGTGCATCGGTCCAAAGTCACCATCTATGCATTTTTATAAAGGTAAAAATCACATTTATTTTTTTAAATAGTAATATTAGAACATAACATAAAAAAAATACAAAATTATACTATATTGATAGTAATTTGATAAACTTTAAATTTATTTAGGATAATTAAAATTAATTATTATTAAGCAAATTAAATCTTGGACTTTTCTATGCGTTAGTGCAGAAATGGTAAACAAATAAATAAAATGTCATTATGATTTACAATTATTATCAAATAATTCTGAACTATATATAACATTAAAAATGAATAATTATTAAAAAAAAAATGTTATCAATAAGAAATATAATTTGTTTAATACGCTAACAAATCATGTAAAAAGAACACCACATTTAGAAGATGCTAGACAAACAATTGTAACATTCCTCATTAAAATATCAAATTATTTCTTACATACTTTTGGACCGTCGCAGGTGGATACACGTTGGCTGTTTGAAGAGGCATATCTCTGTTATGGCAGCATCTAGCTACCATAACCCAGGTGTACTCCTCTTCAGCCAGCGGTCTGGTTTCCGATAATAGTGGTCTCTGCAGCGGATTAGCATCACTTTTATCGGTGGTGGAAGAGGGGCCTTCTTGTGGCTGGGTATGGAAACGAGTGAGGGGAAGATGGCCCCCCATCCGTCTCCATACTACAGCAGGGCAGAAGCGACGTCAAAACGTCACTTCTGCCCATGGCTCTTAAAGGGACCTTTTTTCTTTGCATTTTTTTTAATTCAAATTTTTTTTGCATTTTAGTCTAAATATGAGATGTGAGGTCTTTTTGGCCCCAGATCTCATATTTAAGAGGACCTGTCATGCGTTTTTCTATTACAAGGGATGTTTACATTCCTTGTAATAGGAATAAAAGTGACACAATTTTTTTAAAATAACAGTGTAAAAAATAAAAGGTAAAATAAGAAAAAAACATTTTTAAATTCTTCCCTTCCCCGCCGAGCTTTCGCGCAGAAGTGAACGCATACGTGAGCAGCGCCCACATATGAAAACAGTGTTCAAACCACACATGTGACGTATCATCGCGATCGTAGAGCAAAAGCAATAATTCTAGCCCTAGACCTGCTCTGTAACTCAAAACATGCAATCTGTAGAATTTTTTACATTTAATCCATTCCACGAGCGGGTGCAATTATGAAGCGTGACATGTTGGGTATCAATTTACTCTGCGTAACATTATCTTTCACAATATATATATATATATATATAAAAAATTGGGCTAACTTTACCATTGTCTTATTTTTTTCAAAAAAAGTGCGCTTGTAAGACCGTTGCGCAAATACGGTGTGACAAAATGTATTGCAACGACCGCCTTTTTATTCTCTAGGGTGTTAGAAAAAAATATATATAATGTTTGGGGGTACCAAGTACCATATATACTCGAGTATAAGCCAACCGGCATATAAGCCGAGGCACCTAATTTTACCACAAAAAAATTGGGAAAACGTATTGACTCGAGTATAAGCCAAGGGTGTCCATCTGCATGCCTCACTTTGCCTCACTGTGTCCATGTGCATGCCTCACTGTGTCCATGCCTAGACTGACGTTTAACATGGGAGTCTATGGAAGGGGTCCTGATGAATTTGTTGAGCATTGAGAAAACCAGGACCACCCCCTATCACCCTCAAGGGGGCGCTCAGCCTGAACGCTTTAACAGAATTCTTTTGAATATGTTGGGAACATTAAGTTCAGAAAATAAACAACATTGGAGCAAGCATGTGGCTGCCATTGTACATGCGTATAACAGAACTACCAATGATGCAACGGGATATTCTCCTTACCGTTTGATGTTTGGGCGAGAAGCTCGATTACCAGCCGATCTAGCTTTCGGAGTATCTCTGGATCATACATCTGCAACTTCCCACAAAAATTATGTAGATCGACTAAGGAGCAGTTTAAAAACAGCCTATGAGAAGGCCCATGCTAACTCGGATAAGCGGGAACTGAGGAACAAAAGGAACTTTGACTTGAAGGTCAGCGTACAAGACCTGCAACCAGGAGACAGAGTGTTATTGAGAAATCTGGGTATCCCAGGGAAACATAAATTAGCTGACCGTTGGAAGTCACAGCCCTACATTGTATGCAAACCAATCAAGTCCTGTGGGAACGTGTGGGAACAGAGTTCCTGCACTTTTTTCACAGCAGGAACTCAGTTCCCTTTGCAGGACTAGAGCAGCCGAGAGCAGCCGAGCCGCCCGAACCAATCCTTCACTAAGTGGCGATGCCCAGCTCGAGTCACTGTCAGGGGCAGGCGAACCTCAGTAATCCTTTATGTTACTGGCCACTTCCTATATATGGATTCATCAGGTAGTGTGTGGGTATTCCGTCACTTCCTCGATGCCGCAATGTCTCCTGGGAGCTTTTGTCATTGTTCCCAGGAGACATTGCAGAGGTTTGCCGCAAATTATCACGGGATTTAGAAAGAACTTGCTTCTTTCTAAATCCCACGATAACTCGCGGTAGACCTCAGCAATGTCTCCTGGGAACAATGACAAAAGCTCCCAGGAGACATTGCAGCATCGAGGAAGTGACGGAATACCCGCACACTACCCGATGAATCCATATACAGGAAGTGGCCAGTAACATAAAGGATTACTAAGGTACAGTGGATCGAAAAAAAAAAACATGCGGTTTAGTAATTATGCATATGAGCATATAATTTTTTTTTTTGGTGGGGGAGTGGGTCTTGGGTGGGGGTTCCCACACTTTTTTCCCCAGGACTTGACCCCTGATGCAAACAGTTACCTGGCCTACCTGTATACCAGATCAGACTGGAAGGCAGTGTGGGTCCTCTAAAGACTTGGCACAGGAATCACCTGTTACCCCTTACTGAAGCTGTTCGGATACCTCCTTCATCTGTTTCCTTAGAGATGCCATCGACCTCCAAATCATCTGGGCCGGTCACCAGATCCCAGCTGACACATCCAGATACAGAGGATGAGGAGTCCTCAGATGAATGGATAGGGTCAGAGTGGTTATGGTCCTCTCAACAACCAGTGCCTAGTACTTCGTTCCTGCCCTCATCTGAAGTGACAAACAGTGGGACGCTTTGACCGGAGGCTCCAGAATTTGTACCTTACAACATCCTTCCTGAAGAATTAGAGGAGAATGTGGAGTCAGCATCCATAGAAGATCCCATGGAGGCCTCAAGCTCATCTGACAATGAATTGAGTGATTCAAATGATATGAAACCTGACATACTGGATGAGAAAGACAATGAACTTGAACTTGTCCCTCCTGAACTTATAATTCCTGCGGAACAGAGGGAAAGAAGAGTCATTCACCCACCCAAGAGACTGACTTATGACCATTTGGGGGAATGCTCTGAAGAAGCCATTATCACCTCTAAAAGATCCAGTCCTATACCTAGTTCTTCCACAGTGACTCTGGTGGAGGACAGCCCTAGCTCACCCCTTGGCACATCTGAGCATGACACCTCCATGTCAGTAAGTCCTCTGTCCACTTTATGTCATAAATTGAGTTGTTTGACTTTAAATGCTGTTAGAGATAATGCACAGTATTTGCTGCCTTGCATGATCTAACTAACTTTGTTTTCTCCGCGTGTGTCTACAAAGCATGTATCAGGATACATACCGTTGTCCTCTTTGGGGACCAAAGACTTTAAGTGGAAGGAGTGTGTAGCGGGGTCATACTATCAAGGGACGATTTGATAGTTATGCATACATAAATTCCCCCGGAAGTCCCAGTCAAGTTGTACATATGTTTACTTTTTCATAACGCAATGCATTGTGGGCTTTGATGGATTGGGAGAAACGGACTCCAGTGACATTAGTAGGAATAGACTATAGTACCCACAATGCATCGGCTTCCAGTGAACATTGCACCCCCGCACAACTTTATGGGGGAGGAAACTTAAAGGAAGGGAGGAGCTGAACTCTCTCTCTTGGGATCTGCACTCTTCCCTCTGCGGAACAGGGGAGAGCACTACGGCTAAGCAGTTAGGCCTGAAGCCTGAGAAGGGATCAATCTGGAGACCAGCAATTCGGAGAGGGACAAGACCAAGTACCTCCAGCTCGTGCTTCCAAGAGACCGGAGAAACTTGCCAGCTGACGATCGTAGTAGTGGAGAGCCGGAGACCGGAGACTGTGTGTGTTGCGGAGCGGTGGCTGATTGGGGCGTCTTTTCGTGAGGAACGCAGGTGGACTAGGCCTGCTCGGGTGAGAGGGCACTTGCCCAACATTCAATATTGCCTCAGCCTTGTGATTAATGACACCTCACATACCTGAGCCTCGTATCGCTGGCTGATTTAGCTCGGAGGCCTACCATTTGAGAGTCACGCTAACGGAACTGACTGATGCTGATGGGAGGATTGGTCCGCAAGTACTTGTGTTCGCCCCTTTTTTTTTTTTTTTTTTTTTTTTTTTTTTTTTTTTCACGTCAGACTCTGCTCACATATGGCCGAGAGGCTAGCTCACGGTTCGCCCGCCCTTAGCATCTCTTTTGCGGCTTCGCATCATTCGTGGGTTTTTGTTTATTTTTTTATTTTATTTTTTTGTGTTTTTTTTTTTTGGTATTGCAGATATAACATTTTTAAACTGTTAAATTGGTGTTTTCCCGCTTGACGAATCTAACTACATTAGCATATCGTTATTATTCCCCCCCTTTTTTTTTTTTTTTTTTTTTTTTTTTTTTTTTTTCTCCCCCCCCCCCTTCTCCCCCCCCCTCTTTTTCCCCCCCCCCCCCCCCCGGATCTGTGTGCCATGCAGTCTTCTTTATGGTTTTTCATCTTTCTGCTTCTGTCGTCCCCTGGACGAACTTTTCTGTGGATTTGAACACTTTCCACTTTTCCCAAACCATCCTGTTTCTGTCCTCTTCTCCTAACTCTCTGCAGGCAAGATACTCCATCTCTTCTATATATTCCACCCTTTCTATCCACTCTTTAATTGATGGCCTCTTTGGGTGTAGCCAATTTTTGGGGATCAGAGCCTTAGCTGCGTTTAACAACACTGGGACCAGAGTTGTTCCATATTGTTTTTTTGTTTTTTCAGTTCCGTGAAACAAACAGGTCAGCGGGCTACATAGAATCGTCTCTCCTGTTATTTCTGCGATATATTTCAAGATTTCTTTCCAGTATTCCTGTATTCTCGGGCAGTCCCACCATATATGTAGCGTTGTTCCTTTTTGTTTACAGTTTCTCCAACATAACTCTGAATTTCTAGGGTGGATCTTATTCATTCTTGATGGGGTCATGTGCCATCGTACCATACATTTATAATTTGCTTCTATGGTGGTAATGTCCGCGGCATGGTTATATACTGCACCTGTCATTTGTGTTTTATCAATTTTTTTACCAATGTCGCTTTCCCATTTTTCTAAAAAGGGCAATGCTTCCTGGGTCTCGAGTTCTGTTAGTATCCCGTATACCTTTGATATACCGTGTATCAGGGGCTTGTCCATGCTGCATATTTTTTCTATTGGATATAGTGTCTTGTCTTCCCTAATTGGTTGTGGTAGTGTGCTCACAAAATGTTTTAACTGCATATACTCCCATTCACTCATGCTTTGTTCCCCTTCCCCTATTTTTATCTCTTGTCTAAGTTTAATTTTTCCCCGTGTAACAATATCTTTTAATTTTTTCTCCCCTAAGTGTTTTCCAAAACGTGTTCCGTTACCTGGTGGAAAAAAATTTGTGCCTGCTAATGGGATTAATGGAGAGTTATACTCCCATTTTTCCCGTCTCAATATTGTGTCCCATATCCTAAATACGTTCATTGTTATGTTGTGTGTGTTCGTGCTAAATTCCCTCATTTTCGGTGGTATCCATACATTTCTATTTAATAGTGTCCCACTTAATATTTCTTCCATACGTACCCATTTTTTTTGTGTATGTGCGTTTGTCCATTCTACCAACCTAGCTAAGTTTACAGCATAATAATATCTTTTTATATCGGGGAGCCCCAACCCCCCTCCTTTTTTTTTCAAGCTCAACAATGAATAGCTTAATCTAGCCTTTTTACCTGCCCATAGATATTTCAAAATTACTGTTTTAATTACTTTAAAGAAGCTTTGCGGTATTTTTATTGGGAGCATTTGAAGTTTGTATGTTATCTTTGGTAAAATCATCATCTTAAACGCATTAATCTTGCCTATCCAGGAGATATGTTTTTTTGCTAGGTTTTTCAGGTCATGGTTAATGTCATTGATTAAGGGGACAAAGTTGGCCGAGTAGAGTTTTTCAAGTTTAGGTGTAATTTTTATACCCAAGTACGTTATAGCTTCTTTTTCCCATGTAAATGGATACTCTTTCTGTAGTTCTTCTGCTTCTTTTTTTTCTATCCCCAGATTCAAGATTACCGTTTTTATCGGGTTTATTTTAAAATTTGAAAGTTCTCCATATCTTTTTATTTCCTTTATAACATTAGGAAGAGATACTCTAGGTTTGGTCAGATATAGGAGTATGTCATCCGCATACGCCGCCACCTTGTGTTCTTCATCTCCCACTCTCACCCCTCCTATCCCCGGGTTTTCCCGGATTTTTGCTAACAACGGTTCCAAGGCTATTACATATAGGAGAGGTGAGAGCGGGCACCCCTGTCTGGTTCCGTTTTCCATGTTGAACACAGATGACATACTCCCATTGACCTTCACCCTTGCCGTCGGGTGGCTGTACAGGTTCTTTACCCATTTCATGAACCTTGGGCCCATGCCTATTTTTTGTAAAGTTTCCATCATAAACCCCCAGTCGACTCTGTCAAATGCTTTTTCGGCATCTAAAGACATGAGTACGGCTGGGGGTTTCTTTTTTGGGTCTTGTTGTAGCAGTAACAGGGTCCTTATACTATTGTCTCTTCCTTCTCTGCCTGCTACAAAGCCCGCCTGATCTGAGTTTATTAATTGCGGCATTAAACTTTTTATCCTGGTTGCTAATATTTTCGCGTATACTTTCAGGTCTGCGTTTAACAGTGCTATTGGACGATAGGAGGAACACAACGTTCCATCTTTTCCCGTTTTAGGGATAATAGAAATATTTGCCAAAAGAGATTCTTTTCTTATTTCTTCTTCCTCTCCTATTTTGTTAAAATAGTTACATATCTCTGGAACCAGGAGTTCGCTAAATGTTTTATAATATTTGATCGGCAAGCCATCGGGGCCTGGACTTTTCCCGCACGGGGTTTCCCTGAAGGCTCTATGTACCTCTTCTTGAGTTATTGGGGCCTCTAGGGATTCAATGTCATTTTGAGAAATTTGAGGTAATTTCGCTTCTTCTAGGTATTCCCTGATTTTCCTTTTTCTCATCTTTTCTTGCTCTTGTGTTTCCTTAGTTCTTATTGAATATAGTGAGCTATAAAAAGTCCGAAAGGATTCCGCTATTTCAGACGTCTTATATTTCATAAGGCCGTCTTGATTCTTTATTTTTTCGATGTAGTTTTTTTTTTTTTTTTCCCTGGATATTTTGGCTAGATGTTTCCCTGGTTTGTTCCCCCATTTATATCTCTCCTTTCTAACATTTTTGAATATGTCTCTTGTTTCAACCTTCATCAGATCTCTAAGCTGGGTCCTCTTTACAATAATTTCATGATATATTTCATTTTCTCCTCGTTCTTTATGTATTTGCTCCAGTTCAAATAGCTCAGTTGTTAATTTTTTCATGTTTAATTTCCTTATCTTTTTTTTCCCTGCTCCTATTGAGATTAATTTCCCTCTGATGTATGCCTTATGGGCCTCCCAAACGGTAGCTACCCTTACTCCAGGTGTGTTATTAAGGGTGAAATATTGATCCAATTCCGTTCTCACTATGTTGTTTACCTCTATATCCTCTATAAGTTCTTCATTCAGGTTCCATGATCCTTTTCTTTGCTCTATTTCTTTGAATCTAATTTCCGCTATTACAGGAGCGTGATCTGAGATTGTAGATACCCCTATCGAAGTATCCACTACCTCTTCCAATAACTCATGGTCTACCAATATATAGTCCAATCTTGAGTATGTTCCGTGCACGGAGGAATAGTAAGTGTAGTCTCTTTTATTTGGATATGTAATCCTCCAGGGATCTATTAAACAGTAGCTATGCATTTTTTTTCTTAATATTCTAAGCTGTTTAATATTTCGCCTCTGAGCCCCGGATGTACTATCCAGTTCATAGTCCATTGAGAGATTGAAATCTCCTGCTAGTATTACATGTCCTAATTTAAAGTCCATTAAGGCGTTCAAAATCCCCCTCAGATATTTATGCGGTTGGCTGTTTGGGCAGTAAATATTTGCTAGCGTGTATTTTTTCCCTTGGAGTACTCCTTTTAGAAACAAATAACGACCTTCCGGATCTACTTTCCTATCTTCCACTGTAAAGGAGATATTCTTCCCTATTCCTATGGCGACCCCTTTTGCTCTCTTCTTTGGGGAGTCCCCGTAGTACCAACTAGGGACTGCCCGAGAATACAATCTGACATTAGAGTCCAACGTTATGTGTGTCTCTTGGAGGAAAACTATTTCAGCGGAATACCTTTCAACTTCTCTTAGTACCATATGTCTTTTTTCGGGGCAACTGAGACCTCTTACATTATATGTTAAGAACTTTATGTTTGTCATATATTTTTTTTTTTTTTTTCCCTCTGTCTTGGGTATATATGTTCTTTCCTACTGCATGACACACAGATCTGAATCCCTTTCCCCCCCTCTCTAGTCTTCCCCTCTCCCTTCCCTCCCGATCTCCTCCCCCCCCTCCCTTATCCCTCCCTCCCCTCCCTTCCAGTTGTACCTTGCCCCCTTGTTCTTCTTTTGGGGCTTTCTCCTCCCCTCCCCCCCCCCCCGTTCGATCCCTGACCTTCTGGTCATTTTTAGAGCTTTTTCTATTTGGCGCTCCTGGCGCTCTTTTGCTCCTCAGGCTGAGGTGGAGTTCTATTTTAGCCCGGTCTCCTGTCCCCCTATGCTAGGGAACTGGTGAAGAAGCACTCTCTGGGTCTCCCTTCTCCCCGGTCCGACCCCGATAGCTTACCATGCCGACCCTCCCCGTTTCCCCCCCCCCCCCCACAGCCCCCCCTCCCACAATTCCCCTCCTCCCCGGCCGATCAACGCTAATAATTTCTTGGTATTGGGATGTCTAAACTATGACAAAATTCTGGTATTTCCTCCAAAAACCTCAGTCTTGCCGAAACACCATTTTTTCTGCCTATTAGGCACGCTGGAAATCCCCAATTATACTGAATATTATGCTCCTGCAGGACACCTAGCAATGGTTTTAAACTTCTTCTTCGTTTTAACGTCTCTTGTGACAAATCTTGATAAATTTGAATATTATGTTGATCGTATCCTAACGGCGACTTCCCTCTAAGTTTTCTCCATAGCTGGTTTTTCTCTTCCCAACTTTCAAAACGCACAATAATGTCCCTTGGGTAATCCTGTGCTCTCTCCCTAGGACGTCTTATTCTGTGTGCTCGTTCTATTCTGAGTGGGGAAGTTGTTTCTCTCTCTAAAATTGGATTGCAGATTTTTCTTATTATTTCTGGGAGGTCCTCGGCTTGTGTCGTTTCTGGAACACCGCGTATTCTTATATTCTTTCTTCTATCTCTGTTCTCTTGATCTTCTAATTTATACGCCTGTTCTCGTTGGTTGATTTTTAATGCTTTTATTTCATCCTCTAGTTTTTTAAATGAGATTACATTATGGTCAACTTTTTTCTCCACTTCTTCCACTCTTTCCATAATATGCCCCATGTTTTTCTCCATTTTTTCCATTTGCGTTTTGAGTGATCTTTCTAACGCAGCGAACATGCCTTCCATCTCCCTTTTTGTTGGCAAAAGTGTCATATCCTGCGTTTCTTCCTTATTTCTCTGTTCTAGATCTATTTCTTTGTCTGTTTCCCTATCTTGATCTGTTCTGCTCTCTAGGAGTGATTCTGAACATGTTTCTGAGTCCGCCAAGATATTAGCTGGCCCTTTTTTCTTATCTTTTTTCTTCTCCTTTTCTGCTTGGCCTGCTCTGCCAATCGATGGTTTTTCTATGTGCTGGTTGTCGCCGTTTATCGCTTGGGTCACAAATTTACACATCGGGCCTGGGCTTTGACTTAAACGGGGTATCTTTGGGGTTGCCCCGCCTTTCACAATTTTTCCCCTTGTGGTCATCCTTGCCCCTAAATTGTGACTACGTCACTTTAGAGCGGTTCCGAGGGAAATCCGTTTGCACTTGTGATAGGTGTATACTCCCCTCTCATCCCCGTCTCCAGTGCCCGTATATCTTAGGGATCTTCTCCTAGTATACTGACCCCCCTTTTCTATCCGACTCCAGTGTCCAACTAACAAATATTGTGCAAAAAATTCCGTGTAAAATTCCGTGTCTCTTGTTCACTTATTGATCCCCATAAGACGCAAGAAAGTATCAAGAGGGGGCCACAGGAGAAACTATGAGGTTACCGACCTCCTTACAGGAACAAAAAAAAAAAAAAAAAAAAAAGAGAAAAAAAAGAAAAAAAAGAGAAAAAGCAGTGCTGTACTCATGGCTCTCATGTCACCTTATTCCAAGCTATCATCACAGTCCCAGACTTTTATCATTCTCCACAGAGAGCAGTGTCCCATCAAGAATAAGCAACCGGAGGGACTATAAAGTTACCGACATCTTTACAGACATTTGAAATGACAGTGTTGAGCTCATATCACTTATAACACATTATTTCATGCTTTCATGTCAGTCCCTTCCATTTGTCAGTCTCCTCTGAAAGAGGTATCCCATTTGTATTTTTCTTTTATATTTCTTTTTCTTGGTTCATATTTTTTTTAAAGGACATTTGTACTCACCACTTTGATGGATGGATGGAGTATGCTCATAAGATGTACTCACCAGTCCAATAATTGTTTTACTAAGAGAATCTTACGGGCTGCTGCAGTGTGTCCCAGGTTACCTTCTGTTCCTATTATTATGGTTTTGGCTTTGGCTTTGGTGATGGGGCCAGTACTCCACTTCGCCGAGCTGCAAACTGTGGAGCCACAGGGCTGCGTGACGCCCCCCCCCCCCCGGGACCCCCTCCCGGAGCCGCGCGGCACACTTCCGCAGCTCCTCCACCCGCCCGCCCGCTCCAGGGGACCAGGGAACCGGGCAGACCAGGCAGACCAAGGAGACCAGGGAGACGCAGCACCGCCTGCCCCAACGCAGCGCCGCCGCACCGCCAGCCAGCCAGGGGAATTAGGGAAGCCGGAGAAGCCGCCCAACCCACGTGGCAGCCCGCTTGTCAGGTCAGTGATCTAGGGAGACCCGTGCACGTCCGCTTCGGCCAGCCGGCCGAGGGCTACAATCCGGTGGGGAGGAGGAGGGGGGGGACTCCCCAGTCAGCGGAGGGAGCGGGGGATCCAGCTCACGTTCGTGTCAGCATCGATTCGGAGCGGGGCTGGAGAGAAGGCATCCCGTCTAGCTGCTCCTCCACCCTGACCGCGCCATCTCTAGACTCCTCCCTCAGATCAGACTTGTTCCAGGCTAATTTGAAAGAATTCTCGTGTTCGCCCCTTTTGACTGAGTTTAACTTCCCCTTGGATTACAAATAAATTAAGTGCACCAACGTTTCATCATAGACTTCATCATAGAGGAGCAATTTTAAGCTGTTTAGACCAGGCCTGGTCAAGGTTACCTACACTTGTATTCTACAGAACTGCCCACTAGGGGGAGCTCGCGAGCATAGACTATCCTAAGTTACTTATAGACTCATTTATATTAACATTTTAGATTTGTTTTACTGACTCTTGCAGGGAGGCCTGCAGAATCCACTATACATGTTTATGTGTGTTTAATCTGCTGTTTATTTATTTACCCTTGTATTGCCAAGTAAAGTTATTCTTGGTTTACTACATCAATTGTGTGAGGTGTATTTGCTCCTGAGAACTGCATTCAAGAAAAGGTAATAATATTACTGTATGTTTTACATGTGTTATTGTGATCCCAGTTAAGGCCCCGTTCACACCTAGGCGTATATACGCCTGTAGTGTGAACGCCGCTGCCGCCCCGACACGCCAGAGGGATGCTTTAGCATTGCCCTCTATGGAGATGGTTCACATCTCCACGCCGAATGCCGGACGCCTGCCGCCTGAAAAAAGGTCCCGGACCTTTTTTTCAGGCGTCTTTCGGCGTTCGGCTAGGAGATGTGAACCATCTCCATAGAGGGGGTCACAGGCTGCATTCACAATCGCAGGGTTTTGTCGCCGCGAATCGCGGTACAAAACGCTGCTATTTGCCGCCGCAATTCGCGGGACAAAACGCAGCGATTCAGTACGCTATAGTGTGAATGCAGCCTAAGAAGGGGTTTAGCAATATATTTGCATCGGTCTGGTGTGCCAGGGAGGGTTCGAGCTTATTAGAAGGTTGGACAGATCAGAGAGTAGGCCCAAAAAATCAAACCAGCGGCTCCTTCGGGGGTAGCGCTACAGAAGAGTGAGCAAACCTGTCTTCAGAGGTTCTGTTTCTGCTTGGTGACTGCACTGCTCCCCCTTCTCTCTTCAGGATTTGTTATGCCTGGGTGCAGAGATTGGTGGGTACAGCTGGTCTGTGTTGCTCTGTAGGGAGAGGTCAGTAGCTCCCCAGGAAAGGATGCTGGACAGAGATGTTGATCTCTAATTTGGACATCCAAGACACCCCCCCAGGGTTTCCATTTGTGTCCAAAGACTTCCTAGTGAGTAGTGAGAGTGATTGGAGCTGTCATGTCCAACCGCTGATGTTGGGATGGGCGGGGCCAATATGTGGAGCTCCGCCCCCTTCTTCAGACAGCCGTGCATAGACAAATGGCCTGTGTTTATGCATTGGTGGGTGGGGAGGAAGGTGGCAGGGGGCAGGACCAATTAAAACTAGTGTATATGTACCCACAGCGGTGTATAATAAACCTGAATTATACACCGCTGTGGACACATATACACTAGTTATAATTGGTCCTGCTCCCTGCTACCTTCCTCCCCGCCCACCAATGTGCATAAACGCTGGCAATTTGTTTATGTACGGGTTGTCTGACAGAGGGGGTGGAGCTCTGCATATCGGCCCTGCCCATCCCGACATCAGACCTTGGTTTTGACAGCTCCACTCACTGTCAGTGTCACTGCTGGCCATTTGCTCCTGGCTTGCCCACCAATCCAAACCATGCTGGATGGATATTTTCATTGCTGCATATCCTGCTTAGGCTAGGCTGTCATCAGAAAGTATAGGCACCCCCCCCTGAATCCGGGGACAGACGTAGTCCGGGGACAGTTCCTTGATCCGGGGACTGTCCCTGGAAACTGGGGACATTTGGTCACCCTAGTCTAGGTGTCAGTTGTGCTGGTGCCGCTCCAATGGCGGTCTGGGGGGTGTTTGCCACCCCCCCTCAAAAGAAAAAAAATAAACAATAGCACCCACTGATTAGACTCCTGGTTAATTTCCAAGGAAAGGAATTCCCTCTGCTCACGTAGGCCCTGTCCTGGGTGGAGGCACTGCCAACTTTATTATCAAACCCTCTGGTTCTCCCATTTGTCTATAGGTTTATCACAATATAATGTTTTGTGAGGGTAATTTCTCATAACCCCCAAAAGGAGGCTACATTTCTTTTCTACTTTGAAATAGAAGTAAGGGCTGAATAAATCTGGCCATTAGCATGAGACGATCATTGCCCAGTCTGGCTTGGATATTTCTTAGGATTTAATGAGTGTTCATGATAGCTAGCACTAAAGGTGTCTGGCATACTAGTTGGCTCTGAATTGTCAGGATTGCTGCTTCATAGATGTGGAATGAGAATGCAATTAGCAGTCAAAAGTGCAACACTATAAAAAGTAATCAGGATAATAGATGTTCACACTGCCTTGCATTTAGCCTAATAACTCAGTTAGACCCATCAAAAGGACCTAGAAACATTTCTTTTAAAAAAAGGGAATATTATCCAGCAATAATATGAGGGTGGTCAGTGATAAAAGTTCCGCCATTAACATGGAGCCGCTGACCCAAATGGCTACAGGATGAGGGTCAGACTCGGGTGCTTTAAGACTTGTCAGTGTTAATGGTCATATTTCTTCATAATAACCATTTGTTGGAGACAAAAAAGTATCATATTGGCAGAAAGAGGGGAAGTAGACTTTGATGGATTTAAGACTTAAATGCAAAAAGAATCAATTCCTAATGGTAATAGTTAATATAGCTGAAAAAAACTAGTTAAAATTCTAACAAACCTAAAACTTTATTTTCTTCCTTCAAGTAAACCTGTCACGAGATAGAAGTGTGATCTGACCACCTATTAAATACATCACTTCCCTGGATGTCACGCTGGCCTCTGCTTTCAGTGCTTCCTGAGTTACCGTCTTGAAATAAGTATGAAGATAAAGAAACACAGAAGTCCTTCCAATTCACTGATTTTAAACAAACCTGTGCTTTGTCTATTCAGTGCGAAGAAATAGGTTTGCTTTAACCCTCACATCTCCAGTCTCTTATACTTATCTTTCCTTTTCTCTCTTAGCATATGACTTAGTCACTGTGACAGCACTGAGCCAGCACTAGCTACTAGTGTTGAGCAGAATATGCCATATTCGATTTCGCGATATATCTCGAATATATATTCGAATATTCGAGATATATTCGCTAAATTCGAATATTCGTGATATTTTATCGAAATTAAATGATTGCGATTTTTCGCTATTGCGAATGCGAAAATAATTGCGATTTTTTGATAACTGCGGTAGGAGCACTCTGATTGGCTCAGAATATTCGTGATATTTTATCGAAATATCGCAACATGCGAATGCGATATTTATTGCGCAATTTCGAGAAATGCTGGAGGAGCGCTCTGATTGGCTCAGAATATTCGTGATATTTTATCGAAATATCGCAACATGCGAATGCGATATTTATTGCGCAATTTCGACAAATGCTGTAGGAGCACTCTGATTGGCTCAGAATATTCGTGATATTTTACAATACAAAATAATTGCGAATATTCGGCAAATGCGGAAGGAGCACTCTGATTGGCTCAGAATATTCTTGATATTTTACAATACAAAATAATTGCGAATATTCGGCAAATGCAGAAGGAGCACTCTGATTGGCTCAGAATATTCTTGATATTTTACAATACAAAATAATTGCGAATATTCGGCAAATGCTGAAGGAGCACTCTGATTGGCTCAGAATATTCGTGATATTTTACAATACAAAATAAAAAGTGTTTTGCATTGGTGGTGATTCTTTACTCTATCCATCTGTCACAGCCGTTTGTCAATCAAACACCTTGAAGATTGAACACGTTCATGCTGCATGCTTTGGACTTTTTTTCACTTCACATATCAAAGACATTTTTATGAAAGATTATTTTTCTATTATTGGGACTATATTTCTTTATATATTTGTTTCACTGTGTATTTCACAAGTTATTTGCGCTTGCTTATTTTATAATTTGCCCACATGTCTTGTCACTAGACATATTTTTTATTCTTGTAGAGCGACTCCATTTTCTGTCTTGTATTAATTTATGTTGTATAACATTTTTGAGTTGCTGCTGTATTCTCCCCTTGCGCAATTTTTTCCTTCTTACAAAAAATAATAATATCAAACATACAAATATTCATAACATACACATACACAAAGCCCCCCCCTTTTGCATCAGAGACAATCAGAGTTCTCCTACCACAGTTATCGAAAATTCGCAATCATTTTCGCATTCGCAATAGCGAAAAATCGCAATTTTTTTTTTTTTCAATTTGGCAACATAAAAGGATCGCCTCAGCTTAGCTACTCGGCCCAGGGTCTCTAATCATACCAGCAATGCTTTTAGACGTCGATAGGATGTGATCTGTTTTAAAAATCAAATTGAAAAAATGCGAATATTCGGAATTGCGAATATTCACCGCGAAATTCGAAATATAGCGCGATTTCTCGAATATGCTATATTCGAGTCGAATATTCGCAATGCGAATATTCGTGAGCAACACTACTAGCTACCACTCATAGCTTACACTGGGTTCTATTTTCCCTTGTGGTTAGTAAATCAACCACTTAAGGACCAAGCCTCTTTCTGAGATTTGGTGTTTACAAATTGAAAACATTTTTTTTTTTCTAGAAAATTACTTAGAACCCCCAAACATTGTATATATATTTTTTTCTAACACCTTAGGCCTTGTACACACGATCAGTCCAAACTGATGAAAACGGACTGATGGTCTGATGTGCGTACACACCATCGGTTAAAAAAACGATCGAGTCCAATGCGGTGACGTAAAACACAACGACGTGCTGAAAAAAACGAAGTTCAATGCTTCCAAGCATGCGTCGACTTGATTCTGAGCATGCGCGGGTTTTGAACCGATGCTTTTGCGTACTAACCATCGGTTTTGACCGATCGGTCAGGCGTCCATCAGTCCGATTTTAAAGCAAGTTCTAAAACTTTGGTCTGAAGGACAAAAGTCTGATGGGGCATACACACGGTAGGTTTGGGCTGATGAAACTGAACTTCAGTCCGTTTTCATCAGTTTGGACTGATCGTGTGTACAAGGCCTTAGAGAATAAAATGGCGGTTGTTGCAATACTTTTTGTCACACCATATTTGCGCAGCAGTCTTAAAAGCGTACTCTTGAATAAAAAAAATAAGACAACAGTAAAGTTAGCCCAATTTTTTTATATTGTGAAATGTTAGAAGAGAAGGATTGAGCGCAGAAAAGGCCACCGTGAGAGAGGGATTCAGGGGAAGCAGTGTTGGATTCATGAAACAGGGTTTCAGTAATAACGAGTAGATTAAAGGAATTAGTGACAAAATGGTCTTGGATAAGGATGAGCGCCAGCGTGTTCGCATAGTACACGTGCAGAGCCCGCCAGGAAGTCTGCACGGCGCTGTGCTAATCACAGCCAGGGAGACATTTCCTGATGCTCGGATGCAGAGATCGGGAAATGTCTCCCTGGCTGTGATTAGCGCAGCGCCGTGCAGACTTCCTGGCGGGCTCTGCACGTGTACTATGCGAACACGCTGGAGCTCATCCTTAGTCTTGGAGAGAGGTGAGTTTGTTATAGACAAAGCAGACATTTCAAAGGGCGCAAGAGAAGGGGAGTCTGGTCTTGGGAGAAAGAGGAATGAAATCTAAAATTGTGTTGATTGTGGCTGCTTCCAGAGGGTGTGGGGTGATGGTAACATTGGGCAAAGTGAAATGATAGAGGCCCAGGGTTTGGGGATACATCTCTAGAAGGGTGAGGGAGGTAATATGAAAGTGTGATTTATATGAAGGGACATGCCCCAGTGTCTTGGACATTTTATTAGCGTGTGGCTTTAGAATTAGCAGGAGTTGGTGAGTGCAGTAATAAGGAGAGGACAGAAGTAAGGGAGTGGAGAAGAGGGGTGAAGGAAAGAGAGTTTAACCACTTCCGGACCGCCGCACGCCGATATATGTCGGCTGTTTAAAGGGGGATATTTTTGCAGCTAGCTGCCATAACCCAGGTATCCTCCTCTTCAGCAGACAGTCCGGTTTCCGATAATTGTGATCTCTGCGGCGGATTGGTCCCCCCCTTTGCCGCTCTCCAGTGCCCTCCGACGCTTACTGGAGCCATCGGTAGCGGCGGAGGTGATCGGGTCCTCTCTGTTGCTGGGTATGGAGACGAGTGAGGGGAAGATGGCCCCCACCCATTTCCATAGCAGGGCGGAAGCAATGTCAAAACGTCACTTCCGCCCATAGCTCTTAACGACTTCAGCCCCGGACCATTTTGCTGGTCAATAACCGGGTCATTTTTTGCGATTCGGCACTGCGTCGCTTTAACTCACAATTGCGTGGTCGTGCGACGTGGCTCCCAAATAAAATTTACGTCCTTTTTTTCCCCCCACAAATAGAGCTTTCTTTTGGTGGTATTTGATCACCTCTGCGGTATTTATTTTTTGCGCTATAAACAAAATTAGAGCAACAATTTTGAAAACAAATGAATATTTTTTACTTTTTGCTATAATAAATATCCCCCAAAAATATATATATATAAAAAACGATGTTCTTCCTCAGTTTAGGCTGATACGTAATCTTCTACGTATTTTTCATACAAAAAAAAAAATCGCAATAAGCATTTATTGATTGGTTTGCGCAAAAGTTATAGCGTCTACAAAATAGGGCATAGTTTTATGGCATTTTTATTAATATTTTTTTTTTACTAGTAATGGCGGCCATCTGCTTTTTTTATCAGTACTGCGACTTTATGGCGGACACATCGGACACTTGACACATTTTTGGGACCATTAGCATTTTTATAGCGATCAGTGCTATAAAAATGCACTGATTACTGTAAAAATGTCACTGGCAGGGAAGGGGTTAACATTAGGGGGCGATCAAGGGGTTAAAAATGAAGTGAAGGGGGATGAGATTGACTAGGGGAAATGACAGATCGCTGTTCATACATTGCATGAACAGACGATCAGTCATTTCTCCCCCTGAAAGAACCGGGAGCTGAGTGTTTACACACACAGCCCCCGGTTCTCGCTCTGTAACGAGCGATCGCGGGTGCTCGGCGGTGATCGCGCCCGCCGGGCACTCGCATCAGCACCAGGGGCGAGCAGGGGGCGCAATGCAAAATCACGTATATATATATATTACAGCCGAGCCGACCTGCCGTCGTAAAACTACGGTGGGCGGTCGGCAAGCGGTCAAGGGACATATTTTTTATTTTTTTTATTGCATTTTAGTGTAAATATGAGATGTGAGGTCTTTTTGACCTCAGATCTCATATTTAGGAGGTTCTGTCATGCTTTTTTTCTATTACAGGGGATGTTTACATTTTTTGTAATAGGAATAACAGTGACACAATTTTTTGTAGAAGAACAATTAAAAAAGTTAAAATAAAAGGTAAAATAAATAATAAAAAAAAAATTCAATGCGCCCCATCCCGCCGAGCTCGCATGCAGAGGCAAACACATACGCGAGCAGCGCCCGTATATGAAAACGGTGTTCAAACAACACACGTGAGGTATTGTCGCAATCGTTAGAGCGAGAGCAATAATTCTAGCCCTAGACTTCCTCTGTAACTCAAAACATGCAACCTGTAGCATTTTTTACACGTTGCCTATGGAGATTTTTTAAGGGTAAAAGTTTGTCGCCATTCCACGAGCGGGCGCAATTTTGAAGCATGACATGTTGGGTATCAATTATCTTTCACAATATAAAAAAAAATTGGGCTAACTTTACTGTGGTCTTATTTTTTTAATTCAAAAAAGTGTATTTTTTCCAAAAAAAGGGCGCTTGTAAGGCCACTGCACAAATACGGTGTGACAGAAAGTATTGCTGTTGCTATGCGGAAGTGTCGAATCTGCCTCTTCATCCACCGCGGTGGATTCTCTTCCTCCTCCTACACTGGGTGTCTTCTTGTAAATGGGGCGCGCTGCATTCTGGGAACTATGTGTGTCCCAGAAAGCAGCCGGCCCATTCACAAAGCGCCGCGCTGCTTGCGCATGCGCAGTAGGAAACGGGTAGTGAAGCCGTACCGCTTCACTGCCTGTTTCCCTTACTGTGGATGGCGGCGCTTGGAGCTGCTAGGATCGAGGATCGCCTCGGCGGGGGCAGACATCGCTGGCGGCTAGGACAGGTAAGTGACTTTTATTTTTTATTTTTTTTGTAATGGAACATCCGCTTTAAGGAGAGAGGACACAACTGAAAAGACACAAAAAAGGAGTGGTAGAGAGTACATGTTCAAGGAGGGAAGGAACGGTGAAGGGGTAAACAAGGTCACCTGCAGTCTGTTTGGTGTTTTTCAGAGTAGTTTTCTATGTATTTTCATTTCGTGCAATTGCTGAAGTAGAGCCTGAAATGCTCCCACTTAAGCACATAACACCAATTATAGAAAGAACCCCAGAAAATGTTCTTCCCCCACAAAGGTGGTTTAGCTTTATTCTTGTAGCCCATGGGTTGCTACTAAAGTTATTATGTTGAGTAGTTATTGTTTCTTAAAGTGGATGTAAACCCCAAAAAATATATATATATTTTTTTATGTCACAATGTAGAGTATAAGATTTCCTATTATCTGTGCCCAGTCTTGCCACACAGAGTTAATCCAACGCTGAGCAATCCTCTTTTAATGTTCAGTGAAAATTAACAGAATTCCAGATAAAAACTTGCCAAATTATAAAGTCCGTTTCTCTGTTCTTGCTTTGTGTTACAGGTTATTTACATATCCTGGTAATATACAATGAACTTTAGTCACCTCATATTATGATAAACATAACATATGATAAACATGTCCAAGCTCTAGATATGTAAATAACCTGTAACACAAAGGAAGAACAGAGAAACGGACTTTATAATTTGGCAAGTTTGTATCTGGAATTCTGTTAATTTTCACTGAACATTAAAAGAGGATTGCTCAGCGCTGGATTAACTCTGTGTGGCAAGACTGGGCACAGATGATAGGAAATCTTATACTCTACATTGTGACATAAAAAAAAAAAAAAAAATTTGGGGGTTTACATCCACTTTAAGGGTTTGGCTCCCTCTAGTGACCACTGAACTCTGTCAGGATTTGTTCCTTCTGTTTAAGAAGCAAACAGCCATGCATTGTGGGATATATAGTTGGATGAGGAAGTGACTCATGTTGTTTAAATCAGACTGGGGATTACAGGACCCACAGTGCCTAGTAACAGAACAGCCTGCTGCGAAGAGAGATAAAAGGACAGTCGTGGCCTGCTTTTTGGCCTCTCTGGATGCCATTCAACTGCCAGCAGGAGGTCTGTGTGCGTGGACCAGGAGTGAGTGACTGTGGCCTACAGCGGAGAGTCGAATCATCTGCCCCAGGGGGATCTTTGGAGGATGGCCCTGCTAATAGAGCAGGTGGATCGGCCTGCACTTCAGAGAATTTGAAGCCATCTGCTTTCCCTGCCCATCGGGAGTAGAAGCACGGCGCGGCAGCGCCATTTTCAATGACGGAAGCACCAGAAGGAGATTCCAGATGTAGTCTACCAGCCAGCTGGGATCCACAGTGGTGAGAGTGCACCTGCCCATCCAAGTAGTGACTGCAGTATTGCTGAGTGAGTTTCTTTCCTACAGACCGCTGGTGAGACTTGTAGTTCCACAGCCGTGGATCTGCTGCACCTGAGCATCTTGCAACCAGACTTTGGGGCCTTGCTTTTCTCCCCTGTGCTCTAAGGTTAGTACTGTATTAGTCACACATAAGAAGGAATTAACAAGTGTAAACAGTTCTCCAGCTAAGCAACCAATAGCATCTTATTCTACAGTTATTGCCTTTTTGTCAAGTCAACACTGCAGTATAATATCAGGCTAGCTGAAGACAAACCGGAAATTGAGGAATATTTATTCCTTTACAAAGCTTTACTGCTCTACATGGGAGAATTGCTCTGAACTGCAACCTAGGAGGAGCCATTTAGTGAAATATAGTTATAATTTGCATTGTGCTACTGTATTCACCGTTTGTGCATTATCTTTGTGCATTGGTCTGTGTGCTGAGGTCTCAGTGGGAAGGTATCCAAGACTAGTGTTGCTCACGAATATTCGCATTGCGAATATTCGACTCGAATATAGCATATTCGAGAAATCGCGCTATATTTCGAATTTCGCGGTGAATATTCGCAATTCCGAATATTCGCATTTTTTCAATTTGATTTTTAAAACAGATCACATCCTATCGACGTCTAAAAGCATTGCTGGTATGATTAGAGACCCTGGGCCGAGTAGCTAAGCTGAGGCGATCCTTTTATGTTGCCAAATTGAAAAAAAAAAAATTGCGATTTTTCGCTATTACGAATGCGAAAATGATTGCGAATTTTCGATAACTGTGGTAGGAGAACTCTGATTGTCTCTGATGCAAAAGGGGGGGGCTTTGTGTATGTGTATGTTATGAATATTTGTATGTTTGATATTATTATTTTTTGTAAGAAGGAAAAAATTGCGCATACCTTAAAAAAGGGGAGAATACAGCAGCAACTCAAAAATGTTATACAACATAAATTAATACAAGACAGAAAATGGAGTCGCTCTACAAGAATAAAAAATATGTCTAGTGACAAGACATGTGGGCAAATTATAAAATAAGCAAGCGCAAATAACTTGTGAAATACACAGTGAAACAAATATATAAAAAAATATAGTCCCAATAATAGAAAAATAATCTTTCATAAAAATGTCTTTGATATGTGAAGTGAAAAAAAGTCCAAAGCATGCAGCATGAACGTGTTCAATCTTCAAGGTGTTTGATTGACAAATGGCTGTGACAGATGGATAGAGTAAAGAATCACCACCAATGCAAAACACTTTTTATTTTGTATTGTAAAATATCACGAATATTCTGAGCCAATCAGAGTGCTCCTTCCGCATTTGCCGAATATTCGCAATTATTTTGTATTGTAAAATATCAAGAATATTCTGAGCCAATCAGAGTGCTCCTTCTGCATTTGCCGAATATTCGCAATTATTTTGTATTGTAAAATATCACGAATATTCTGAGCCAATCAGAGTGCTCCTACAGCATTTGTCGAAATTGCGCAATAAATATCGCATTCGCATGTTGCGATATTTCGATAAAATATCACGAATATTCTGAGCCAATCAGAGCGCTCCTCCAGCATTTCTCGAAATTGCGCAATAAATATCGCATTCGCATGTTGCGATATTTCGATAAAATATCACGAATATTCTGAGCCAATCAGAGTGCTCCTAACGCAGTTATCAAAAAATCGCAATTATTTTCGCATTCGCAATAGCGAAAAATCGCAATCATTTAATTTCGATAAAATATCACGAATATTCGAATTTAGCGAATATATCTCGAATATTCGAATATATATTCGAGATATATCGCGAAATCGAATATGGCATATTCTGCTCAACACTATCCAAGACATGTGTTAAAAGTATTGAGGATCTATCCCCCTGTGCACCTGTTCACATATACCCCCATCAGGTTGTTTTTTGGGTACAAGTGTATGACATAACTGCATTGATCAATACCTCTGTCAATCATAACCTGTGCTCATTCATTGTTTAACCACACCATTATTTGTTGTGTTATTCTTTGCCATAGTAAACATTCGTGAGTGGTTCAGTGCTAAAGCGCCGCTATAACGACCGCTAACGTGGCCGCGGCCCCAGTGTGAAAGGGATCACAGTGTTAGGCTATATTCTATATTGGTCAAATGTTCATTAACACTTCTAGTCAAAGGTTTTTAAAGAAAGATTCCAGGTATGGATATTTTATACATAATTACATTGGTCCAGCTTGGTCCAATGTAACTATGCATATATCATACCTGACCGATGCTCCTGGAAATTACTGTAGTTGACCCCACTACTGCAGTGATCTCCACTTGCTTCTGGATCCTCATGCTGAATGGCTGGCCCGATGCATTCTGAACACAGAAGGTCGGCCACTCGTCACTTGCGATATTCAGAAAATGCTTTATATTTTCTGAATGAATGCAAAACATGTTCTTATTGGGTGAGATGAAGAGGCAGGGTGGTGACATCTTAGGCCCCGTACACACGACGGAACATGTCCGCTGAAACGGGTCCGCAGACCAGTTTCAGCGGACATGTTCGGTCGTCTGTACGTCCGACCGGACAATTTTCCGGCGGATCGGACAGGTTTCCAACGGACAAATGTTTCTTAGCATGCCAAGGCCCCGTACACACGAGAGGATCGATCCGCTGAAATTTATCCGTGGACCGGTTTCAGCGGATAGATCCGCTGGTGTGTACGATCCAGCGGATATTTTTCCGGGCGATGGATTTCCAGCGGATCAAAATTTCTTAGCATGCCAAGAAATCTATCCGCTGGGAACCTGTCCGCCGGACAGATCCGTTGGTTAGTACACAATATCCGCGGAAAAAAACCCCGCGCATGCTCAGACAAAATAAGGGGATGGGAGCGCTCGTTCAGGTAAAACTCTTGTTTATTTGTGACATGGCACATTCGTCATTTTAACCACTTGCCGACCGCGCCATAGGCATTTTACTGCTACGGCGCGGTCGAGTTGTTCTGACAGGACGTCCCTGGGACGTCCTCCCAGAATGCTCCACTCGCGCGCCCCTTGGGGCGCGCTCCTGGAATCATCCGTGAGCGCCGGGTCTAGAAGACCCGGCGTATCACGGATCGCGGTAAATTGCCGCTGTTAGCGGCCGTTTACCACGTGATCGCTCCGTCAAATGACGGAGCGATCACTTGTAAACAAACCGGCGTCATTTGATGACGCCGGTTCCTCCCTCTCCTCTCTGTACCGTTCGGTACAGTGTGAGAGGAGAGGGGGGAGAGCGGGTGGCAGCAGCAGCGCTGTGGCTGGATACTCTGCAATGCCCCTATAATCTGCAATACCCCTATAATCTGAAATACCCTGCGCAATACTCTGCAATACCCCTATAATCTGCAATACCCTGCGCAATACTCTGCAATACCCCTATAATCTGCAATACCCTGCGCAATACTCTGCAATACCCCTATAATCTGCAATACCCTGCGTAATACTCTGCAATACCCCTATAATCTGCAATACCCTGCGCAATACTCTGCAATACCCCAATAATCTGCAATACCCTGCGCAATACTCTGCAATACCCCAATATTCTGCAATACCCTGCGCAATACTCTGCAATACCCCTATAATCTGCAATACCCTGCGCAATACCCCAATATTCTGCAATACCCTGCGCAATACTCTGCAATACCCCAATACTCTGCAATACCCTGCGCAATACCCCAATACTCTGCAGTACCCTGCGCAATACTCTGCAATACCCCAATACGCTGCGCGATACTCTGCAATACCCCAATACTCTGCAATACCCCAATACTCTGCAATACCCTGCGCAATACTCTGCAATACCCCAATAATCTGCAATACCCTGCGCAATACTCTGCAATACCCAATACTCTGCAATACCCTGCGCAATACTCTGCAATACCCCAATACTCTGCGCGATACTCTGCAATACCCCAATACCCTGCGCAATACTCTGCAATACCCCAATACTCTGCAATACCCTGCGCAATACTCTGCAATACCCTGCGCGATACTCTGCAATACCCCCTATACTCCGCAATACCCTGCGCGATACTCTGCAATACCCCAATACCCTGTGCGATACTCTGCAATACCTAGAAGACCCGGCGTATCACGGATCGCGGTAAATTGCCGCTGTTAGCGGCCGTTTACCACGTGATCGCTCCGTCAAATGACGGAGCGATCACTTGTAAACAAACCGGCGTCATTTGATGACGCCGGTTCCTCCCTCTCCTCTCTGTACCGTTCGGTACAGTGTGAGAGGAGAGGGGGGAGAGCGGGTGGCAGCAGCAGCGCTGTGGCTGGATCTGTGACTATTGCAGTCACAGATCCAGCCTTTCATCCATCCATCCCAGCTCAGCTATCCCTGTGCAATACTCTGCAATGCCCCTATAATCTGCAATACCCCTATAATCTGAAATACCCTGCGCAATACTCTGCAATACCCCTATAATCTGCAATACCCTGCGCAATACTCTGCAATACCCCTATAATCTGCAGTACCCTGCGCAATACTCTGCAATACCCCTATAATCTGCAATACCCTGCGTAATACTCTGCAATACCCCTATAATCTGCAATACCCTGCGCAATACTCTGCAATACCCCAATAATCTGCAATACCCTGCGCAATACTCTGCAATACCCCAATATTCTGCAATACCCTGCGCAATACTCTGCAATACCCCTATAATCTGCAATACCCTGCGCAATACCCCAATATTCTGCAATACCCTGCGCAATACTCTGCAATACCCCAATACTCTGCAATACCCTGCGCAATACCCCAATACTCTGCAATACCCTGCGCAATACTCTGCAATACCCCAATACTCTGCGCGATACTCTGCAATACCCCAATACTCTGCAATACCCCAATACTCTGCAATACCCCAATACTCTGCAATACCCTGCGCAATACTCTGCAATACCCCAATAATCTGCAATACCCTGCGCAATACTCTGCAATACCCCAATACTCTGCAATACCCTGCTCAATACTCTGCAATACCCCAATACTCTGCGCGATACTCTGCAATACCCCAATACCCTGCGCAATACTCTGCAATACCCCAATCCTCTGCAATACCCTGCGCAATACTCTGCAATACCCTGCAATACCCTGCGCGATACTCTGCAATACCCCCATACTCTGCAATACCCTGCGCGATACTCTGCAATACCCCAATACCCTGTGCGATACTCTGCAATACCCCAATACCCTGCGCGATACTCTGCAGTCTTCCCAGCCTAGATGTGAGATGTGGGGTCTTATTGACCCCGTATCTCACTGTAAAGAGGACCTGTCATGCTATATTCCTATTACAAGGGATGTTTACATTCCTTATAATAGGAATAAAAGTGATAAAAAAATGTATTTTTGGGGAAAAAAGTGTCAAAATCAAGTAAATAAAGTAAAATGAACAATAATTTTTATTTATTTTTTTAAAGCGCCCCTGTCCCCGTGTGCTCGCATGCAGAAGCGAACGCATACGTAAGTCCCGCCCACATATGAAAACGATTTTCAAGCTACACATGTGAGGTATCTCTGCGAACGTTAGAGCGAGAGCAATCATTTTGGCCCTAGACCTCCTCTGTAACTAAAAACATGTAACCAATAAAAGTAATTAAAGCGTCGCCTATGGGGATTTTTAAGTAGCGGAGTTTGGCGCCATTCCATGAGTGTGCGCAATTTTGAAGTGTGACATGTTAGGTATCTTTTTACTCGTTTCACGTTATGAAAAAAATTGGGCTAACTTTACTGTTTTGTCTTTTTTTTAAGCACAAAACAGTTTTTTTTTTAAAAACACGCGTTCAAAAAATTTCTGCGAAAATACCATGCGAGATAAAAAGTTGTAACGGCCGCCATTGTATTCTCTAGGGTCTTTGCTAAAGAAGCATATATAATGTTTTGGGGTTCTATGTAATTTTCTAGCAAATAAATGATGATTTTTACATGTAGGAGAGAAATGTCAGAATTGGTCTCGGTGCTCCAGAACGCCTGATGGCGCTCCCTGCATGTTGTGCCTCTGTATGTGGCCACGCTGTGTAAAAGTCGCACACATGGGGTATCGCCATACTCGGGAGGAATAGCAGAATGTGTTTTGGGGTGTAATTAGTGGTATGCATATGCTGTGTGTGAGAAATAACCTGCTAATATGACAGAAACAAGTTTTTTTTTTTTTTTTTTTACAGAGTTTTCAGTCGTTTTTCTTTTATAGCGCAAAAAATAAAAAACCCAGAGGTGATCAAATACCACCAAAAGAAAGCTCTATTTGTGTGAAAAAAAGGACAAAAATTTCAAATAGGTACAATGTTGTATGACTGAGTAATTGTCATTCAAATTGTGAGAGCACCGAAAGCTGAAAATTGGTCTGGTCAGGAAGGGGGTTTAAGTGCCCAGTGGTCAAGTGGTTAAATATCTAGTGTGTCGTTTATTGCCTCTTTTTTTTAAAAGCGTTCTCTTGCTAGAATAAACCCGTTCTCTTGCTGATGCTATCTATCCAGATGTTGTAACTTTATGTCCTCCACATGTATATATTTATGTTATGTTATTTTTATGTAATCTTGATGGTTTTTTTTTTTTTTTTTTTATTTATTGTTTGGCAAGTTATGTCAACATTTTTTTTTGGGGCCCTTTTTTTTTTTTTTTTTTGGTGTTTGGCAAGTTATGTCAACATTTTTTTTTGGGGCCCTTTTTTTATTTTTTTTTGGTGTTTGGCAAGTTATGTCACCATTGTTTTTTGGGGCCCTTTTTTTTTTAATTTTTTTGTGTTTGGCAAGTTATGTCACCATTGTTTTTGGGGCCCTTTTTTGTATTTTTTTTTTGGTGTTTGGCAAGTTAGGTCAACATTGTTTTTGTGCGTGTGTTTTTCCTTTTTTGGTTTTATGGTTTACCAAGTTGGTACACCAAATGTCCCCCCCCCCCCCAAGGAGTTTGTGTCCTTTGTAAATGACAAATTATTTTTTAAAATGTTTCATGCATAATCACCACAGTATTAAAACACAATAGACAAGGTTTTTCAGTAAAGCAAAAAGCCATTTATTTTGGCCATAAACAAAATTAATTTAACTAGAATGGCAGCACTTGCTCAGATAGCAACATACATGCAGACTTGTGTTCCAGACTGCACAGGCAACATAGTCAAGGACAAAATGGCAAACCTTGAGGAGCACATACCAAACATAATCTAAAGAACCCCAAAAAATAAATCAGGAGTAGTGTTGCTCACGAATATTCGCATTGCGAATATTCGTTACGAATATGGCATATTCGAATATTCGCGAATAACTCGAATTTCGCGGCCAAAATTCGCTATTCCGCTATTCGTATTTTTTTAAATGTATTTTTAAAACAGATCACATCCTAGTGATCTCCATCGACGTCTAAAAGCATTGCTGGTATGATTAGAGACCCTGGGCCGAGTAGCTAAGCTGAGGCGATCCTTTTATGTTGCCGAATATTCGCAATCGTGAATATTCGTATTACGAATATTCGCGAATACTTTCTCCACCCTTCTTTTGCATCAAAGCCAATCAGAGTTCTCCTACCACAGTTGTCATAGGAGAGAGTGGAGTGTTTCTGTGCGTTTTTCCAGTGTATCACATCTTCAAAGAATTTTCCATCTTTTGTCCCGTGTCATCATTTGCATTTCACCTCTTTAATGAGAATAATAACTGTTTAACATAAAGACATTTAAGAGATGTCAACGTAAACGGTTTACTTGGCTTTTTTTTTAACTCAACAGAATCAGGGGCCCCAGTGTGCGGTTGATCTTTACCTAACTCAATACAGGTCAGTCTAGAGGAGAGATCTGTATTTTCCAAATCTATGGTTATTCAATATTTATTAAACTAATCAATATACAAATTGGTCAAAGTAAACCCTCAAATCTATATAATAATGTATTTATTTTATTAATACCTTGTTGTTAGTTGCAGGGTCCATTACGTAAAACCACACTTTTTCCAAAGGGCAGGTGAAATTGAATGTTTCAAAATTTCGCAATCAATTTCGCATTCGCATTAGCGAAATTTCGCAATCAATTTCGCATTCGCATTGATAAACGCCCTAGATTAGACTATGAAATTTTGTGTAGAGAAAAGTCAGAGGGCGGAGTGGGGCTGCCAGATGTAACATCATATTATAGGGCAATGGCACTAGTACATATACTAAATTGGAATCACGATCACTCAACTAAAATATGGGTAAAATTAGAGCAAACAATGGCAGGAAGGAACCTAGCAGGAGCTCCTTGGATACCGAAGACAGAACGAGGGCTCTCAAAATGGATGTCACCATTAACTAATAATACATTAAGGATATGGGATAAAATAAATCAATTAGGAGATTATGCCCCTGGGATATCCCCCTTGGCTCCCCTGGAGGGATTCCCGTGGTTCCCCCCAGGTGAGGAAGTAGGATCAATGAAGGCCTGGGGGAGGGATGGGGATACCACATGCGGCAAATTTGCCCCATGTGGAACTCTGATCTCCTTATCTGAATTGAGACAGAGCTTGGGAACAGTCCCAATGGTGGAATGGAGGTATCACCAATTAGGGTGCTTCTTTCAAAAGTGGAAAACCAAGATAAGGCCTCTTAATTCGCTTACTATATTTGAAACCAGATGTGTAAAGATTAGGGGGGCCAAACACTTACTGTCTCAAATGTATAGATTAATCCTAGGGACACGGAGAAAAACAACACCTTACTATTAGAGACTGGGAAGGAGAGCTAAACCACAGGTTTACCACGCAACAAATTAAAAAACGTATTGATTCCGCACACCATACATCTGTAAGCTCACAGATTCAAGAGATGTCTTATAAATTTCTATCTAGGTGGTATAGAACCCCAGTAAGATTGGCACAGATGTATAGGCTTGTGGACAATAGGTGTTGGAGGTGATGTGGACAGGAGGGTACCCTACTCCACCTGTGGTGGTCGTGCCCAAAGATCAGAGGATTTTGGCAAGAGATTGCCCCTTGGGTTGGAAGGCTATCTCGCGAGGAAATAGAACTGACACCTTTAAACTTCCTATTCCACGGGTCAGCAAGGTCCATGGGATCATATAAGGAGAGTATTACGCCTCATTTATTAAATGCGGCAAAATTATTAATACCTAGATTATGGAAACAGGATAAAAGGCCAACTATTCTTGAATGGAAGAGAGAAGTGAATTTAATTATGGAGGCAGAAAGATGGATTTCCAGGGTTAAAGATAGAAAGGAAAAGTTTAGAGAAATATGGTCAGAATGGGAAAAAGACTAACTTGTTTGTCCTTTTTTTTTTATTAGCCCTCAATATGAACTCCCGTGCGGCTCTGGGGGGGGGGGGGACAGAGGGTGGGATGGGGATATACTACATAATAAGGTGTGTTTTTTTTTCTTTCTTTCGGGGTTTGTGTGTGGAATAGGGAAGGGAGGAAGGGTGGGATATAAAAAGCGGGAAGCGGGGGGGGGGGGGGGGGGGGGGTAAGTCATTAGTGGTTTTATGGCCTTTTAGAGGCCTCAGATTTCAAACACTTGGTAAAAGTGTTTTTAGGGGATGGGTTAACAAGGAATAATAAGGAATAATGAGCGATAAGTTATAGAATGGCCTTTTAGAAGCCTCATATCTAAGGGGGTCACAATTTTTTTTGGTGTTTGGAGGGGGGGGGGGGGGGAGAGCCGTGGGGAATAAGTGAGGGTGGGATCATTTTTCTCCCTTTTTTTATTTTCTTTTTTTTTCTCTCTTTATTTCCCGGGGGGGGGGGGTACGGGATATAGATAAGGATGTTTATTGTATAATGGTGTGATATAATGTAACATATTGTTAAATGGAAATGTTGAAAAATTAATAAAAAAAAATTTGATAATAAAAAAAGAAAGATTGTCGGTATTCAGATTTGTATCAAACAGCTGAACAATACAAGTATAACTCTGCCAGGACCTCATATCAAATAAAAAGAGATAAAAATGTATGCTGCGAGTGAGTGAGTGAGTAACTTGTATAGCGCAACAAATGCGAACTTAATCGCCTCAAGGCTGCCATGTAACTTTAACCACTTGCCGACCGCCGCACGACTATGTACGTCGACAGAATGGCATGGGCAGGCAGATTGGCGTACAGGTACGTCCCTTTAAATCTGCCGCCCAGCGGGCGCGCACGTGCCTCGTGAGTGTGGCCACGGATCCCGGGAACTCGATTGAGGACGGCAAGGGCAGAACAGGGGGATGCCTTTGTAAACAAGGCATTCCCCTATTCTGCCTAGTGACACTGTCACTGATGACCATTCCCTGTGATTGGGAATGGTCATCAGTAACATGTCACGTGTAGCCACGCCCCCTAACAGTTAAAATCACTCCCTAGGGAACCCTTAACCCCTGCAGCACCACCTAGTGGTTAACCCCTTCACTGCCAGTGTCATTTTTACAGTAATCTGTGCATTTTTATAGCACTGATCGCTGTAAAAATGACAATGGTCCCAAAATGGTGTCAAAAGTGTCCGATGTGTCCGCCGTAATGTCGCAGTCATTAAAAATTATTAAAAAAATTGCCATAAAACAGTCCCCTATTTTGTAGAAGCTATAACTTTTGCGCAAACCAATCAATACACACTTATTGCGATTTTTTTTTTTATATACCAAAAATATGTAGAATAATACGTATCGGCCTAAACTGTGGGAAAATATTTTTTTTATATATTTTTGGGGGCTATTTATTATAGCAAAAAGTAAAAAATATTTTTTTTTCAAAATTTACGCTCTTTTTTTTCGTTTATAGCGCAAAAAAAAATCGCAGAGGTGATCATATAAACAAATCTCTATTTGTGGGAAAAAAAGGACGTAAATTTTGTTTGGAACCACGTCGCACGGCCGCGCAATTGTCAGTTAAAGCGACGCAGTGCCGAATCGCAAAAAGTGCCCTGTTTTTTGGCCACCAAAATGGTCCAGGGCTGAAGCGGTTAATACATAGGCACATATCTGAACACTGTCCTCTATTTCATTCCCCAGGTCTCCTGTCTTCCTTTGTCACCTTTATAAAAGACAACAGAATCAGCTGTTCTTTCTCTTGCAATGCCTATTTTGGACAGGTATTAGATAACAAGTATGGCTATATAATATCCACTACCAAAACGACTTCTAGATTTAATGGTTTGCTGAATCAAGAGGGTGGAAATACATTTTAGTTGTCATCTTTGTTAGAACTGTTACTGTTGTAAGAATTTTTATTAGTATTAGTCCAGATGGTTCTTAGGAATTTATTCACTGATAGCCTTGTATTTTTGTAGGTTTTCTTGCATCACCTGCAAGTAGGGTTTCCACCTGTCCGGAATTCACCTGGACAGTTTGTGTTTGGAATCATGTGTCCGGGTTTCAGACCACCCGAAACCCGGATACATTATTCAGACTAGACTATGGCTTCCCAGCAGGGTTACTGGCTGCAATTGTGTAAGTCGAGATTGTCTGTTACACTCTATTTCACACTGTCCAAAGCCATCACTAACAATCCCCCCACACACACAGAAACAGGGGAGAAGGCTCAATATACTCCTCCTCCTCCCGCCTCTACCCCTCGGTGTCTGCCCACACTCCAATTCCCGGCGCTGTGCCTCAGGAAAGTGGGGGCTGGAAATTTGAAGTCTGGATGTGTCAAATACATCTGGATGAGAGGTGCTGACTGCCAAGGGACGAATAAGCTCACCATCCATCCCTGTCTGTGACTGTCTCCCTTCTTCTCTCTCCTGCCTCTGAGTGAGTAGAATAAAGTAAACCAGGGTTCTCAGAACACCCTTTACATCAGAGTTCCCCTTTACATCAGAGACCACAGTGTTCCCCCTTACATCAAAGTCTTCTCCGTACATCAGAGTTCTCAGTATTCCCCCTTACATCAGAGTCCTCTCCCTACACCAGAGTTCTCTGCGTTTCCCCTTAAATTAGGGTTCCTAGAGCATCCCATATGTTAGAGTCCCCAGAGTTCTCCCGTACATCAGAGTTTGCAGAGTCCCCCCTTACAGTGTAAGGGAACTCGGCGAGTTCAGATGTCAATGGGGAACTCTGTGGATTCAGCTGTAAAGGGGGAACTCTGTGGACTCTGATGTAAAAGAGGGACTCTTGTGAATAACTTCATATGATTAGAAATGTTATTTCATTGCAAAATATATGTATAGTTTATACTATAAAAAAAATTGCTGTGTACCGCTAAAGTGTTCGGGTTTGGCTTGAACAAAAGGTGGCAACCCTACCTGCAAGTCACTCTGTTGAGAATGCTACAGAGTCCTGTGTAAAGTCTTATGCATTGGGCCCTAATACAGCCCTAATGCATGAGGCTACAGCATTTAGATATGGTTGGAAGGTACCGGGTGCAATGTCTAGCCCCACTGCTGTCAGCCTGTAAATAAGACACGTGATTCCGTGTCGTAACGCGTAGGGATTGGACGGTCGGACGTACACCTGGAGTGACGTAAGCTGGCGCCGTGGACGCCGCTCGTTTTTAAATTTGCTGCACGTTTTACTATTGTTTTGATGTAAGCACAGGTTTTTTCATACATTAACCACTTACCCCCCAGACCATATTGCTGCCCAAAGACCAGAGTACTTTTTGCGATTCGGGACTGCGTCGCTTTAACAGACAATTGCGCGGTCGTGCGACGTGGCTCCAAAACAAAATTGGCGTCCTTTTTTTCCCACAAATAGAGCTTTCTTTTGGTGGTATTTGATCACCTCTGCATTTTTTATTTTTTGCGCTATAAACAAAAATAGAACGCAAATTTTGAAAAAAATGAATATTTTTTACTTTTTGCTGTAATAAATATCCCCCAAAAATATATAAAAAAACATTTTTTTTCCTCAGTTTAGGCCGATACGTATTCTTCTACATATTTTTCGTAAAAAAAAATCGCAATAAGCGTTTATTGATTGGTTTGCGCAAAAGTTATAGCGTTTACAAAATAGGGGGTATTTTTATGGCATTTTTATTAATATTTTTTTTTACTAGTAATGGCGGCGATCAGCGATTTTTTTTCGGTATTGCGACATTATGGCGGACACTTCGGACATTTTTGACACATTTTTGGGACCATTGGCATTTTTATAGCGATCAGTGCTATAAAAATGCATTGGATTACTATAAAAATGCCACTGGCAGTGAAGGGGTTAACACTAGGGGGCGGGGAAGGGGTTAAGTATGCCTGGGTGTGTTCTTACTGTGGGGGGGGGGGTGGCCTCACTAGGGGAAACACTGATCCTCGGTTCATACATTGTATGAACAGAAAATCAGCATTTCCCCTGCTGACAGGAACGAGAGCTGTGTGTTTACACACACAGCTCCCGTTCCCCGCTCTGTACCGAGCGATCGCGAGTGCCCGGCGGCGATCGCGCCCGCCGGGCACACGCACGGGAGTCGGGGGCGAGCGTGCGCCCCTAGTGGCGGCTAATAGGCAGGACGTCATATTACGTGCTCTCGCCTAGGAGAGCCACCTTGTGGACGTATTTCGGCGGTGCGCGGTCGGCAAGTGGTTAAAACACCCCTGAGCCTTACAGTATTTAACGATTGGAGCCTCCTTTTGTTCCCCCCTTTTTTTATTTTGGCCCGTGCATTGCCTGGATTATCTGAGGGACCTGTATCTGTGGTTCAGGAGGATTGGCTGAGATCATTCATAGAAGATTGCCACTGAGGCTCATAGTGAATGCTCCTTATTACTGACTTGGAGGTAAGAGTCCTGTGAGCCTAGGGAGGGATGTGTGCATACATCAGTCAACAACCCCTATCTCACTAAGTGGAAATTTGGCAACATCAGCAGTTCCATTTGGGCAGCCTCTTGATGTCACTGAATATATGATTATTTGGCACTTATCACTTTATTACCTTTTTATGATATTGTCACTTATTTTTGTTTTTTCAATATATCTGTTTGTTTGTTTCAACCACACATTGAGCTTGTCAGCTCTCATTTATTGATTTATTTGTTTATTTTTCTATTCACTCATTATTATTGAGCTAGTGAGCTCTCTCGTTGTAAATCATTTATTTGCACAGTTTTTCACTTAGCATGATTGTGTGAGATGTTGCGCAGAACCCCATTTTATTCAGCCTGTAAACATCTATGAGAAGCTGACAGCTGCACCGAGCGGTACTTACATTTAGGGCAGTATGCCGTACCTAAATGGCAGAGCCTCATGCATCATAGCTAAATGCCTCCAGACCTTAAGGGTAAGTCCATACAATTTGGTCAGAGAGGCACGGAGCAAACAGAGTTGGGGGAGGGCCGGCATGACAGGGTGGACTGGCCGTAGGTTATAGGCTCTGTTAAGTGAGGGAGGAGATAGGATGTTGTGTGGGGCGGCAGGAGTGGCTAGCCCGGAGGTAGTGACGTTTTGTCACTCCTCCATTTGTTACACAAGGGAAGAAGCTGCCCACCCACCCTTCCTGGTTTTGAATCCCTGTAAGACAGGAGACATCTGGAAGGTGGGTGTGAAAAAGTTTGTACCCATACGTGGTATGAGGGTTATTGGGTACCTTTCTGTTGACGTGGGTTAACCAGGAAGGGGTTAAAAGTTTTATGTCACTGAAGACGGTAATGTTGCCTCTGAGTCGGTGTCTCGCGACTAGGCCTAGTTAATAATTGTTGTCCCAGTGTCCAATTTGAGAGGTGTGGTCTTCAGACCACTAGGTGTTAAAATGTGTATATAGTTATTTTACAGTTATTTAAAAGTTATTTATGTTAAAATTTTATATTTTAAATAAAGAGGCCTGAAGGCCAATTTCACTCCACAACGTGGTCCCTGGTATTATTGGGTTTATGGGGTAAGGTACAGAGGTGGTTTTTGGGGGTATGGTGGATAGTGGGTAATGGTCACTAGGATCAGTCCTTACATGTCATGTTTTGTCAGCTGGAAACTCCGGTGAGCTTGGTAAGTGGGTGGGGATGAGCTGAGGGAAATGGGGGTTGATCTAATAAAACTGAAGAGTGCAAAATCTGATGCAAAAGCTGTGAGTAGAAACGTAGAATCAGCTTCTAGGTTTTTTTGTCAAAGCTTAATTGAACAAGCTAAAGTTAGAGGCTGAACAGTTGCACCAAGTTTTGCACTGTCCAGTTTTAGTAAATCAACCCCAATGTTCTCAAAGTTTCCTTGTTAGCCATTCCCCTCTGTGGATAGAAGCCCTGGAACAAGTTGTGTGCCTGGACTGAAGCCCCAGGGACTGGGGTCCAGGCCTTGTGGGCCTAAGAAAGAGAAACACAAGAACCTCCAGTTTTGTTGCCACTCAACTCATGTTGTTTAATGCTACTGAATACTGAGACCCACCTAAAGTGAAAGACTTGTAGGAGCCCTTTGTAGGTTTTGGATATTCCACCTCCTTTGCCTTCTGTGTATTACAGATTTGAAAAAAGCATTGAAATCTACCCTTTATTGTGAATCTACTTTCCTTCAAGGGCAAGTAAATGTGATCTATTTGTGAGAATAAATTATTATTTTTTGGTCACTTTTAATGAAACTCTGACAAGTATTAAGCCCTGTACACACGATTGGTTTGTCCAATGAAAACAGACCAATGGACTGTTTTAATCGGACAAACCGATCGTGTGTGGGCCCCATCGGTCTGTTTTCCATCTGTGAAAAAAAATAGAACATGTTTTAAATTTTTCCTAATGGATAAAAAAACGATTAAAAAAAATGATCGTCTGTGTGGAAGTCAAAAATTCACGCATGCTCAGAATCAAGTCAACGCATGCTTGGAAGCATTGAACTTCATTTTTCTCAGCACGTCGTAGTGTTTTACGTCACCGTGTCTTGGCACAGTCGGATTTTTGACTGATGGTGTGTAGGCAAGACTGATGAAAGTCATCTTCATCGGATATCCGACGAAAAAATCCATCGGATTAGATTCCATCAGATATACGATCGTATGTACAAGGCTTAAAGGGTCACTAAAGGAATTTTTTTTTTTAGCTAAATAGCTTCCTTTACCTTACTGCAGTACTGGTTTCATGTCCTTATTGTTCGTTTTTGCTTTGAAGTAGCTGTAATTCTGCTGTGATCTCCACACTTCCTGCTTGTCTGGCTCCTTATAACCATGGTACTGGGAGATTTTCACGATGGTCTAAGCTGTCATTACTGTGTGTCTAAAACTCCTCAGAACCAATCAGATTCATTTTAAAAACAAAACACTGCCCTGGATTTGTTTGTTTTTGTTCTGTGAGTCTTCCCGACTCACTTCTCACCCGGAACTTCATGTATGTACCTTTAAAACCGAAAGTGAAACTAGAGGCACATTATATGATAGATTAAATTCAATTTTTAATCATTTTTAAAAGGAATCAGTTAACTTTTATGTCTCTATACCCAATAAACAGTAATTTCAGCAAAAAAAATGTTTTCCTTTAGTGATCCTTTAACTGTTGGAGAGTGCGGTTTGGTTACTAGCTGACTTGTGGATGTACGTACATGGCTAAAATAGTGTGTTGATCTCAGTTCTTTGTTCAATGCAATGATTGAATGTGATAGACATTAATGAAAAAAGTTATCATGTGGTTATAAAGTAATAAAATTTAATTCTGGAAAGTGGAAATACGGTATTCCTTTGTCAAAGCATATTGGATACATTATTGCTCTGATTGACCTGCTATAGTCTGGTAGATCTGTCATTTCTGCAAGTCAATGGACAGGTGTAGTTATGTTGAAGATATTGAAAATGTGTCAGATGAGAAGATTGTACAAGTAGCTTTGGGTTCATTTGCTACATAAGAGGAGATGATTGTTTGGCACAGTTGCAAGTTCAAGCTGTGTGTGACAGAGACTCATAGAATGTGTGATGATTTTAGGATCAGATTGGAACAAAATGTGTTTAAATAAATCAAATATTGCCTGTGGATAAAATTTTCCTAGAATAAAAATGGGTAACTTAAAGTGTTTGTAAAGGCTATTTTTTGGGGGAAATAAACATGTTATACTTACTTGCTCTGTTCAGTGGTATTGCAGAGAATGGCCCAAAACCTCTTCTTCTGAGGTCCCCTTCAGCGCTGTAGGCTCCTCCATTCTCAGTATGCCACAATAGCAAGCTGCTTCCTATGGGGGCACACCTTTAGGCTTGTTCCAAAACTGGCTCTGTGCAACTGTTTACATACAGGGTGTCTCAGCCTTACTCTCTGCTCACAGGATTTGATTGACAGCAGCAGGAACCAATGGCTGTCTCTGTGAACAGAGAGAGAGAGAAAGAGAGAGGGAGGAAAAGGCTTCTGCAGACAGGCACAGCACTGGATCGAGATAGGACTCAAGTGAGGGGGTGAGGGAGCAATACATTTACTAATCAAGTGAACCCTCAAAAAAAGGCCAGTTCATTTTGACTGATCCACCACTTGTCATTCAAGAATAGTTTTTCAGTTACTGGTGGCTCTTTGTTATGTGTCTTTTATACATACTTTGAAGTAGTAGTGCTTTGGCTTGGACACTATAGCTGTAATTTCCTAATGATAAAAAAACAGGCATTGAAGAAGCGTTTAGTTATTAGGGTTCTACCTACCGTGTTTCCCCCGAAAATAAGACCGGGTCTTATATTAATTTTTTGGTTACAAAAAACACACTAGGGCTTATTTTCAAGGGATGTCTTATTTATTTACAGTATGCCTGCCAGCTCAGAGTCAGTATTGTGAAATTCTGGAATCCAGAATTACACAAGGAGACACATTGCACATTAAATAATATTTTTACAGAACGTATTACATGATTTTACAAGGACGTTTACTAGGGCTTATTCTCAGGGTAGGGCTTAAATTGCAGCCATCCCAGAAACTCATGCTAGGTCTTATTTTCAGGGTTGGGCTTATTTTTGGGGAAACAGGGTATATAATCATTTTTTTTTTTTACTTTTATAGGGAGGGTTTTTCATATAAGGGCAGTTGTTACCTATGGGTCACCAAGTTCTTTTCTTTTTTTTTCTTATCTTTTTTTTATCAAAAGAGGAAAAAACATACAAAACGGAATACATAATAATTAAAATTCACAGTCCATCAGCTTCAGATGTATACACATATATATATACGATTATGCCTATTCCCCCGATAACAATCAGTAAGGTCAGCACAATCAATCACCATATCTGTGCCTTTTATACTCTCCTAAAATTCCATTTGTATCTTTCTTTCCTCCTTGCCATAAAACAGTTACACCTTAAACAAAAACTCCCCCCCGCCCAAAAAAAGTTCCAAGTTCATGTTTTTACACTTATAGTACGTTGACAATGGTTGCGGGCAGTTTGTGAAGCTGTGAACAATTTTTAATCATCCTCTACACCAGTGATATCAGTCAATATATAGTTGTAAGTAGGGCGACTGGCGCATAGCAACTCTCATAGAAATGAGCATAGGCGCATTGCTAATAGAAATGAGCGTGGACACATTGCTTGCACAAATGCGCATGTGAATGCACACATGTGGGAGCATCCCCCCAGTTTCCAGTGTCAGATGGCTATTTATGGAATGCTGTTGCTCATTGTCAGTGCTAATTGGTCTTCAGCATTCCCTGTGTCCTGAGTGTAGTCTGTATCTGACTTTTGTTGGTGATTCTGCCTGTCCTGACCTGATCCTGGATTCTACTTGTATCTCTGCCAACCTGTTCCTATCCTTGGCTTTGTTTCTGACCATGCTTCTGCCTACGCTTAGAAACCTGGTTGCCCGCCTTCTACTGACCTTGGCAACCTCTGTGACCTTCTGAGTGTCTGTTTCGGCTGTCCTTCATAGCTGCTCCAGTCATCACAGTGTGTTGCTGCCTAAAGCCTGCTGAGAGCTTTGACAAGCCACACGTCAAGAACCTGCAGTAAATGCGGAGGGCCCCTTTAACCTCAGCTGGTCCAGTGTGTGTCAGGTCACCTGAGCCCAGGTGACAGATGCACCCTGTTGGGGTCTGGAGTGCACCACAAGGTAGTGGACCCTATGGCTGACTGCTGCAGATGGAGCTCTAGGTGATACAGGAGAACAGGTATTCTGTAGTACCAACACGGATGACACTGGAAGCTAGAGCATGAGATTTCCCAGGACACAGAATCTAAGAGCCAGCGGGTGTTCACCAGAGGCCCCAAGTGGTGGGGATGGATTTAGCTGCAGTCTGGTTCCAGGTAGCGACCCCTAGGGCCTCCCAGCTCACGCTCACTGCAACAACAAAGGATAGTCAGGAGATAGCCAAAGGTTGGGGCAACAAGCAGGTAAGGATAATCAAAAACAAGCCAAGATCGGTAACTGGAATCAGATGTAGAACACAAAGCAAGTAGCACATGGAAGCCAAAGACAGACAAACATTACTACATATCCAAGACAGTGTGCATCACATCTGCTCTTGGCCTGGTGTCCTGCCTGACTTCTCAAGCCTGCATCTCCTGATGCCAGTTCTGCTATCAACACCTGACACTCGTGTTCTTCCTGTCCCTCAGCACCATCTGATTCACCTTCAGTGGGGCCTCGGCTGGAGATACTAGAGAGGCCAACCTCGTCAATTTCGTTTCCTACCAGGTACGTGACAACAATATATAGTTCCTCATTGTATTTTAAGGCCTTTCTAGAATCCATTCACGTTTTGGGAATGTCAGATGGTGTTGCTGAATCATGTATTTTTCCTAACGGGACAGGATCAGGATGCTGCCACTAAACGCAGGGAAACATGGAATGCCTTGCTCAAGCCAATTTTGGACGGTTATGTATTGAGATCACAGCATAATTTGTGCCAAATAATTAAGCTTAGATACTTGGACAGTGTATTATCTACTTGTAAGAAATGGTTGGAGCTGGAAAACCTGGAGCAAGATGGCATGTTGGATCACAGCGGGTAGTGCTGCTATTTATTTTATAAGGTGAGAGTTTGCATCTGAGGTGTCAATTCTCCTCATGAATAAGAAGCTGGCTGGCTTTGGCTTTTCTGTTCTAAGTGTCGGGCTGTCAGGACATTAGGAACAAATTCTTGATATGCCAAGTTATGCATGCTTTCCATAGGGGCAGATCGACAAAATAAATGATGCACTATTTCTATAATAAAAAAACAAACAATATAATGCAACCACTATGCCTCAAACTAAAATGAATAAAGCTTATATGAAACACTGCTGCACTACAAACAGTGCATACAGGTAAAATGTACTCAAATACTACTCAATGTGCAAGGGTGCAAAAAGGTTCTGAAAATGTCATGTAACGCTACCCCCGGAGGAGCCGCTGATTAGATTTGGGATCGGCGTGTTTAAGTTACCTCTATACTGTGTCTAGGGGTGATGGTGGTGTTGAGAGCAATGATAGAATGTCCAGGACCGTTGATTGCATTTTCAAATGCTTTATTTTCCCGGTCAAACATGACCAACATGTAACTTGAGGTAGACAGGATAGGTTGGTGAAGGAAGAGCAACTTCACAGTATCAGGCCATGGATAGTAAAGGCAGTCCTGCCCTTTAGCAATGGTATTTATATGCGTCGCCACTCCAGACGGAGTGGGTGAAGTGCCCCTGGACAGACCTCTCTCACAGGCCTGGCAGCCAGAGCGCCACTTAAAGCTTCTGGGAAAGGAAACAAGTCTCTGCCACAGACTTGGCTCTAAATTAGATCTGGATGTCCAGATGAGACCTCTGCCACAGGCCAAATGCTTGGAAGTTAGGACGGTAGAGCAAATCCTCCCAGTATGTCTTTGGGGTCACCGACTGACAGCTTGAATGTGACCTGTCAATGTCCGGTGCCCAGATCCCCGGTGGTTGGTTCAAGCCCTATTGGATCACCTGCCTCCCGGTTCTCCTCAGACCTATCCCCCCCAAACAGCACCCAGCTTGGGATCTTCTCAATAGAAGTGGAGACCCAGTAAATCACTGGGGCCCCTTCGCAGCATACGTTGCTCCGGGCTATGAGAGCCCAGAGTCAGGAAATCCGCGTAGCACGCGGCCCCGGCCAGGTAGGCCATAGTGGTGGGGCCCGTGACGTGTACACACCCTAAAGGTGGGTGCCGCACCTGGAACCAGGAACCTGCGAAGAACCCCGAACAACGGCCTCCGCCACAGCAATACCCCTCCCCAGCATGCCCCGCGAGGGAAAACTCCTCCAATTGGCTGCTGGGAAGAAGCGGCTCCACCTGGACCCCTCTGGGAGGCAGTCCCAGAGATGAGACTGCATCTCTGGGGCACAGACTGACCCACAGGACAGATCCAGATTTGACGACAGCCAAATTTGTCAAATCAAAGAATGAGAGCAACATAACTCTCTTATTCTCCCACTAAATTTGAATATAGCACCTGTACGAAAGTCATTTGAACTTCAGTAAAGCAAGTACTAGTTACTTACTCCTTCACAAGCATTCATAAGAGGCCAGTATTCTACTCATATTAGTACAGTTAGATGATAATCTAAAGAAAGTCTGGATAGAGTTGAGACCTAGGCTGCCAGACTTGAGGCTGCTTATGTTACCTCCTGTGACCCAGAGGTGTATTTAGTTTTTTTTTCTTTTCTTTTTTCTAAAGTGTATTTTGTGCGTGTACTCGAGAGAGGAGCCGGACTGCAGGAGTTGGGAGTAGGCAGGCCTCCCCCAGAGGCAATCTGCCACCTTTCTCCATGCCCTGGGTGGCAATGGCGGGTGTGTGAGGGGGTCCTCCCACACAGCCCACCCTACCTGCTCCGCTTTGAAGCCCAACAGGGCAGAGGGACTCCCTATAAGGGAGTGAGAGGATTTGCCCGCTCAACCAGCCCCGTTAGTCCTTTGCCTCTTTTTTTTTTTTTAGAGACTGCATGGTCAAAGTGCATGCATGTTAACCCAATTTCGAGTGCGTGTAAGTGTGGTGGTTTTTGTGGGAGGGGGGTGGGCATACTAAGCGCAGGCTTACCTTGCATAGCACACCCTCCGGGAGCCGGGCTGAGACCACCAAACTCAATTCACATGTAGCGCAGTGCCAATCGCGTTGAGCCACCGCAGCTCCTGTGTATTTAGGCTATTCAGACTCCAGCCCAGCCACACTATGCCATGTTTGTTTGCCCAGAACAGCTTGAGGTAAATGTTTTTGATGTATTTACTATTTAGTAGTAATTAGTAGTGACAATCAAAATCAACTGGTAACTAACTACTGCTAGCAATACTTGGTCCTGTTTCTTCAATACATGATATACATATCCCTCGCTGCTCACTCAGCCTCTCATGATCAATTTGTACCTGCTGAAAAGCTGCTTGAAGGACTCCACCATCGTTCTCCTCTCTCGCTCCTCCTCCTCCTCTGTTTACAGAGAGACAACCCGTTCCCGCCTAGAGCTGGAGCCTGGAGAGCAGATGAAAGGCTGAAGGCTGGTAGGCGGAGCATTAGGCTCTGCCTCCATCAGCTAAATACGTGCACAGTGCACCCACAAGGTGTATGGCCAGCCAGCGATTGTTCCTTTTATGGGGGTGGCCACGCCAGTCGCTCCCCACAGTATGCGGCGTGCGCCCGCCGCCCGTGACAGTGATGAAAGTAACAGTAACACACACCGCAAGGCAGCCAGCCACAGGAGGCGGCCGCAAAAAGCTCAATCTGAGTCGGGGGACTGGCGGGGGGGGCGGCGAGACGCCGCCCCCCGCAAAGTGCCGGCCTAGGCCTAGGCCTTGTCAGCCTAGGCCAAGATACAGCTCTGCTGTGACCCCAATACTTACAAAGCCCTCTTGACCACCATACTGAAAATCTCTCAAATTCACACCTAATTTATGAGGAAGGCCCTACTTCTTCAAACACAACATATACACAGTGAGGAAATAATTATTTGATCCCCTGCAGATTTTGTAAGTTTGCCCACTTACAAAGAAATGAAGGGTCTATAATTTTTATTATAGGTGTATTTTAAATGATAGAGACATGGGGCCAGATTCATAAAGAACTGCGGCGGCGTAACGTATCGTCTTTACGTTACACCGCCGCAAGTTTTCAGCGCAAGTGCCTGATTCACCAAGCACTTGCGTGTAAACTTATGGCGGTGTAACGTAAAGCCGTCTGGCGCAAGCCCGCCTAATTCAAATGGGGCGTGTACCATTTAAATTAGGCGCGCTCCCGCGCCAAACGTTCTGCGCATGATGAAAAGCCATGCAGGGGGGTCGGTGCTTACAGTTATCCCGTCGCAGCAATCATCCCCGACTATCACAGGACATCATGTGTGCTGTTTAAAAAATGACAGGGGGCTGTGAGCGCGCTCTGCTATTACCCAGAACGCTCTCTGCCTGTTCCTGTGCACGCTCTGGCCAAGGGGAGTGTAGAGGTGGCCGGGAGTCTGCGGACATCATGACTCCGCCCACCGAGCAACAGACCTGCCCACCGAATCTGGACTTTTTTGGGGTTTCAAACAGCTAAATGGGGGACATTTGACAGGTAAGGATACATGCAGGAGGCATGTACATCCTTATAGATCACCACTATGGCAGTACTTTAGAATTGATGAGAGTGGGTTTACATCCACTTCAAGGTTTCTTGGCTGTTGCTTAGCAACTCAAAGTTTCAGCTCCCTCCATATATTTTCTATAGGATTAAGGTGAAAAACAGCCCTTTTTCTTACCTGAACCCGTTCATTTCAGTGACGAGCACGAGCCCAGCGGCTCCAGCCACTGTCTCTGTCCTCATTGGATAGATTGATAACAGCAAGAACCATTGGCTCCCGCTGTTGTAAATCAAAACGCGCACACACCTGCCGCAGGACATAGTAGCCCGTGCGTGTGGTCGGTGGCCGCAATGGACGGGCTGCTACTTCCTGCGGCAGGTGCGTGCACACCCTATACTCCTTAAAGCGCCAGTCATACAGCTACAGCGATTCGCACAGGAGTGCCATTCTGTTCCATTGACACAGACAGCAGAACTCGGCCCCGTCCCCTCATATTACAGTGATATGAGGGGGCGGGGCCGAGTTCTGCTGTCTGTGTCAATAGAACAGAATAGCACTCCTGCGCGAATCGCTGTAGCTGTATGGCTCGCACTTTAAGGAGTATAGGGTGTGCACGCACCTGCCGCAGGACGTAGTAGCCTGTAGCCTCCCCCCACAAATATCCCCCAAAAATATATAAAAAAATAAATAAAATTTCTCAGTTTAGGCCGATACGTATTCTTCTACATATTTTTTGTAAAAAAAAAAAAAAAAATGCAATAAGCGTTTATTGATTGGTTTGCGCAAAAGTTATACCGTTTACAAAATAGGGGGTATTTTTATGGCATTTTTTTTTTTTTTTTTTACTAGTAATGGCGGCGATCATCGATTTTTTTTTTTCGGTACTGAGACACTATGGCGGACACTACGGACACTTTTGACACACTTTTGGGACCATTGGCATTTTTATAGCGATCAGTGCTATAAAAATGCATTGGATTACTATAAAAATGCCACTGGCAGTGAAGGGGTTAACACTAGGGGGCGGGGAAGGGGTTAAGTATGTTCCCTGGGTGTGTTCTAACTGTAGGGGGAGTGGCCTCACTAGGGGAAATGACTGATATTCTGTTCATACATTGTATGAACAGAAGATCAGCATTTCTCCCCCCTGACAGGAACGGGAGCTGTGTGTTTACACGCACAGCTCCCCGCTCTGTAACGAGCGATCGCGCCCGCAGGGCACGCGCATGGGAGTCGGGGCGAGCACGCTCCTAGTGGCCTGCGAGAGAGCCGACGTAGAGCTATGGGCTCTCGCGCAGGGAAGCCGACCTGCCACCGTAAAACGACGGCGGCTGGTCGGCAAGTAGTTAATCAATCATCAGTGTATTATGCCAAAGCAGATTTTGATTACCCAAGAAAATGATTGGAAGTGTGAAAGTTTGTGAAGCCATTGTTTTAATTTCAGATTCAAATAAGTATGGTGCCAAAAAATCTGGGACACATTAATTGTTTGACTACATGGTTGAAGGTGCGAGCTGTTGTCAAATCATTGGTGTAGAGATGTTAAAATGGCATGTTTTATTCAGCAGTAAAGGAATGTTAATATGCCATCCCTGACCTCTCTAACTGCTTGTACTTTGAGGTAATTCATTCTCGAAGGTCCTCAAAAAACACAGAAATTACTCCTAACCACTTGCTGACCAGCTCACGCCGATATACGTTGGCAAAATGGCACATTCCCGCGAAACAATATATGGGTACGTTGTGCTATTTAAGAGCCACTGGAGGAGCGAGCGCCCACTGCACGGTGGGTGACCTAATGCACGTGGCCGGCGGGAACAATCGCCACCGGCCACCCACGATCACAGGCACGAGAGCCAGAAAGTTCTGTCAGGGTGGAGGAGACAGATCATTTGTTCCTAGTAAGAAGGAACAGTGATATGTCTCCTCCTCCAGTCAGTCCCATTCCCCCACAGTAAGAAACACTCACAAGGGAACACGTTTAACACATATAGCACTGATCGCTGTATAAATGTCAATGATCCCAAAAATGTGTCAAAGGTGTCTGATCTGTCCGCCGAAATTACTCAGTACCACTAAAAATTGCAGAGCAAAAAAAAAAAAGCCATAAAAATGCCATACATCATTCCCATAGTTTGTAGACACTATAACTTTTGCGCAAATCAATATATGCTTATTACGTTTTTTTTACTAAAAATATGTAGAAGAATATATATTGGCCTAAACTGATGAAGAAATTTTTGGGGATATTATAGCAAAAAGTAAAAAATATTGGGGCAGATTCAGAAAGATACGACGGTGTATCTCCTGATACGCCGTCCTATCTCCTGATATGCCGGTCGTATCTATGCGCCTGATTCAGAGAATCAGTTACGCATAGATATCCCTAAGATCCGCCAGGTGTAAGTGTCTTACACCGTCGGATCTTAGGCTGCAATTCCAGATTTACGCCGATTCAGAAATGAACGACCGTCCAGCGCATTTTTTTTACGTCGTTTGCGTTTGGCTTTTTCCGTCGTAAAGTTACCCCTGCTATGTGCGGCGTATCCTATGATAAGTAAGGCAGTCGTTCCCGCGCCGAGTTTTGAATTTTTTACGTCGTTTGCGTAAGTCTTTCACGAATACGGATGGACGTAATTTACGTTCACGTCGAAACCAATGACGTCCTAGCGACGTCATTTGGAGCAATGCACGCTGGGAAATTTTACGGACGGCGCATGCGCAGTTCCTTCGGCGTGGGGACGCGCCTGATTTAAATTTTACACGCCCCCTACCCGCGGAATTTGAATTCCGCCGGGGGATTTACGATACGCCGCCACAAGTTTACAGGCAAGTGCTTTCTGAATAAAGCACTTGCCTCAAAAACTTACGGCGGCGTAACGTAAATGAGATAGGTTACGCGGATCTAAAGATCCGCTCACCTATCTGAATCTGGCCCATTGTTTTTTTCCCAAAAAAATATTTTTTGGTTTATAGCGCAAAAAATAAAAACTGCAGAGGTGATCAAATACCACCAAAAGAAAGCTCTATTTGTGGGGGAAAAAAAGAACCTCAATTTTGTTTGGGTATACATGTAGAAGTAGTGCTGCGCTGTGCATAAATAGGTGATAAAGTGCAAATGTGCTCACGTGACAGGTACACTTGAAAGGCAATAAATTAATGGTCAAAATAGCAACAATAAAATAAAAATAATCAGCTGCGACAGTATAAACAATGGACTGATTAAGTGTCCAAATACTGTGAAAAGTGTACCACAAAATGGATGTGAGAATAAACTCATAAAATCTTTAAAATGGCATCATCATGTGACCAGTGCAACCATAAATAAATATATTCACGCTAAAAGTATCAAGACCCATACTTACCTGGGTCTTGATACAAAGTGGAAGTAAACCCTCCTATTGTTTTCAGCCAAGGAAGCTGCCATCTTGGCCTCTGTTTAATCTGCAACTGCCACGATGCTGCACATGTGATCAGTTATGAAACCAGCCATTGGATGGTTTGACAGTTTGGTTGAGAGCACAAGCAAATGTGACATCTAGCATTTCCGGCATGCCTGGAATGTTAACTGTTTTTTTAAACTATCAAATATATGGGTTTACTTCCGCTTTAAGTGCTTGCTGCAGTACCCCACCTTTTAGACTTGGCCAGCGCGGGAATATCTTTTCATTAATTTTGTTTGGGTACAATGTCGCACGTCCGCGCAATTGTCAGTTAAAGTGATGCAGTGCCGTATCGCATAAAGTGCGATCATTTAATAAATGTGGTCTTAAGTGGTTAAATTGCAGTTCATTTGGTTTCAAATATCTTAGACACACCTACAGGGCCAGATTCAGAAAGATCAGCGGATCTTTCTGCTGGCGTAACGTAACTCATTTACGTTACGCCGCCGCAAGTTTTTCAGGCAAGTGCTGTATTCACAAAGCACTTGCCTGTAAAGTTGTGGCGGCGTACTGTAAACTACCCGGCGGAATTCAAATTCGGCGGGTAGGGGGCGTGTATCATTTAAATGATGCGCGTCCCCGCGCCGAACGAACTGCGCATGCGCCGGCCGCAAATGAATCCCAGTGCGCATGCTCCAAATGAAGTCGGCAACTCGTCATGCTTTCGACGTTTACGCAAATTACACCCAATCCGTATTCGCGAACGACTTACGCAAACGACGTAAAAAATTCAAATTTCGTCGCGGGAACGACGGCCATACTTAACATTGGCTGCGCCTCATAGACCCAGGGGTAACTATACGCTGGAAAAAGCCGAACGCAAACAACGTAAAAAAAAAGCGCCGGGCGGTCGTTCATTTCTGAATCGGCCTGAAATTGCAGCCTAAGATCCGACGGTGTAACACAGTTACACCTGTCGGATCTTAGGAATATCTATGCGTAACTGATTCTCTGAATCAGTCGCATAGATACGACCGGCAGAACTCAGAGATACGACGGCGTATCAGGAGATACACCGTCGTATCTCTTTCTGAATCGGGCCCACTGTGTATTTCAATTTGTGCTTTAAAGCAGGGGTTCACCTGCAATTTTTTTTTTTAAAAGCCAGCAGCTACAAATACAGCAGCTGCTGGCTTTTAAAACATGGACACTTACCTGTCCAGGTCGCCAGCGTTGGCGGCTTCACTGCCCGGTTCCCTACTGCGCATGCGCAAGTTGCGCTGCGGCGTTCCACTGGTCCTTGTTGTGTTCTGTGAGCCGAGTGTTTCCCAGAAGACAACAGGGGGGTGACGCGTAGGAGCCGGACTCCCGCGGGAGTCTATACCAGGAAGTGGTGCAAATACCTGTTTTATACAGGTATCTGCACCCCCTCCCCCTGAAAGGTGTCAAATGTGACATTGGGGGCTCCGAAAAGTGGAGGTTTACTTTTGGGTGAACCTCCGCTTTAATTAGATGGTCATCAGGTTTCCAAGATTCTTGTTCAGTAGAAAGAAATGGGAAAAAGTCTAAAATGTCAATGCCTCTGTTGGGAACACTGAAAATCTTTTTCTCCACAATGCCAAGCACTACAGAGATGAATGACGGCTTACTGTTGCTGCTTGTTCAAAATATGTAAGTACTTTAGTTTGTATAATTCACTTTAAGAAAATATACTTATACTATCTCGGTACCCAGGAAGTGATAACAATTGTTATAGGAGAATTTACATTTTATTTATACAAAATTGGTTAAAAAAAAAAAAAAGCACACATATACATCCATATATATGAATAAAAACAATAGTTACAAAGTTGCATATTTTCCTCTAATTGGTGTTTGCTGGTGATGTGGTGTCCTCAATACCATCGTATTGAGATCATGGGATGTTATTAATCTCGATGTATAGTCAATCCTCTACATGTTTTGTGGTGATGACCACTTCTTCAGTTGGAGTTAATTGCTATCATCTAGGGTAAAAGCAACAATCATAATAACAATCTTATAAAGAATATGATATTAAACATTGCCAAAATGGAGAGGGAGGAATGAGGTTTTTTCTTGTCATTATGTTGCTTACCAGAGCTTTTTTTCTCAGAAAATAGGTGCAGGAACTCAACCACGACCCATTCAGATTTCACAAACAGTAGAAGGGTCTTAAAGGGGCATTAAATACTAGACTTGCATTACATACAGAGTGCAGAGTTCAGGGGGTTACAAATCTGTCACTTGTAAACACAGAAACCAGACTTCTGTGTTTACAAGTGATTGTGGTGAGCAGGCACCAAAGGGTCTGAGCCAGAGGTGGTGGAACTGAGTTCCCCCAAGTTCCCCCTGAAAAAAAGCCCTGTTGCTTACCCAGGATAACGAGCAGCCCATAATGCAGCAATGGCAAGGTAACCCGAAGGTACTCCCCTAAGGGGGCAGAAGAAACTCCCACATGGTGGACACGGGGCGCAGACACACGTGCATGTATCTATAAATCATTCAAGATAACTCACCACTGTGGGCCACCATATTGGTTTGCACCACAAATTTACAACGGAAGTAATTACATTTCTGGTACTGGGGATTGTCCCAGAGGACCCATGGGGAGGAGGCTGGGATCGCTCGATCCTGGAACGGTAAACCTTGTGGATAGAGTGACTCAGTGCTAATGTGCCCCCCCCCCCTTAACTCTAGGGGCGCTTATTTGGTGAGCTAGTCCTTTGTGGACATTGTGAATATACAATATTCAACATTTTCACAATATTTACATGTTCTAATTTGGGGTTTTTACTAGCTGAAAGCCATAATCGTCAAAATGAAAAAAAAAGAAATGCTTAAAATATATCACTCTGTGTGTAATGAATCTATATACAGTTGAACCTCGGATTACGAGCATATTCCGTTCCAGGAGTATGCTCGTAATCCAAAGTACTTGCATAACAAAGCGAGTTTTCCCATTGAAGTCAATGGAAACCAAAATAATTTGTTCTGCATTGACTTCAATGGGATGCATACCGAATGCGGCCAGAGGTGGGGGGATGCCAGAGAGCGCCAAAATGGCCAAAAAGGCCCAAGGACACTTCGGCTCGTTTGCTGCTCCCCCGTACCTCAGGCCAAATGAGGTACTGCAGGCCAATGTTCGGCTTTTCTTGACTCATGCACTCCCGTACCTCAGGCCAAATGAGGTACTGCAGGCCTATTTTCGGCTCTGCTCGGCTTCTGCACCCCCGTACCTCAGGCCAAATGAGGTACTGCAGGCCTATTTTCGGCTCTGCTCCCCCGTACCTTAGGCCAAATGAGGTACTGCAGGCCTATTTAGCTTGAATTCTGCTCATCTTGCGAGTCAACACCGAGTCAGAATAAAAAAAAATAAAGTTGCTCTCAAACCAAGTTACTCTTAAACTGAGGTTCCACTGTAATGAGTTTCACTTTTTGAATTGAATTACTGAAATAAATTAACTTTTTTGATGATATTCAAATTTTTGGAGATGCACCTGTACTTCCAAGAAAAATGCCAGATGTTTGTGTTCCCCAGTCCTCCTCAGTGGTGACTAGGGTGCCCACGTGTCCCGGATTGCCCGGGACTGTCCCTTAATTGGCATCTGTGTCCCTGGTCCCGGATGCTCTCATTGCGGGACAATACAATGTCCCGGAATGAAGCACTGGGTAAAGTCATTATGAATTCAGCAGAGTCTGAGCCGCGGTAGCGCTGTCTGCGGCATGCAGAACCACCTCCCCATGACTTTCATTGTGCTCACTGGTTGCTACAGCCGCTTGGCGTGTAGCAACCAGTGACATCACGGCTGCAGTGCACCCCCTCTGTTCAGAGCTGAAAGCGCGGGAGGATTTCACTTCCTCCTCCGCGCTTCTGCTCTGTCTGCCTCCTGGGACCCAAAGCAGCTGAGCTCCGAGGCTGCCCCCTGACATACCAGAGAGGGACACAGCTTCTGATGTGAGAGGGAGAGCAGCATCATCACCTGAGAAGAACAGAGAGTGGGGGCCCCGGGGAGAAGCAGGAGGCTGACTGGAAGGAACAGCACGAGAGGGAGTGAGAGAAGACCTGAGCAGCAGTGACATCCTCCCAGAGCCTGCACACCTTCCCCCAACGTCTGCTCCAGCTGTGCCTATCATCAAGGCTGACAGAGAGGACAAGGATGGTCTGGAGGTAGGTGCATACATCACACACACCTACCCACAGACAGGGGCTGGGACAGGGGGTACAGGAAGGACTGCAGGCCAGCTTAGGGGTTCAATTTCACTCACCACCCCCCCCTCTCTCTCCCATCCCCCTCTCTCTCTCTCTCTCTCTCTCTCTCCCCTTCTCTCTCTCCCACCCCTTCTCTCTCTCTCTCTCTCTCTCTCTCTCTCTCCCCTTCTCTCTCTCCCACCCCTTCTCTCTCTCTCTCTCTCTCTCTCTCTCTCCCTCACCCCTTCTCTCTCTCTCCCACCCCTTCTCTCTCTCTCTCCCTCACCCCTTCTCTCTCTCTCTCTCTCTCTCTCTCTCTCCTCTTCTCTCTCTCTCTCTCCTCTTCTCTCTCTCCCACCCCTTCTCTCTCTCTCTCTCTCCCACCCCTTCTCTCCCTCACCCCTTCTCTCTCTCCCTCACCCCTTCTCTCTCGCTCTCTCCCACCCCTTCTCTCTCGCTCTCTCCCACCCCTTCTCTCTCTCTCTCTCTCTCTCTCCCACCCCTTCTCTCTCGCTCTCTCCCACCCCTTCTCTCTCTCTCTCTCTCTCTCTCTCTCCCACCCCTTCTCTCTCTCTCTCTCTCCCACCCCCTTCTCTCTCTCTCTCTCTCTCCCACCCCTTCTCTCTCTCTCTCTCTCTCTCCCACCCCTTCTCTCTCTCTCCCACCCCTTCTCTCTCTCTCTCTCCCACCCCTTCTCTCTCTCTCTCTCTCCCACCCCTTCTCTCTCTCTCTCTCTCTCTCCCACCCCTTCTCTCTCTCTCTCCCTCACCCCTTCTCTCTCTCCCTCACCCCTTCTCTCTCGCTCTCTCCCACCCCTTCTCTCTCGCTCTCTCCCACCCCTTCTCTCTCTCTCTCTCTCTCTCTCTCTCTCCCACCCCTTCTCTCTCGCTCTCTCCCACCCCTTCTCTCTCTCTCTCTCTCTCTCTCCCACCCCTTCTCTCTCTCTCTCTCTCCCACCCCTTCTCTCTCTCTCTCTCTCTCTCCCACCCCTTCTCTCTCTCTCTCTCTCTCTCCCACCCCTTCTCTCTCTCTCCCACCCCTTCTCTCTCTCTCTCTCCCACCCCTTCTCTCTCTCTCTCTCTCCCACCCCTTCTCTCTCTCTCTCTCCCACCCCTTCTCTCTCTCTCTCTCCCACCCCTTCTCTCTCTGTCTCTCCCACCCCTTCTCTCTCTCTCTCCCACCCCTTCTCTCTCTCTCTCTCTCCCACCCCTTCTCTCTCTCTCTCTCCCACCCCTTCTCTCTCTCTCTCCCACCCCTTCTCTCTCTCTCTCTCCCACCCCTTCTCTCTCTGTCTCTCCCACCCCTTCTCTCTCTGTCTCTCCCACCCCTTCTCTCTCTCTCTCTCCCACCCCTTCTCTCTCTCTCTCTCCCACCCCTTCTCTCTATCTCTCTCCCACCCCTTCTCTCTATCTCTCTCCCACCCCTTCTCTCTCTCTCTCTCTCTCTCTCTCTCTCACCCCTTCGCTCTCTCTCTCTCTCTCCCTCACCCCTTCTCTCTCTCTCCCTCACCCCTTCTCTCTCTCCCTCACCCCTTCTCTCTCTCTCCCCCACCCCTTCTCTCTCTCTCTACCTCACCCCTTCTCTCTCTCTACCTCACCCCTTCTCTCTCTCTACCTCACCCCTTCTCTCTCTCTACCTCACCCCTTCTCTCTCTCTCTCCCACCCCTTCTCTCTCTCTCTCTCCCACCCCTTCTCTCTCTCTCCCACCCCTTCTCTCTCCCACCCCTTCTCTCTCTCCCACCCCTTCTCTCTCTCTCTTTCACCCCTTCTCTCTCTCTCTCTCTCCCTCCCACCCCTTCTCTCTCTCTCTCTCTCCCCTTCTCTCTCTCTCTCTCTCTCTTCCACCCCTTCTCTCTCTCTCTCTCCCACCCCTTCTCCCACCCTCACCAAGCCCCTCTCCCCTCCCAAATGGACACTAACAGGTGACAGCAAGTGAGAGTTAGTGATCCCATCCCTTCCCAAGCACTGCCACTTAACCCATGCCCCCAGCACTGCCAGTCTGCCACTGGCCTCATCCTCCTAATGAAGGACTACAGGTCCCAGCATTAGTCCCTTAGAGCTGAGGATCTGACATGCTCCCCCAATGGACGGGGTAGGAATCGGGTAGGTCAGTGTAATGATCAGGTAGGTCAGTGTAGGAATCAGGTTAGTGTAGTGGTCAGGTATTTCAATGCAGCAATCAATTAGGTCAGTGTAGGGATCAGGAAGGTCAGTGTAGTGGTCAGGTAGGTCAGTGTAGGGATCAGGAAGGTCAGTGTAGTGGTCAGGTAGGTCAGTGTAGGAATCAGGTACAGTAGGTCAGTGTAGTAGTCGGGTAGGTCAGTGTATGTGCAGTTTTTACCCCAGATCCCTTGTGTCATTTGTATTTCTTTTGTGGTATAAAGTACAGAGTTTTATATACAACTTTAGTGCCTTAGATATAAACAGCATTTGTTTCATGTATGTTAGCCCAACATCGCAAGAACAATTACACTCTGTGAATCTAAGCAGCTGCAATGTCGGGCTTCCATACATGAAACAAATGCTTAAATAGGTAAGGGGCGGGGCCTCTCGGGCACGTCATATGGCGGCACTGCCTCCTTGTGATGTCACCGACCGCTGCTTGCTGGGGGGGGGGGGGGGGGGGTGTCCCTGAATGGCTGTATGGAAATGTGGTCACCCTAGTGGTGACCTGTCCTAACTGGACCCGAAACTCACCAACACACCGGATAGCATTACATGGGCTTTATTAAAATAGCAATAATCTCCTTGGGAAAGGAGCTAGTTAAAGAGGTTTGAAAATAGTAAGGTCAACAGGTTATCAACCACCAAAATATACGAGACACAGTGAGGTGAATACAGATTGCATTCCTTCCCATTGGTGAATGACCCTGCCAGAACACACCAGGCTAATAATAAGGAAATCGCTCTTCAGACCTCGACAACAGCAATATCAAGCGTTGCATAAACTGTCAGCGTTACAAATCCTCAATAATAATAAATATTAATATCAGAGGTAATATTGCTGTATTGTGATGTTATGCAAAATAGCGATGTGACCTCCCTGTTATGCATGGGCCCTATTTGGCAATTGGCCAGTGCAATAAATATAAACAGAGTAGCCTTTTGAAACTGACATTGGGGGCCTTTAACCTGGCTGTGTCACAAAAATCCACATGTTAAGGCCAATGTAATACTGGCATTTTTATTGCAGCTACATAAACGTTGCTTTCAGTTTTAATTACTTGGAAAAAATATTGTAGCCAATGAAAGATCTGTGCAACAGAACATCCAAGAAGTTTGTAGCAAACTGAGCAATTTTCTGTTTATAGTGTTTTTAGTTGACTACAAAATCACCAACTTTATTTCATGAATTTGAAACTGTATAGATAAGCACTGTGGCCAGCTGTAGGTTCTACAAATTGATGCTACAAAATTGTCTGTTTGATATCATATTCTTGCTGGCCACTGGTCACATCAGAAATTGATGGGATGGGAATTTGTCTATTAATATATTTTGGCAATATTGCAGCAATGATTTGGGTAACAAAAAATTTAAATTGCAAAAATGATCACAAACGTATTGCAAATGACACTAGGGTATTCATTTTGACTGAAGTAAAAAAGGTTTACAGATATCGAAATAATCCAGCTAGGAGCGACAGCCTGGGAATCGGCATAGTCCAGCTGGTAGCAGCAGGCCGGGAATCAACATAGTCCAGCTGGGAGCGGAAGCCCAGGAATCGGCATAATCCAGCTGGTAGCGGCAGGACGGGAATCAACATAGTCCAGCTAGGAGCGGAAGCCCAGGAATCGACATAGTCCAGCTGGTAGCGGCAGGCCAGGAATCAGCATAATCCAGCTGGGAGTGGCAGCCCGGGAATTGGCATAATCCAGCTGGGAGTGGCAGCCCAGGAATTGGCATAATCCAGCAGGGAGTGGCAGCCCAGAAATCAGCATAATACAGCTGGGAGCGGCAGTCTGAGAATCAGCATAATCCAGCTGGGAGCAGCAGCCCGGGAATCAGCATAGTCCAGCCCAGTAATCAGCATAGTCCAGCGGAGCAGCAGCCCAGGAATCAGCATAGTCCAGCCCAGGAATCAGCATAGTCCAGCAGAGAAGCAGCCCGGGAATCAGCATAATCCAGCAGAGCAGCAGCCCAGGAATCAGCATAGTCCAGCCCAGGAATCAGCATAGTCCAGCCCAGGAATCAGCATAGTCCAGCTGGGAGCAGCAGCCATGAGAATCAGCATAGTCCAGCTGGGAGCAGCAGCCTGGAAATCAGTATAGTCAGTCCAGCTGGGCAGCAGCCTGGGAATCAGCATAGTCCAGCTAGCCAGCAGCCCGGGAATCAGCATAGTCCAGCTGGGCGGCAGGCTTGGCAGCAGATGACAAGTTACCCACGGTAGGCAGCAGCATGGAAGAGGAATGGACCCCATTAGCAGGTGGCAGCGTGGAGGAGCACTGGACACCATCGGCAGGTGGCAGCGTGAAAGAGGACTGGACACCATCGGCAGGCGACAGCATGGATAGTGGCAGAATAGTAAGAGCAGGAGAAAAGTTCTGTTTATTTTTTGGGCTTAGATACTGGAGTCCTGTAACTACATTGTGCTGACCAGAGTGTACTGCTGATGGAAAGGTGGTAACAGTAATGGGGAGAATAAAGGGAAGAGTAGCAGAAGTACAGGAAGAGGCCTGAGAGGTTGCTATGGTTAACGGTACTGCAGGGGAAGCCCCCAATGGATTACATACAGAGGAAGTGTGGTTGCTGGTGGCAGGGCACTAACCTGCAGGAGGAGAACACTCAGTAGCAGCTGTGGTTGCTAAGGGTAACAGAGGAAGAGATTTTTAGCAACAGACCTGACTATGTGACTCATCTAGCTCTGGGGATATAGGGCCAGATTCACAAAAGGGATACGACGGCGTATCTCCTGATACGCCGTCGTATCCCTGTTTCTATCTATGTGACTGATTCATAGAATCAGTTACGCATAGATATCCCTAAGATCCCTAAGATCTTAGGATGCAGTACCGCGGCCGCCGCTGGGGGGAGTTTGCGTCGTAAACCAGCGTCGGGTATGCAAATTAAGAGTTACGGCAGATCCCCGACGGATTTTCGCGTTCGCTACATCGCCGCTAGTCTAGTTTCCCGTCGCAAAGTTAGTCGTCGTTTTAGGTGCCCTAACTTTAGTCAGCAATCGTATTGCTGTCTAAAGTATGGCCGTCATTCCCGCGTCGAAATTTAAAATTTAACGTCGTTTGCGTAACACGTCCGGGAATACGGAAGTACGCTACGCGCGTCGCCGTTCGAAGAAATGACGTTACGGCGCGCAAAGCACGGCGGGAGTTAAGAAATGGAGCATGCGCAGTAGGTCCGGCACGGGAGCGCGCCTAATTTAAATGGCACGCGCCCATTTGAATTGGCCCGCCTTGCGCCGGAGGCCGCGGGCGTAGTTTTCATCGCAAGTGCTTTGTGAATCAGGCACTTGCGATGAAAACTTGCGGCGGTGTAACGTATCTGGGATACGTTACGCCGCCGCGATTCTACGTGAATCTGGCCCATAATCTCTGACCAAGCTTGTAGCAGAGGGTGAAATAAAGTCAGTTTGTCTCTCCCTAGCTCACTTTGCTCAATTAACCACTTAAAGGGGTTGTAAAGGAAAAACATTTTTTTCATAATGAGCATCCTTTACCTGCAGACATTCCTCTTTTCACTTCCTCATTGTTCGTTTTTGCTCAGAAGTTGCTCTATTTCTTCTCTTTTCTGTTCACTTCCTGCTTGTCTGATTGTTACTCACCACCGCGAAGGGAGGCTTTACTGCGGTGGTCAGTGGCGTGCTCGCCCCCTCCTGGGAACTACATCTGTGCGGCAGGACGCCCTCTACGTGTTAGAGACTTCAAGGAGGTGTGAATTACTGGGCGTGCCGCAATGCATACTGGGAAATGTAGTTCTCACATGAACGAGCGCTACAATGGAAGTGAATGAGAGAACAAAAAATAGAACGCTGGAGGTGATATAGATGAAGGAATTTAATAGGTATTAACTCGTTTTTTATCAGAATCATTACACTATTCTGTCTGTCTACCTTGCAGACATTAATTTTATCCCCAAAAATGTTTCCCTTTACAACTCCTTCAAAGTGGTTTTATACCCGCACAGATTATTTTTTTTAAACAAAAAAACTGTAAGGCAATGGCATAATGAGCTAGCTTAGAACGAGGCGTCGACATCTGTTCTCAGTCCACGCCGAGGGAGATGACATGTTCCCTCTGCGTTTCTTCTGGGTTCATGGCACCAGCGCTGTGAGTGGCCGGATCCGTGATTACGTCACTCCCACGCGTGTAAGCGGGAGTCTTCTGCACGGCAAGGTCTAGCAGCATCTGCTGGACCTTCAGCAGAGCCTTCACAGTGCATGCCGGCTGACGTCAGCGGCTGCATGCAAAGTGAATATCTCCTAAATTAGGGCCTTTATAAATTGTTTTTACTAGTAGTGGGACAAATCTGACCCCAAATGACGTCACAGGGCGGGGTCACCCGTCCACGCCATTAGGTAACCCCTACCTGCCAGGGGTTATCCAATGACGTGGACGGGTGACCCCGCCCCCTCTTACGCATCATGGGGGTTTCGTTCCTTGCTGGAGAATGAGTGGAGACTGCAGCATCTCTGGAGAATGGAGCATCAATGGACATCAAGAGATGAGATTACATAGCTGCAATTTTTTTTATTTTTTTTTTAAATAAAGGACTTGTCCAGCTGTGTCTGTGTGTTTTTTACAATTGTAGCGGGGTATCGCCCTTCTGATGTGATACAAAAGACTACCATTGCTGATCGTGAAGGATCTCAGCTCCCTCCGGTGACCGAGTTGGGTTATAGCCACCTGTTTACACTTTATTCTGGTACCGCAGTGAATGTTGGGGGTTTGAGTTCAGAAGAAAAGACTCCATTTGCCCTGGCCTGTAATGAACTACATTACCCATAGAGCAGCTGTGCAACCCCAAGATGCTTTGTCTTCCGCACCGCCTGCTGAGGGAGGTCATTTAAGGGAGAGGACGTGTTTGGCGTGCTCTCTCGGGACCGCCTCTTTAACCCAGGAGGACACTGTCAGGAGTGTCTCCACGGGAAGTAGGCCGCAGTTGAGGCCTACATACACCCGGGCGGAGCGGCTTTGAGACGGAGGGACGGAGCTTCTGCCAGAGTCATCGGACGAGATCCCAGTAACCCTGCGACCTGTCTGAGGGCCGGAGACTGCTGACCGACCGCACAGTGTGCCGTAGAAGGACAAGGTCTGAACCGGTTGGGTGAGACGGGCACTTGCCTTAAAGTACTGATTGTCTTGCGGAAGGGCGGATTGTTGATATCCATCTTTGCGGTTTGACTATTCAGTAAAACTTTTAACCGTTTACTTTTACCCTTTTGGATTATAAATTGTTCTTTGCGCGCCAACGCATGCCAACGAACAAGTGCACGAACTGTTAGCAGGAGACTGTGTTGAAGTTTGGCCTGGGACGCCAGGTCATCCTAATTAGTCCTATTTATAGTACCTAAAGGTTATCTATTTAGAGTTGTATATTCACTATATTCATTGCATTGCTCGTTGACCGAGTAATCAGTTATATTACTTTATATTTTATTGTAGAGAGAAGGAGCGCTGGGTGAGGTTTGGCAAGAGGGCGTTTCAATGTACATGTTTTGTTGAAGGGGTCCCTCTTGCTGTGTGCTCACACAGGTCTATTTGACATTATAGCCTAGCTCACACTTAAGCCTTAATATTGTTACAGATACTGCAGGGATCTGCAAATAGAGTGTTACTGTTTTACTCATGTTCCTTTGTTTCTTCTTTAAGTAAAACATTACTTTGGTTATCTTGAAGTCTGTGTGCAGCCTATCTTTCATATCACAAGACCCTTATCATCTAAGGTAACCCTTTTTATTTGCATAATTTGTTGAAGTGTAACAGGACATTGTGTTTCCCCACAAGCTATTGGAGTCCACTACCACCATAGTACCAGGTATGTCAAGGGAGGGTTTTGAGCCACTTTAAGGGGTTAATCACAGAGCGTAGACCCAAAAATAACAAGCAGCTCCTCCGGTTGTAGTGCTACACTTTCTTTGTGAAATGGTAGGGTACAATGTCCCCCGTTACCAATTCACATAGGGGGGGCCGGGATCTGCAGTTTCCCTTTGTTAAAGGGGGCTTCCAGATTTTGATAAGCCCCCCACCCGCAGACCCCCACAACCAGCGGGCAAGGGTTGTGGGGATGAGGCCATTGTCCCCATCAACATGAGGGGCATCCTCCCCATGTTGAGGGCATGTGGCCTGGTATGGTTCAGGAGGGGGGCGCTCTCTCGTCCCCCCTTTTTTCCTGCAGCCTGCCAGGTTGCATGCTCGGATAAGAGTCTGGTGTGGATTTATGGGGGAACCCCACGCCTTTTTTTTTAACTGGCACAGGGTTCCCCTTAATATCCATACCAGACCTAAAGGGCTTTATATGGAATTTGGGGGGGACCCCCATGCTTTTTTTTGTTCAGGGTTTCCCTTAATATTAATACCAGACCCAAAGGGCCTGGTAATGGACTGGGGGGGGAACCCATGTCGTTTTTTTTCAATGACTTTGATCTGTATTGCCGGGACCCAACAATTCATAAATAGCCATAGTAGTTTTAAATGACTTTTTTTCCTTTAAAATTGTCATTATGTGCAGGGACAGTTATAAACACAGGAAACAAGCACTACTTCACAGGCATACTATACACCCCCCAGGTACGATATTTAAAGAAATATTTCACTTTTATTGTTTCACTTTAAGCATTATTAAAATCACTGCTCCTGAAAAAACTGTTGTTTTTAAAACTTTTTTTCCATTGATACATGTCCCCTGGGGCAGCACCAAGGTCCCCAAACACTTTTTAGGACAATAACTTGCATATTAACCTTTAAAATTGGCACTTTTGGTTTCTCCAACAGACTTTTAACAGTGTTCCGTGGCCTTTCGAATTTGTCGCGAACACCCCAAATTGTTCGCTATTCGGTGAACAGCCAATGTTCGAGTCAAACTCATGTTCGACTCGAACATAAAGCTCATCCCTAATCGTGGCTAAACACGCATTAACACCTATGCAAAAAGCTGTCAGAGGCGCGTTTTTACAGACACTTTTTCCTGGCGTTGGTAGTGGATTTGCATCTCGTTTTTTCTAACGTCCTGTGTGCATGGGGACCTAAATCTTGTCACCAGTTATAACAACTGTAGTAAGTAAGGCTCAGTGTATTAAACATATGTTCTGATGAAAAAAACGTAACTTCATGACAGCTAACAGGAAGTTCATTCCCAGCAACACTGACCACAAAAGCATAACACTTTCGTTCTTTAAATAACTGGCTAAGCAAAGTCTGTCACAGAATGTAAATCATTTTTATAATTTATAATAAATCTTTATATTACTATCTAGGCATAACTAGCTCCCTCCTCCCAGAAGTCTACTTTTAATATTGAATACCTTATTAATCATCATAGTTAAAAGAGAGAAAAGTCTACTATTCACTTTGATGTTATTTGGAAATGATTACCTTATATATAAATATATATAAAATACTTATATACAGTATATAGTTGTTCTCTAGTTAATATTTTTTTTGTTACACTGCCACCTTGTGACCATTGTTGGCAAATGCGCACACACACACACCTGTATATATCTACTGTTCATTTTTTTGTTTTGTTTTTTTACAATTGTTTTTCTTCATGGGGTGTCGGGACCTAGTTATTGGGGTCCAGACCCAAACCCCCCCCCCTCCCCCATGCAAACAATCACTTCTAATAGTGATCTACTGATGGCTGCACCTCCCTCTCTTCTCCATAACAGGTAGGGTTGCCACCTTTTCGTCAAGCCAAACCCGAACACTTTAGCGACGCACAGCATTTTTTTTGTAGTATAAAACTATACATATATTTTATGATGAAATAAAACTTTTAAAACACTATTTGTGCATTGACTATATTATAAAATATTATTACCTATAAGAAAGCAAATATATTGCATGTAATGAGTAAAAACGTTGAGATTTAGTAAGCGTTTTCACCTTGCAAGGAAAGAGTTTAGTTAGTTACATACAATGTTATCTTCTGTAGTTTAGTAAAAGTAAAACAGTAAAGGGGGGGGGGGGGGGGCCCTGGGGGTGGTATGTGCATGCTGCTAATATAAAGGGGGCCCTGGGTAGGTCTATGCTGCTAATATAAAGGGGGGGCCCTGGGGGAGGTCTATGCTGCTGATATAAAGGGGGGCCCTGGGGGAGGTCGATGCATGCTGCTGATATAAAGGGGGCCCTGGGGGAGGTCTATGCATGCTGCTGATATAAAGGGGGGCCCTGGGGGAGGTCTATGCATGCTGCTGATATAAAGGGGGTCCCTGGGGAGGTCGATGCATGCTGCTGATATAAAGGGGGCCCTGGGGGAGGTCTATGCATGCTGCTGTTAAAAAGGGGGCCCTGGGTAGGTCTATGCTGCTGATATAAAGGGGGGCCCTGGGGAAGTATAGACCTCCCCAGGGCCCCCCTTTAAATCAGCAGCATGCACGGACCTCCTCCAGGCCCCCCCTTTATATCAGCATTCACAGACCTCCTTCAGGGCCCCCCTTTATATCAGCAGCATGCATAGACCTCCCCCAGGGCCCCCTTTATGTCAGCAGCATGCACAGACCACCCCCAGGGCCCCCTTTTATATCAGCATGCATTGACCTCCCCCAGGGCCCCCCTTTATATTAGCAGCATGCATCGACCTCCCCAGGGCCCCCTTTTATATTAGCAGCATGCATGGAGCTCCCCCAGGGCCAGGACTCCTTCCGATTCCCCCCCTTAGAGCGTGAAAAAAAACCCTTACCTTTCAGGAGCCGCTGCATCAATGTGTACGAACCTGTTTTGTAAGGGGGCGGAGTCTAACACCATGCTCTCGAGTCTCCAGTCCTCCCCTCCTGCATAAGCGTCCCGCCTGGTTGCTAGGATACAGTCCCTTCACTGTCTCTAGCATCGGCGGGAGAGAGAACAAGACACAGACAGTGAGTGACCCGGGGGTCACACAGCTGCACGCACGTATGACAGAGGGGGGGGGGCTAACAGAGAGTAGTGCTGCGGCACACGTCACTAACACTCAGACAAGCTGGTGGAGCCGAGCCTGCCCTGGGGAGATATAACAGAGAGACCAGGAGACACTGACAGTGTGACACACAGCAAGCGCCGCTGCGCCAGGCAGGGAGGCGGGACTCTGGGTGGCCACAGGAATCGGTACGGGATGTGTAGCTCTGTTGCGGCCGGGCCGCCGAGGCATCGATCACAGGACAGCTGAACAAAAAAAAAAGGTGCCCAGGTTTTAGGTGGCTTGAAAACCGGGCACATGTGTCCAAACCCGGACTGTCCGGGTCAAAACCGGACAGGTGGCAACCCTAATAACAGGACAAGGTGTTTTGTAGAGGTAGCAGAAGAATGCTAACTGATAACAGTCCAGGGGCAGAGAATACAAGAGAGCTCACCAGATTTTTGGCTGAATGATCTATTTTTATTTTTTTGGACTTGTCAAATTGATATGATATATATTTAAGGCAAAGAAAGGTCTCCCTGCAGCCGCACATCCATGCTGTCCCTTAGATGGGTGTTTGAGTGTACAGTATGAATGGCGGGGGCCCCGAAAAAGAGAGGTTCCTGACTGCTCTGTGCGATTCTATTGCACAGAGTAGGTAAGTATAGACATGTTTGTTATTTACAAAATAATAATAATAATAATATTAATAATTACCTTTACAAACCCTTTAAGTCAGGGGTGTCAAACTCAATTTCACTGTGGGCCGCATGAGCATTATGATTGTCCTCAAAAGGGCTGGTTGTATCTGTAAGATTAGATGTCCAGCGCATCCCTTCCCCTTACATGTCAAGGGCCACCCCACCATCAGAAGTTGAGTCCCCCACTCTCCCTTACATCACTGTGCACCTCCTTTCCTTATGCTGTTGCTGGGAAGAAGCTGGATGCATTGCTTAAAAGCAGAATGTAGGGGTCTGGAGGAGGACCAGAGGAGGGCTGTAGCTCTCCTCCAGCTGCAGGCGAGGTGAAAGGGCCACATGAAATGGACTGGAGGGCCGGATTTGGCCCGGGGGCCTTGTGTTTGACACCTGTGCTTTAAGTGATCATAGGAGCTGGGACGAGCTCCCTCCTGTGCCAGCACTGGGTCACAGATATAATATATATGAACAAAAGGAAGGAATTAAGAGAAGTTCATTGTATGAGTTTACATACACTTTGGAGTCTATCTATAGAGAATTTGTACAAGCTGAATGGAATGTCACTGTACGTTTTTTAAGAGATTTATTCCTGCATGTCAGCTCCATCTAGTGGCCACAATTTGGTATCGTTTTCTTGTTAAAGCGGGGGTTCCGCGGAAAAAGTTTTTTTTTTTTTTCAATATTATTCTAACGCTGTTAACATAATGAATCTTGTACTCACTAGTCCCATAGTTGCAGCCGCCAGGATGTTCTTTTCCCCGAAAAGGATGTTTTATAAAAATCGAAGATGGACATTGCCATCTTAATTGTGGGCACTCTGAAGCCCTCCTGTCTTTGCTTCCGGGATGCGGTGATGCGGTGAATGCTGATGTCCCAGCATTCACTGCTCTATCCCGCGCATGCGAAGTGTGACGGTGTCGTCAACACTGCACAGTTGCTATAACAACGGCCGGCGGCCTCTCGTCATCGTGACTATACCCTCGTGATCAATCGCACAGCTATAACCAGGAAGTGCCTGGTTAAGGACAGCGATAGACGGTATCTAATTAAAAAAAAAAAATGTAACTGCGATCTAGTAGTATACATACAGAGGACTTTTATTTAAGCTAAAGTGATAAAATCGGGTGAACCTCCGCTTTAATGTATTTGAGAAATGATTCGATGTTTTGGCCACTAGATGGAGCTAATGATACAGTAATTAATCTCTTCGTGACACGGGCAGACCTGAGGAATTAATTGATAGACAGGCATTATACTGCAGTTTGAAAATGATTCATCCATCCTGGAACCCTCACAAGAATAGAAAATTGTCTCTTCAGCAATAAAAAGGCGAGTGCTCGCCATTTTACAATTTTTTTTAGTTCCACTTCAACACAACAATGTGATTCTGTCACCAAACCTTTGATTGGCATTGCTTATTATCAGCACTTACGGTAATACTTCCCCATAGAATTCAGAGGACTAGTTACTTAAGCTTTGAAGTGTATCTAAAGATTTTTATTTTTATATTTTGGATAGCATAGAGTTGTGTTAGAAGCTCTGTCAGGTTTCCATTGTTGTCTGTGTCCACACTGTAAAGATTTGCCATATGCCCTGGTGACCGTCGTCTCTAGTACTGAAAATTAGAGAAATTCCAAAATAATGAATGCTCATTGGAGTTGGAATAGAGGTGAAATCTTCAAATGGGGCCACTTGTTCTGGTGACAACTGTCTATGGGTGGCTTTAACCATTACTACAAGGGCCCCCAAACTTTCCAAACAAAGGGTTTACTGTCCTTCTGACATCAATTTTTTTTCGAATTCCAAATCGAAAACCCGCGGACGAAATTCGATTGGAATTTAAAAAAAAAAAAAAAAAAAATATTTTTTTTCGAATTCCAAATCGAAAACCCGCGGACGAAATTCGATCGGAATTCGAAAAAAAAAAAAAAATTTGAATTCAGATCGAATTTCGTCCGCGGAATCGAAAACGTTCGTTCGGATTCGGTAAATTCATTAATATTGCAATTCGGGAATTCGTATGCATCCGAATGTCCGAATAATGAAAAATTCGTCCGAATTTCGATTCGGAACGAAACAAAATGCACATGCCTACTCTCCGGTGCTTTCTGCATTTGCCGGGCTCCTCCGCTATCTTCTTTCAGCTCTTTTAGTAGCGTTGGCCCGGTCTTCCCTGTCATCTTCTTCCCTCTTCTCCGATGTTGACACAACGTTCTCTCCCGCTGTAATGCCGTATGCGCAACGATTTATATAGGCATGGGGCGTGGTCACCGGGTGATGTCACTTGGTGACCCCGCCTGTCATGATGTCACAGTCCCACCATGCCCCGGGACTGTGACGTCATAAGAGGCGGGGTCACCAGGTGACATCACCCTGTGACCACGCCCCATGCCTATATAAATCGTTGTGCACCGCGCACACGGCATTACAGCGGGAGAGAGCGTTGTGTCAACATCAGAAGAAAAGAAGAGGGAAGAAGATGACGTAGAAGACTGGGCCAACGCTACTAAAAGAGCTGGAAGAAGATAGCGGAGAAGCCCGGCAGGCGGGAGAAGGCTCTGGAGAGTGAGAGAAGAAATGGAGAACGCGGAGAAGGCACCGGAGAGCGGGAGAAGAGGCCGGAGAGTCAGAAGAAGACCCCCGGAGCTGCCTAAAAAATGATTTTAAAAACCTGTCTAGTGTGTTTTTTCTCTTGACACTTTTCCCTCCCAGGTGAATGGGTAGGGGTACGATGTCCCCACGCTTGTCCCCACCCCCTTTCCTGACCGGCCTGGGCTGGTGCTCAGATAAGGGTCTGGTATGGATTTTGGGGGGGACCCCACACTGTTTTTTCAGCATGGGGGTTCCCCTTAAAATCCAAACCAGACCGATGAGCCCGTTATTCCCATGGAGGAAGAACTCAGGCCGTTTAAAAAAATAATAATTTGAGTGGAGTCCCCCCCTAAGTCGCGTACTTCAAGTCGTGGGCAAAGTCGGAATCCACAGTCGTATGACTGTCTTGTCAAAATTGCGGCGTGAACCGACGTCATAAGAGGCGGGGTCACCAGGTGACATCACCCTGTGACCACGCCCCATGCCTATATAAATCGTTGTGCACCGCGCACACGGCATTACAGCGGGAGAGAGCGGAGGCAGGAAGCAGAGTCAGGAAGCCGGGTCATACACTTGGAACAGAATGCTTTCAAACAGCAACAGGAGCTCAGGGAACAGATGCAGATCAAGCCGCGAGGTGCAGCATCACCACAGTGTCTTTTATAGGCCTGTTGGGCGCCAAGAGGTGCGTCTAATGCGCGCATGCACGTTCTGACGCATGCGCCCAGGAGCACGCAACGGCTGCATAGCTGCGTGCAAGGTCCGTGGTTGGCGCATGCGCGCGCCGAGGGGAGCGAACAGTACATCCCTGACAGTGCCCCCCCCCTTAAGGGCAACTTCCGGGTGCCCAAGAGAGCTCTTTTCTGTGGATGTGTACGAAAAAAGGCCTGAATTAGTTCTTGGGCATGAATGTTCTGTTGGGGTTCCCTAGAGTTCTCCTCTAGACTGTACCCCTTCTACTTGATCAGGAATTGAAGCTGGTTCCTCCTTCTTCTGCAATCCAATACAGCCTCCACCTCAAACTCCTGATCACCGTCAATGTTTACAGGTTCAGGTGGTCCTGACCCCCTGTTAGGGAAAGGATCAGGTACCGCAGGTTTCAGTAAAGACACATGGAATACCGGGTGGATTTTCATTGACTCAGGTAAGGCAAGTTCGTAGGAGACCTCGTTTAGCTTCCGTTTTACTGGGAAAGGACCGATAAATTTAGGTGCCAATTTCCTTGCGGGGCAAGCCATCTTAAGGTTGGTGGTGGATAACCAAACTTGATCACCTTGTTGAAGGCTCAGTTCACCTCTCCTTTTCCTGTCGAACATCCTTTTACTGGCTGCTTGTGCTTTGGTCAAAGCCTCCTGCAGAATCTTGCTGTTACGGGTAAGAAAATCAACGGTATCTTGGACTGCCGGGACTGTTGAGTCAGAGACAAGATCAGGTAGGAAGGTCGGGTGGAACCCGTAGTTGGCAGAAAACGGAGACTGACCCGTGACCGAATGGCTGGCATTATTAAAGGCAAACTCTGCCAAGGGTAGTAATGCTACCCAGTCATCTTGGACAAAGGAGGTGAAGCATCAGAGATATTGCTCGAGGGTTTGGTTTGTCCTCTCAGTTTGTCCATTGGTTTGGGGGTGGTAGGCCGAAGACATGGACAGTTCAGTTTTCAGAACCTTGCATAACGCCTTCCAGAAGCGAGAGGTGAACTGCACCCCTCTGACACAATGTGTGCAGGGACCCCATGTAGTCTCACTATCTCTTTAATAAAGACCATCTTGGATAGACGGTCAACCACTACAAAAATGGCTGAGCAACCCTCTGATGGAGGAAGTTCCACTATGAAGTCCATAGCGATCATTTTCCAAGGACGGTCAGGAATTGGTAGAGGCCTGAGCAGACCCCAGGCCTTGCCTCTGGTGGTCTTGCTACGGGTACAGGTGGCACAAGAACTGATATATTCCCTGCAATTTTTTTCAAGATCTGGCCACCAAAATGTGCGTTGGACCAGTTCCAGTGTCTTATGCATCCCAAAATGGCCTGCCAGGCGATGGTCATGACACAGGTTCAACACTGTAGCTCGGACTTCCTCCGGAACAAAAATGTTGTCATTCTTCCACAGTAACCCCTCCTTGGGTAACAGAGTGACTCCAGAGGGCTCAGGCACACCTACAGAAGCTTGTTTCAGGCTAGACATCAGGTTGGTTTGCAACAGTAAGAAGTTACCTTCCGATAGTATGGTATCTGGAGCTGACACTTCTTTCGGGTCATCAAACATGCGGGAAAGGGCATCTGGTTTGGTGTTTTTGGAGCCTGGCTGGTAAGTAATGTGGAATGAAAAAAAAAAAAAAAAGGAAAATGTTACTGCGCTGATCTAATTATCCAGAGGGTTTAATCTCTGGAGGTGTGAACTGTGGGCTGATATAATACACAATCAACCATGTGTGAAAAAAATATATATGTATATCAGGGACACAATGTGCACAATATTGGGTGTAGATAACCTAAATAGAAACAATCTATAGAAATATAATTTATGCAAGTGTGACACAGTAATTTAAACGTGAATCAAAGATATGGATTAGTGTGTTGGCGGCATACACATCAATATGCCATAGTGTTCCTGTGAAGGAAAAAAATGGCTACTGTTGCTACTACTAGCCGACTAAATGGTGAAAACAAACAATACAAAAAATATATATATAAAATATTTAAAAAGCAAACACACAATGTGCAATGTGCCAACTGCACCGTGAATTATCCAATAACTAATATTGGAAACAAATAATACCAAAAAATATGTATGAATCAAAGAATAAAAAAATATATATATAATCAAACAGCCAGTAGAATGTGCAATGTGCTAGCTGCACTGAAAATAGTCCAATAACAGACAATCTTGCTCTTATACAATAGGTTCCAGTATAACAAAAGGTTCAATGCTGGTAGTGCTGTATACAGAAAAGTGCCGCTATTTCTTCCACCCGACAAAGATGTGCCACCATCACCAATGGTTAAACTCAACACTCACCAGACCCCAGATAATAATAGGCCCCAAAGTGGTGTCTTTTCTTTGTCCGTCAGTGGGTATTGCCTCCTTTTCCCTTTTACAAGATATTCTTAAATCCTCAAAAACAAGGGGCTCATCATGGTGTAGTATGTTAAAACGTATTTATTAAAGGAGTTCTATAATGCATTTCTTTTTTACAATATAATGTTCCCTTAGGCTTTACCTTTCAGTCGATGTCTTTCTTTCCTAAATCGGCCCAGCCATTCCTCTGCTACCTCCTCCTGAATTTCAGCCACTTCCTGGTTATGGAGCCATGGTGGATGATGTAAAAATCGTCATCCCCCAAGCTCCCTTGCTTTTCTTTCCTGTCACTCAATGCCTCTCTCCTCATCCCCCCCTCCTCTACCAAAGTCTCTCCCCTCCCCTATCCTAGTATCTCCCCTCCCCATTCATTTCAATATACACACCCCTCCCTGCCTCCCCTGCCATGCCATCCGCCTCTAAAATTATCATATCCCACCCCTCCAAACCCTGCACCAATCATGGTGTCCTGTGACTGCACGGAGCTATTGCTATTTGAGTACACATGCTGCTCACATAGATAAATATACAGTGCAGCAGGAGAAATCAGCCTGAACTCTCATAATGGTAACTAAAAGTTCCCCTTACCCCTTCCAGACACACACATTCACAGTAAAAACACACACATAACACATACACACATGTAGCCCCCAAGTTTAGCAAAACTACAGCTCAAAGCATGCCCATACAGTGCATGTTAGGAGCTGTAGTTTAGCAACTGCTGGAGGCCCCCAGTTCATGTAATAAACATTTGATGGGGAAACTGGCTGCATTTGATGGGAAACTGGCTGCATTTGATGCGAAACTGGCTGCATTTGATGCGAAACTGGCTGCATTTGAGGGGGCAAACTGGCTGCATTCGATGAGGAAACTGGCTGCATTTGATGGGGAAACTGACTGCATTTGATGAGGAAACTGGCTGCATTTGATGTGGAAACTGACTGCATTTGATGGGCAAACTGGCTGAATTTAATGGTCAAACTGGCTGCATTTCATGGGCAAACTGGCTGCATTTCATGGGCAAACTGGCTGCATTTCATGGGCAAACTGGCTGCATTTGAGGGGAAACTGGCTGCATTTGATAAGGAAACTGGCTGCATTTGAGGGGAAACTGGCTGCATTTGAGGGGAAACTGGCTGCATTTGATGGGGCAAACTGGCTGCA